>NC_081414.1:543107064-543429064 GCF_030272615.1 Cryptomeria japonica | reverse complement strand
ATGAAGAATGATGACTGAACCAGTAAAGGACTGTTTTTGATGACATTGTGATGAAGAGATTGAGATTGCATGATTGGATGACTTTGATAAGTTATTTGTGTTATCATTGATGGCAACTGATGTTTACTATGTTGTATTTTGTCATCTTAATATTTTTGGTCTACTGGAAAGAGATTACTGGTAAAGAAACAAGAAACTGGGAATTAGGACCTTAACCGGTAAACGTGGAAATGTTTTGATTAGATCTGGTGATTGGTGATGATTGAAGTGTTGTGGTTTAGAATGTGAGTTTGTATCATTGTAATATGTATCTGACCAGAACCGCATCATTTTTTGGTTACCAAAAGTCATGTTTATTATTTTTGCTGTATTTTTGCTAGGGTTTAAGGACTGGTAAATAATTCTCTTAACTGGTAATGTTTTTTGGTTTGGCGGTGATCTACATCAAGTTTAAATGTTGGTGATGATGTGGTTAGAACTGTGTGAAGTGTTTGAATGATGTTTTGGCGCGATCAAGAGAAAATTTCTTGGGAAACAACAAAGTGCTTAGAAGAGTGTTCTAAGGGTTTGACTTTGTATCAGATTGAGTTACTGTGATGCATTACGATCACTCAACAGTTGATATTGTCTTGTAAAATGTTGCAATGATCTGTATGATGATCTTATATGATCTATGATGATCTATAATTAGTTGTAAATATCTATGATGATCTATGTTGTAAGACTTAGGATTTTGTAACCAACTAAGTTGTAAAGGTTATTTAGGTCAGTACAATTGATGTTTGTTGTGTCGCTTGTTTTGAGAAGAGTGTGAAGTCGAACCAGAGTGTAGTAGATTTGGAGCAGAATTGGATCTGATCAAACAAGCAGTTAAGTGCTATACCCAGATCATTCACTATTGTTCCCTAATAGTTGCAGCAATCAAAATCCCTTAACCGGGTAGGTCCTAACAGACCTTACATTGTAAATCCCTTAACTAGGTAGCTCAACATTTGAGTGTTAAATCCTCTTGCAAGGTTGATCCTAATAGGTCAAAGCTCCTAACAGAGCTCATCATCTAAATCCCTTAACTGGGTGACTCCTAACAGGGCATCTTTGTAAGCTCCTAACTAGGCTAGGCTCCGAACAGGGCACATTCTGAAAGAGTGCACAATTTTTATGGGTACCAATTCCCAATGTGGTTTTTCCCTATTTGGGTTTCCATGTGAAAAACATAGTGTTCATGTGTTGAATGTTTATGATGTGTTGATTTGATTTACTTTCTATTTATGCATGTTGATGAACACTTAATGAGCAGTTTTGTTAAATTGGTTTAACAGTTAGTTATTCGTGATTACCGATAATGGTAAAGAGTTTATTACTGGTTTATGATTAATTTGGCAAAGAATTATAATAAGTTCAAGTTTTAAGTTTGAAATTGTTGTTAATACTGATTCACCCCCCCCTCAAAGTATTAACCAAATCTTCTAAGATCAAGGATAACTGCTGAAGAAGAAAGAAAGTCAAAGAGGATTCACCACAAGAAAAACACATTTTGTATTGTCGAAACTATTTCCGGTAACTATTCTACACAATCATTGGATTCCTTCAATCTTGCTTGTGTTCAACACAAAAAGCCATATATGAAAGCATCAAATCAGACTCCCATATATACTGTCTCTGTAAATCATAATTCTTAATGTTGGTTGAGACAAAGATCTAAAATAGGTCTCCACTAAATATTTTGATGGTGGCAAGGAATGAAAATTGGATCATATCATGGGGTTCCTCAACACACTACATACATCACCAAGGTTGGACCTAAAATGCATCTACATGCTATGTAATTTTAATATCTGTTCTAAGGCCTCGAGCTCCAGACCACTTTGGACCCAATGATAATACAAAAAATAATCTTCTGAGGTACAAAACACATCAGGTGAAATTGGGAATCCTTCAATTGCACAACATACCTAAAATGAACACTCTTGCTCATCATACCACATCCAGGATTAATATGGACCAAAGGATTTGACATCAATGACAACACATAATGTAATCTTAATAGGAACGATATCAAAGGGTACCGTAAAAAGCTTGACAGTGAAGGAGAGTCCATCATGAGCCATTACCAAACCCTAGAGTGGGGTTAGAAAGTAAGAAAGATCAAAAGACTGCAAAAAGAACTCAAAGTCTGCAAGGACCTCATAAACCTTCAGAAAAGCACATTGGGCATTCATGCTAATAATAGAGGTAGTTTATTGGTGAAGAGAAGTGTTTATAGTCTAAATGACTAATGAGAATAGTAGAGATATAATTATAGTAGGGATCAAGGAAGATGATAATATTTTCTTTCCTTAAAAGGATAGAGAATTAACATGGACAATGATCTTCAAAATCATAGTGAATGCCAAGGTCAAATCAATGCCAAGAAATGAGAGAGTAAACCCATTCATAAAAGGAGGACCCATTGTGTCTAACAGTGATATTATACACTAGTAAGTGGATGGAACAAGGTTTGAAACAAGATTTGAGACATAGGGTGAAGGCAAACCAACGGAGCACACAGAGCCATAAGGCCACTTTACAAGCCCTCAAAAGCCCAAGAGAAGCCTTAAAGATAAATAGACATGAATACAATCATGTATAATTCATTATTGATCTTGAGAATCAATCAAGGCATCAAAGAGAGTGCATGACATTCACGGGCCTAATAAAAGCATTATGAGAAAGAAGATAGTAGAGCAACCATGGAGATGAGTTACAAAAATTATACCAAGAGTAGAGAAACACATGTTCAAGATGACATTATCTCATCAAAATGATGGATATATCATTGAATAGTAACATCTATTCATAGAGCATATAATACAAGGAACAATGACCTGAATGACTTATTTTGATAGAGATAAGGATTAGATAGCATTCATGCTATGATAAAGCAGTAAACAATGAAAGGTTGTACTCAAATAGTCCATGGTTTTCAATACACTAAAGAGAAAAGTCACCATGACACACTACTTCAGTAGTGGATAAGATGACAATATTCTCTTCTTAAGAGCAATATCTTCAAGGCTTCAAGGCACAAGCAACAAATAACAACTAAGACATCATGATATTCATGCACAATGGGAATAGTATTCATTAAAAGGTTCGAGTAAGGGTAATAAGAGAAGTCATATCCTAAACTCAAGGGAATTCCAATAGAAGGTTTTGTAGAATGATAGTCATACACCAAATCCATGAATGGTTGAATCATATAGCCCTGGAAGGAGCAATATTATCTCCCAAAGAGATAGTCCCATAGGATGTGTGCAGTTATAGTAAAGTTATTTTGCAATATTTGGCTCTCAAATTTAAATCAGTCATTATGTAAACCCAAGGGGCTTTAAACTTGAATATCAAACTCATATTTGTTATCAATGCAAGCTCAAAGATTCAAATCCAAGTCAAATAGGTCGAGCAAGGAGGAATTCCATGATTTAAGGAGGTTTTTTGAGGGCTTAACAACAATCCTACCCCTGATTTGAGGACCCCCAAGGGTTAGTCATCATCCAAGGGGAGTTTTGAAGAAGTTAACAACAAGTGAACCTTGGTTCCAGCCTCTCTTTGAGGGATTTTCAAATGAGCTTTCCTAGTAAATTGAATTTTCAAGTTTACCATCAGTCAAGTGCCCAATTTTGAGGAGGAAAAGCAGTCAACATCATCTCATGAAGACTCAATGAGAGCCAACAATTCAAATTCAAATTTTGGAGCCACTTTTTTGTATAAGTCCTTCTTTTTCTATTTTTTCTCTAGTTCTTACTATTTTTTCCTCTATATGTACAACAATGAAAGAAGTATTGTAACTCAAACATTTTGAGATCTTTTTCTAGCAATTTTTGATGAATTGTAATCACAATCTTTTGAAAATCAATGAAGAATACCATTGTTCCTACTCATTACTTGTCATTTACATTATATGGTGTTGAGTATTCACTATAATTTTCTTTAGAATCCTTTGATGTTATATGCAAAAATTTAGTGTATTAGCAAGCAATCCTTTGATTTGATCAAGTTATATATTGTGTCAATATTTTGTTTCAATTGGTATAACTATGATTCACATCATCTTTCATAAAAACTCAAAAAGAATGACCTCTATATAAAGTGCTTATGATCATCATAAGAATCACATGAGTTGTGAATATAATTATTTCTTCCATTGGATCAATTATATTCATTCATTTTTAAAGTCAGGAAAATCAAATATTGGTGCATCACCTCTTGAGTAGAGTAGTTTTTTAGTAACAATAACCCTTTTATCCCTTTTCCTTGTCATAAAGTCATTAGTTATTAGGATATCAAAAGGGGATCCAACCCATAAACTAGAGATTCACCTTCAATTTGAGCAACCCACAAGTGCGAAGGTGTTTCCATATTTCATGAGATCGCTAAGCCCTCAACTTAGCTCTCAAGTGCAAATCCTTGTGACAACAATTCTTATGATAAATAATGTATAGCAAAGATATTTGTTATAGAATTAACCTCATCCCCCAAAGGTAGTGGAACAAAAATAACAATGGAAGAAGGGAACATGTATCTTTTGAGTCGACGTGGAAGAGACCAAAAGAGATCTCAACTCTTTGCATTATCCCCAAGTAGACTGTTGATCCCCAAAATCGGCTTTTCCCAAATTTCAAGGTCAATTCAATAATTTGACAGGTGTCAGACCCAATGGGACCTATGAAACAACCTCCAAGATTTTAGAAGCTATCTCTTCATTTAAAGGGGGATTTGGAAAAGGAGAAGGAAAACCAACATCAAATCAAAGGTTTTCGAAGGAATGGAAACCTCAATGAATGCAGAGATTTTACAGAGGACTTGAGGTACTTTGCAGGTAACATATTGCTAAGGGGTACCTATTTTTTGAATCAGGCATAGTACACCATAGACACTTCATTGTTGGGAAGAGAATAAAATGAACAAAGTAACTCAGACTTAAGTCATAACATTCAAATCCTCCCATGGGAAGAACCCATAAAGGCCAAACAAAATTGATAACCTCGCTACCCTAAAAGGACAAGTCCCTTTACATCTTACAAAATAAATGCCATTTGAAACCATTTTTCATAAAACTGAAAGAGTGATTACACATGATCCATATTTCATGAACGAAGGAAACAACAATATGACATCCATTAAGAATAATAACCATACCCCTTGTTAATGGCATAAATTATCATTTATAATGACCTTAAGGTGGTAGAGGCATAGTTTGTTGAGTTACAAGTGACACTAAGTCCCTAATGCATATTACAAGTCATGCAAGAAAATAAAAAGAGGTGAAGCTTGTAGTTCTTCTTTTAAATATTGTACATCCATAAAAGATCATTTCCTTGATAGTTTGAGAGATTTCAGTCTTAGAGTCTTCAAAAATTTAGAATCCTCCAAATCTTCACTCGTTGAAATATTTTATAATCTTTCTTGAAGAGCATTGTCACTTGGTGTGAGAACTTTGCAAGAGTAAGGTTAGGATGGCACTGCTAGCTCCTTCTGTGCTAGTGAATTTTAGGTTGTAGATTCATCCTTGATATTTGGTATGGGGAACATCTATGCTTTGTTCATGATTGAGGGCTAACTATTTCCATTATTTTCAAGATCTTCTTGAATTTAAAGCACCTTTAAAACTTTTTTGGTTCATGCATGCACATATTTTTGCTTAGTTGTTTCCATCATTCATTCTACATGATCATCGTAATCCTAATGACCAAGATTCATTACTGAGTCAGGTGGAGATATGGGCTACACATGTGGAAGATTCATGGGTTCTTTGTAGCCTTCTCGACCTCTTTAGTGAAGCTTCCCTATGAAGGTGACATGTGGCAGATGAGCGGGAATTCTCAAGGGAAGACCCTCAACATAATTTGAATTCTCTATTGATGCAACACATGGTAGGTAGACATAAACTAGGCCAAAATGGATCCAATCTCCAAATGAATATAGTCATTTGTTGAGTGTTTACGAGGCCCACTTAGCTCAAAAAGTGAAAAGATTCCACCGACTTGTAAATGATAAAGAGGGTTGGAAGACTAGTTGCTGTTAGGTCTCAGAGACAACTAAGAGGGGGGGGGGGGGGGGGGTGAATCAGTTGTCTGATAAATTCAAACCAAAAACAACTTAACCAACCTTAATGCTTAATACCGATAAACAAAAATTTATGCCGGTAGATAGTTTATCAGTTAATTATAGTACTGGTAGAGATTAATGCATGAAACAAAAAGACAATAACATCCACAACACATAACACCAATATTTGTACATGGAAACCCTGTAAGGGGAAAAACCACGGTGGGAAACCTTACCCACAATCAGATGATACTACTATAGATAGTATGTGTATACAAATGGGGTCTGCACATGTAGAAAGGCCAAGTGCCTAGAGCTCATAGCTTAAAAACAAATAGGAGTCACACTGACTACAATTGGATGGTTAAATCCAATAAGAATGTACTGCTCAAAATAGCATCTTCATATGTTGGATTCCATACCGATGTAGTTCTGATTGTCTTCACAAATACCTTGTTTCACCTTCAAATGATGTCTGCGTGTATAGCTCTGCTTAATCTCGCATATACCTTCTTTTTTCTTATCCCAATCACATATTGATCTTAGAAATAAGATCTTACATATATATCATAACCTAAGACCAATTTTAGTAGGTTGGCTCTAAAAGATATTACAATAAAAAACTTACAAGTAAATAAATAGCCGATGCAATATCTGATTCAACATGTTGGCTTAATGCATTTACAATAACAACAAAATCATCTCCAAAGCATGCCATGCTGATCTGGAATAGATAAAATTGTCGGTGCATAACCTGGACCTATTTGTCGGTAACAACAAATATGCAAATACAAATATGCCAATGAACAAATCTCCAAGACAAAGTGTCCAAACAATGTCTTTGACATAACTAGGTGTTTTCCATATCATTCCAATTGCCGATGAATATTATATCCTATCGATGTACCAGATACCGGTGACTGTGCATAAGTCACTTGCTTGCTGGTGAACATTGCTGATCCTCCAAAGTGCTAGAGTTGATAAGTGTTGATAGGTGTTGGCATCAATGACAAAACCATACCAAAATACCAACAAAATCCCCCTTTGGCATTGATGGCAACACAAGATGGAAAAACCATCAAAGTACCAAAACAGAAATACCAAATACCAAAAACCAATAATCTCTCAAAATTCAGATACAAAGAGTAATCAATCTCAAAGTAACAATCTCTCTCCCAATGAATATTCTCTCCCCAAAAGATAATGTGTTTTTCCATAGATGTCTCTCCCCCTTTGACACCAAATGCCATAGATAATATAAAACTAGGTTCAAATACAAAATACCAACCAATTCAGTATGCCAACTACTCCCCCTGACAAGTAGCTCTCCTCATCAAAGCTGGAGTAAAAGATTTCTCTGTTAATTCTATCGGTTGATGACAAACATTAACTATCTAAGTCTCTACTGGTGGGGGTATGACCCCAAGCTGATCTCTGAGATATTCAAAGGTCTCCTTAGGTAGAGGTTTAGTAAAAATATTTGCAATTTGCTCTTTAGTATTCACATAAACTAGTTTTACTTCTTTTTCTTCAACATTCTCTTTCAAAAAATTTAGTTTGATAGAAACATGTTTGGTTTTAGAATGTAATACTGGATTCTTAGATATATCAATTGCTGCAGTGTTATCACAATAGATAGTTATAGGTTCCTTGCATTTTAACCTTATGTCCTTCAACATTTGCTGAAGCCATAATACCTGTGTATAGTTAGTTGCTGCTGCAACATATTCTGATTCTGCTGTTGATAAGGATGTACAACTTTGTTTCTTACTCAACCAAGAAATTAATCTGCTTCCAAGGAAAAATGCTCCGCCGATGGTGCTTTTTCTATCATCCACATCTCCTGCCCAATTTGCATCTGTGTATGCACATAATTCAAAGTTTTCATCTCTAGGATACCATAAACCAAGATTTTTAGTTTCTTGTAAGTACCGGAAAATCCTTTTTACTATTGATTCATGATTTTCTCTAGGATTACTCTGAAATCTTGAAACAATACATACTGAATTCATAATATCAGGTCTTGTTTGTGTCAAATACAGTAGGCCTCCTATCATAGAATTGTACCTAGTCAGTTTGATAGGTGTAGATTCATCCCTTAGTGATAATTTGTCATTTGTAGTCATAGGTGTGCTTACCGGTTTAGAGTTTTCCATCCCAAATTTCTTTAGTAACTCCTTAAAGTACTTGGTTTGACTCAAGAATATGCCTTTATCAGTCTGTGAAATCTGTAATCCTAAAAATAATTTTATCTCTCCAATCATAGACATTTCAAATTCATGGTACATTTCAATAGAAAAGTCTTTACATAATCCATCTTCTCCTCCAAAGATTATATCATCAACAAAAAATTCTATAATCAAGATGTCATCATTAGTTACTTTGTAGTATAAGTTGCTATCAACATTACCTTTTGAAAATCCAATCTTCAAAAGATATTTATCCAATCTAGCATACCAAGCTCTTGGAGCTTGCTTCAACCCATACAATGCTTTTCTTAACCTGCAAACCATATCTTTGTTATCTGTCAAAGAAAATCCATCAGGTTGCTCAATGTAAACTTCTTCTTCAAGATCTTCATTAAAAAATGCACATTTAATATCCATTTGATACACTTTGTAGTTCTTGTGTGCTGCAAAAGCCAAGAATAATTTGACTGCCTCAATTCTAGCTACCAGTGCAAAGGTTTCATTATAATCATTCCTTCTTTATGAGAATATCCCTTACACACTAGTCTTGATTTATTTCTGATTACCTTACCATCTTCATTAAGTTTGTTTTTGAATACCCATTTTGTTCCAATTACATTTTTATCTTTACGCCGGGGAACTAATGTCCATGTGTTATTTTTCTCAATTTGTTCTAGTTCCTATTCCATAGCTTTACTCCAGTGTTTATCTTCACATGCCTCATTAACTGATGATGGTTCAATTTGAGAAATAAGACATGCCTCTTCATTTTCCAGTCTTCCTCTTGTCATAACTCCTTGATACTTGTTCCCAATTATCTGATTTTCAGAGTGATTCAGTCTTACATACCGAGGTGTCTTTGTTTGCTGCTATTCCTCAGTTATAGTGGAATTTTCAGATGATACTGGTGTAACTGGATCTTCATTCTGTACTGGTGGATTCAATGTAGGTTTATTTGTCAGTATTATGCTTTCCATTAAGATATATTGTACCTTTTCCTTTGATTAAACAAGCTTTGTCATCTCCAAATCTTACCAGACCTCCATTATATTCCTGAAAGTTCAAGAATTTACCTTTATCACCAGTCATGTGATGTGAACATCCCGAATCAATGATCCATTCATCCTTAACTTCAATTTTAGCTGCCAGGGCCTGCTCTACCGGCTGGACAATAGGTTCCAGTTGATCTTCTGCTATAGCAACAAAACCCCATCCATTGTCTATTGGATCCTCATCAGAATCATCAGTGACTCCTTCATCAGCAAGATAACAAGATTTATCTTTATTCTTCTTAAATCCGTATCTCTGATATTCAGGGTTAGGCTTGTATGTTCTTCTAGCTTCTTCTCTTAGTCTAGCATGTCTATCAGGGCATCTCAAAGCCATATGACCAATCTTATAATAGTTAAAACATTTAAAGGGTGCTTTACCTTCATACTTACTTCCAACTGGACCTTTAGGCATTTTCCTTGCAAATAGTGCTTCAAGTTCTTCATTTTCTCTCCTACTTTCCTCAAGTTCTCTTGCATAAAAGGCTTTCCAATCAGATTTGTCAAAAGATGGTGCAGATGATGTTGATGCCTTAAAAGGTAAATTTGTCTTTATAGTAGCAACAGGACCAAATTCCTCAATTTCAAAAGCTGAAAGTTTTCCAATCAATGTATCCCTAGTTACCAATGTATTAGGCATTGTTCTCAACTCCTTTATAGCAGTAAATTTCATTTTATATGCTGATGGAAATCCTCTTAAAACTTTTGAAACAATTTCATCTTCACTTAAGGTTCCTCCACAACATTTAATACCCAAAAAAATTTCATTTACTCTTTCCATAAAAGCAGAAATCCTTTCATCTTCTTCCATTTTCAGATTTTCATACCTGACCCAGAAGCTTTCACGTTTTGCAATTTTAATTGTGGAATCTCCTTCATTCAATGTTTCCAAATGATCCCAAATAGCTCTAGCAGTAGACCTATTTGATAATCCCATGATTTGTTGATCTGTTAATGCGCTCAAAAGTGCTTCTCTTGCTTTGCAATCATTTTCTTCATCTTTTCCCAATGTAGGTGGATTAGGCTGACTAGGTGTAGGAGTTGTATAGCCATTCTTTGTAACATCCTAGATGTCCTTTCCAATGCAATTTAGATGTGTCTCCATTCTGATCTTCCATATACCATAGTTGGTTTCATCAAGTTTAAGACTGTCCTTCTTGAAATAGTTAGTAGACATTGGATCTCCTCAAGCTGTTAAACTTTTGCAAAAGAGGACTAGTGTGATGAGAAAAATGGTCAGAAGGAAGTAGAGATTATCTTCTCAGGGGGAGCACACATCTGGTACAGTCAAAATTTTTGGATACATTCTTGAATTTTTCTCATGAGTGTTTCCATCAATGCCAAAGGGGGAGATTGTTGGAAAATGCACACTCCAATGAGAAATTGTAGGTGATTGAAGGTATTGTCATTGATGGCAACCTTACAATCATGTGATACCAGTAGGTAGACATAGGCACCAACACTGACAGACTCTACACCACCATATAGAACACCGACACTGAAAAGGAAGATTATCGACACTTTGACCGACAACAATTTTGTATTAATGTATTTTGTAATTAATTGTAAAATCTTTGTAAGCCGACATGGCGAATTGTAATATGACTCATATATGTATGAGATCATTGTAGATCATTTTATATATGTTAGGGTATGATGCGGAAGATAGAAGGTAGCAGACTTATTATGCAATTTATTGGTTAAGGATTTATGTATATAGCAGAGCTTAAACCGGTACTGAATTTGGCATAGCAGATGCTAATCTGAAGCAGTACAAGACATTGGATTAGTATAATCCATTTTTGTAAGTCAGTGTGACTTTGTAATTGAGCAATGAGCTCTAGGCACTTGGCCTTCCTGCATGTGCAAGCCCCTATTGTAATAGTAATATTCTCTTATTGGCCAATAAGTGAATATTGTGGGTCACAAATCCCACTGAGGTTTTTCCCACATCGGTTTTTCTCATTAAAACATTTTGTTATGGTGTGCTTTTCATGTTGTGGTTGTTATTCTTATTTGCTGCATTATTTCTAGTTTACCGGTACACAATTTTAATATGATTTTCATGTTATAAGTTAAGAAAATATTATTACTAGTCAGATACTGATTCAGCCCCCCCTCTCAGTATCTTTGGGAATCCTAACAATTGTTGTAAAGAAATCCATAGTTCTTGGAAACTCAAGGGGGAACCTTCACCTATGGAGGTGAGAACCCAAAATCTTTGGCTCTACAATCTTGATGTTTTTCCCATCGGGCCTTCCAGAGTCTGTTGGCAATTTGGAGGTAGTGATAATGTGTTGCATTGATATTTGTCATTGATGTCAACACTAGCTTGTTTGGATATCTATTGGGTTCTGGTAGAGTGGTTGGATTGTGATGTTGATCTAGATATCATCTCCGGTATTCTCCAGTATGTTCAATTTGGTGGAATTGGTTTCATTTGGTCATTCATGTGTGTGTCACATTCAGTTGGTTCAGGATTTGGTGATCTTGAAGCTATCACATGTTCTAGTAAGCCTTTTGGTTACTCGTAAGGGTTTTACCGTCAGATCTTTTTTGAAGATCTTTTGATGGATTCAATAAGTGGTGTTGGTGTGGATTCTAGAAGGTTCTCGAGATGCTAATGGTTATCATGTTCATGTTCCAATTTATCGATGGTGTTGCATTTGGCTTATGGTGACCTATTTTAGGTTTGGTGTTATTCTATTAGGTTATGGACTGATTTATGTTACGTGTTGGTGGATTCTCTCAATGCATTATTGGTTGGATTTATTGTTTGGTTAATGTTGTTCTGGTCTTAGGCCAACTTGGATTATCATTGGTTTGTGGGTTTATGTAATGGATTTATTGTATTATCTTTTAGGTGGCCGACCTAATTGTTTAGGTCCTGGGTTGATATAAATATGATGTAAGATCTCTTTTGTAGATCGTGGTCATAGATGGGTTATGGGATTATCTGTGTTTGAATAAAGTTGTAATCATATGCAGAGGTTCTGGTCGATCATAGGTGATTGAATTGGGTTTGTGTAAGAGGTTTAAGACCTCCGACATTGAGCTTAATTAAAGCTGTACTCAGGCATAGGAGATGCTATACTTGTAGTTCAGTGTTCTTTCCAGATTATAGTCTGAAGTTTTCTTATAGTCAACGAGACTCCTTTTGTGATGAACAATGTGCTCTAGGTTGTTGGCCTTCTTGCATGTGCAAGCCCATTATATGTAATATTTGTTCATCTGATCAATGGATAGATATTGTGGGTCTCCAATCTCACCATGGTTTTTTCTCATTGAGGTTTTCCATGTATAAATCTTCATGTTATGGTGGTCATCTTTGTGGTTGCATTATTACTTCTTGTTATCTAATTTTATGCATACCGGTTGCTAAGTTGTTGTGCTAATAAGGTTAAAATTAAACATTCTGGGAGAACACTAATTGACCCCCCTGTTAGTGCTCTTGGATTCCAACAGAGTCCACATTGTTGGAATCCAAGAACACTGAGAGGGGGGGGGGGGGGGTTGAATTAGTGTTCTACCGGTAATATAAGATTTTACCTTATTATAACACACACATATAAACCGGTAAATGAAGAAACATATAACATGAAGTAAATAAACCAGCCACATGAATGAACACCATAACACACTGAATTTTATATGTCGAAAACCTCAAAGAAGAAAAAACATGGTGGGATTTGTGACCCACAATATCAATTCACTGGCCATATGAAAGATATTACATAGAATGGGGGCCTGCACATGTAGGAAGGCACACTGCTCAACACAAAAGATTCTCACTGACTACAAGCTTCTACTGAGATAAAACAATAATGGTGAACTCACAAAATGCATCTTCAAAGCCAAAAAGAGTTCTGGTTATAGCTATGTTCTGTACTAGTTCATAAACCCTAAACCCTTCTACCGATATCTCCTTTCCTCCAAGAACTCTTTACAAACCATCTATTGATCATTACATGATATAAAATTTGCATACAAATGACTTACATACATATCCTTCGCATCACATAGTTCTACTTCCATTTCTCATATTAAAATGACCTAACAGATTGACTTATGTACCCTTTACAAACAATATGCCTTATGTCGGCTTACAATACATTACAAAAGATATTCAATGTCGGCCTATACAAATTGATTTTACAAATAGAACCTTTCAGATCCCAGACTAATTTTGTCTTCACTAAAGTGCTGGATGCCGGTGTCGGTGTCGGTGCCATTGATGACCTCGATTACCCTAATGCCAGTATCTGTCGGTGTATGACTTCTAGAGAATATTATTTCTATGAATGAAAAAATATGAATCCAATGAGTGTCAACTGCCAACAATCTCCCCCTTTGGAATTGATGGCAACACTCATGTGAAAAATGGATTCCCTACTGGCTCAATTGAAACATGAAACATGCTCCCCCTGAGCTGATTGACTCTGTCTGCAATATACTTTGTTTGATATCCTCCCCCTAGGATTATATACATATACATATTTTTCACATACATATACTCTCCCTTTGACATCAATGCCAAAGACCAGTGAAAGACTTGAAAGAATTTTTACAGATTACTTTATTGGAGCTTGACCAATCTCAAGATTTCCGGATAAGCTTTCTCTAGCAACTGTATATAGGTATCCCAGCCAGTTTTGAATGTTTCAGATATGGATACAAGTCCACTCAGTAAATGTGCAAGTGTTTCTTTCTCAGTGACTTCTACCGGTGTGGGCTTTGTTAGCATATCCATACATTCCCTCTTATGTACACTGAGTGAATCCAATCTTGGACTCACCAAACCTCTAAGACTCCTTGCTCTCTGAATGATCTTGTCTCTTTCCTTTTCAAAAGAAAAAAATTGGTTCTCCAAAGTCAAAATTTGTCCATCAATGGATGTTGTAAGTGAAGTTAGTCCATCAAAAGAGTTAGCAATATTGGCAATCTTTTCATGTAACTCCTTTAACCTCTTATCTACATTTGATGTAAGAATCTTTATATTACAACAGACCCTGTAGATGTTAGTACACTATTTCAAAGAATTTTCAATAAGTATTTAAGTTTCTCTTCAACCTTCCTCTTCTCTATCTCAATAATCTAGTCAAAAGCGGCTTTCTTAGCCAAAGTAAATCTTTCAAGTGCTTGCCAGTTGGAAATTTGCTGCAATGATTGAAAGTTTTTAGATATGTTCTCTATCAATACCTTAAGCTTTCTAGAAGGGCTTGCTTCATTTTAAATCATACAATCAAGAATCACTCTATGCAAAATTATTATTGACTTATCTATTATTCCTTTGTCTGCAGATCCCTCCTTCATTATCTTTTGAGTAGCCATAATCATTAGCTATGTGGGACTCATCTCTGTGATTGATTTGAAGGTGTACACAGATGCTGATTGGGTAGGAAATGTTGATGACCAGAAAAGTACTACCAATGGAGCATTTTTTCTTGGAGGAAGGCTTGTTTCATGGAGCAGTAAGAATCAGAGTTGTACTTCACAATCTACTATTGAGGCTGAGTATGTTGTAGCTTATATGAATTGCACACAAGATATTTCGATGAGGAACATTTTGGAAGGTTTTAAGATGAAGATCTTGGAACCTATAAAGATTTTATATGATAATACAAGTGCCATAAATATTTATAAGAATCCTATTTTGCACATACGAACCAAACACATTGAATTGAAGTATCATTTTTTGAGGGAAAGAGTTCAAAGAAAAGATGTTATCTTAGAGCATGTTTCTACCAAGGAATAGCTTGAAAATATTTTTACCAAACCTCTTCTTAAGACTATATTTGAGTGTCTTAGAAGTCAACTAGGGGATGTACCCCTTCATGAAGTTAGTTGAGCATGATGTTAATTGCAAAATATTAGGAGGATTGATGAAGAAGTGGATGTATTCCATAGGGAGAGCATCAAGTTGCAGTATGTTGTTGATGCACAGTAAAAATTTGATATTACATGTTTTACTTTCAATTTGGCATTGCTTTCAAAGGGGGAGAAGAATTATGTGATTAGGAGAAGAATCATGTGATTGGCAAAGGGAAACCAGCGATAGGCTGAAGACAGACAGAGCATGGTGAATACTTGGTAATGTAAACCAGGATTCCTATTCACCAATCACAACAACAATCAGACACATTGATATTTGTATTGCCATCAATGCCAAAGGGGGAGATTGTTGGTATTTGCATAAATATTGCATTAATGATATGTTATGTTGTCATTGATGTCAATTGAACTGGTAATGGTATTTATGATATTGCTTATAATGTCTTGTAACCAGTAGGAAGAGCTTTGTGTAAGATGTTGTAAATTGATATGTAAGTATTTAAGATGAATCGGTAACCGATGTATAAGGTTAAACCCTTTCTATGTTATGTAACTGACAAACCCTACCAATTATTTTGTTAAACCCTAACTGATTAAGTTTGCTAAAATGATTATGTTGGTTTAATATCCGATGTTGAGCAGTAATTATGGTGACACATGTGGTCATTGTATGAAGATAAGTTCAGATTGTTTTGGCACATTTGTTTGATTGTCTAGGGAATGAGCAAAGTAGATTGCATCTAATGCAAAGCGCGTGATGAGTTACAAGTCTGATGAAGTGGTGATCATGGAGTTGTTGGAATTTTCTTGAAGAATGTGTACAGATTGCTATGTAAATCCAACAGTCACACTTGAACTAATTTGGTTGTAATCTCTATGAGAGAATTAGGTTTCTATTGTGTTACAGACCTAATTGATTTGTATTTAAGGTCGATGAAGTTGTTTTGTAAAAGGTGTTGGTAGAAATCAGTTGAGTGTGTGGTTGCCTAGCCAAATAATGAATATGAAGTTTGAGTAAAGGTAGGTTGAAGCTTAAGAGGATCTGATCAAGCAAATGTAGTGCTATTTAGACAGATAAAAAAAAACATGTTGTCTTCTAACAATTATAGCAGAATTGAAATCCCGTAATGGGGAAGCTCTAACAAGCTTGGTTACTTCTTAAATCCTCTAACAAGGTGGTCCATTAGCTTGGATTCTTAAATCCTCTGCCTATTAGATACTTGATCAGTCCCAAAGACACTGAGAGGGGGGATCAGTGTCTAACCAGTAGATGAAAGATTTAAACTTGTTTGCAACTTTATAACCCAAATTAATATACCGGTAAACAAGCAATAATGCAATAAAGAGAAATAACAATATAACCATCAATGCACACCATAACACAGATATTTTTGGCTAGGAAACCAGGTAGGGGAAAAAACTCAGTGGGATTTGTGACCCACAATATTTACTCATTGGCCAATATGAATAAATATTACTTATACAATAGGGACCTCCACATGCAGGAAGGCCAACAACCTAGAGCTCACTACTCAATACAAAATAGGAGTCCCACTGACTACAAAATTGGATGATTAAATCCAATGACAATGTATTTCTCAAAATAACATCTGCAATGATGAATTCAGTACCGGTTTAAGCTCTATTAGATACCTCTTCCATAAAACTTTCTTCATTCTACTCTGCTGTCATTCGCTCATAAAATTATTACATCATAATGCATATTGAAATATTTGCTCTCATATATTACTTACATTCATTACCTAATTACATATCCTTACTTCACTTACATATCTACAAAATGACCTACAAGATCTCATACATATATGAGTCTTTACAATTCATCATGTTGGCTATACAATATAATTACAATACAAAACAATATAATTTCCATGTCGGCTAGAGTGCTGATAAGATCTTCTGTCAGTGTAGACTGGGTGTCAGTGTGAATAACCTGTAGTGCCTATCGGTGCTGGTAGATGATGTCTGTTGTCGGTGTAACCTAAGAACCATGTTACCAGTTGTTTTCCATCAATGAAAACATCAACTATTCTCATCTGAGTGTATAATGCCAACAATCTCCCCCTTTGGCATTGATGGCAACACTCATGGGAAAAATCCAAAAACTAATATCTAAAAATGAAGTTCAAAATTGATCCAAAAAATAAGAGAACTCCCCCTGAGCAAATGACCTCTTCTGTATTTTACTTCCACACTACTACTCCCTCTTTGACATCAATGATAAAGGATGTCAAAGAATTCAAAATTCTACCTCATTTCTTGTAACCGGTTATGTACAATCTGAAAGAGATCTGCCAAAATCAGATTAAGACTCTACATAAATTTAGTGCTGTCAGAAATAATGGTTTCAGTCTTTTGGATCATCTTGGTCAGATAATGCATATGTTGCTCTGGTGATCTTTATCCTTAAATTGTTGCTTTAGAAATCTCAAACCGCTGAGTTAAAAGGTTATCCAATCTAGGACCTATCATGTTGTCTGCTATATCATCAATCTCTTTTTGTGTTTTCCTTATCTCCTCATCAATGTCTTCTATTAGGTAGTGAGGCTTGCATGCTTCTTTATATAATTATTTATATTCCAAAATAGTGTAATTAAGTACTGGTAATAAAGAACCAACATGCTCAATACAGTCCTTGGTAGTCTTATCAAAGAATTCACTTTTCTCCTTATTCACCCTTTCCTTAACAGTCTCTTTATTTATTTTATCTACAGTTAGAATATTTGAAGCAATGAATTTGGACAATGTGTCCAATTTGCTTAAAGATCCACAAATATGATCTATCTCACAATCCGATGAAATCATTTTCAAAATAGGTAATGTATCATCAATGGCCTTAAATGCCAAGGCATTGCATTCAGTGATATTCTTTATGGAATCCAAAAGTACATCTGTCACATTAGTAGGTCTGTAATCATAGTGGAAGTGCTAGGCGGAGTGTGATGTTTTGTAGTTGGTTTCTTCTCTTCTCCAGATGTCTGCACATTAACAACTTCTGCTATCTTGCTACCATCAATGACCTTTTCTTTATTCCCTGTTTCTTCCTTATGCTCACTCTATTTTTCAACTTTGTTTTCATCCTTACCATCATCCTTACTGCCTGCCAGTTGAGCTATATTATGTTCATGTCCCTTTCTAGTTTCATTTTGTGCTTCTACTTCTGCTTCTACCAGTTTCCCAGTGTTCTGCTGAGAGTCAACAATGTTGACTGGTGACTCATAGATCTCAATGTTTGTAGCATCGGTTTTCTTTACCCCTATAGTTTCCTTATCCATGACAATGTTGAAGTCCTAAGTGTCCACATTCATAGTAAAAATAATGTTTGACTTTGGATTAGTGTCATCTCTTGTCATTTCCTCTGCTTTCTCTTCTGGTTGACTATCAGTTTGTGTTGGTGCCTCTATAGTTATTGGTGAGGTGTCATGTGCCAATGGAGGAAGGTTATCCTTGATCGTGATATCAGGTACACTACAAATTTTACCTATACCTTTATCCTTCTGATATACCTTGGAAAAAGACTTATCCATTTTTTGTCTATCCTTTTCTTCTTTCTTCTCTTTTTCCACAAAAAATATATCCCTTATCTGCCATTTCATTTGCAATTTCCTTGACTATGGCTGCCATGAGGCTAAGCTATCGGTGACCACTCACAAAACCTATTCTGTTTGCCTTTGATATTAAGTCATCAATTTCCTGCTTGGAGTTAACAGGATGCACAACAAGTAAAGAATCTGCCTTTAATTTATTTTCTAACTCCATTACAGACATTCTTTTAGCCTCTAACCTTAAGTATAAATCATTAGGTAGATCATCTACAACCTCAATAAGAACTTTCTTGTATATGTCTAGGTACAAAATAATACTTTCTTCTATAGTCTCCTTATCTGAATCCTTGAAAGAATGATAAAGTTTATTCACATTACTAAGGTGACCTTCTTATGTGATTTCATTGATCAACTCTTCCGGTGTAAGAGTATTTAGTGCCTTAGGTTCTGATTTCTTCTTTGGAGTTACTTTCTTCTTTGAACCACTGGGCTCTCTTAAAACCTGTTGTTTCTTTCTCTATGTTCTTGTCTTCTTGGGAGATGGAGCAGGTGCCAATGAGGGTTTTCTTTTCTTCCCATCCACTCTCTTGAATTCAACTTCCCTGTCACTGTCAGAATCAAATGTAGTAGCTATAGGGGAAATGTGAGCTATCGGTTGCTGTTCTAATTGACTTTCCATCATTCTAGCAGCAATACCACCAAGATTCATCAATCCTTCTTTAACATCTTTTACCATTTTAGAAGCATCTTTCATTAGTTTCTCTCTTTTCTTCCTCTTCTTCATCATAGCTACATCACTTTCAATGGTTTCAAAATTACCAACTATTTCCTTTGTTGGTTCTGGTGGAGCATCTAAGAGTATTTTAGCATAAGAGTCTAAGATGTGAGAATCCACCTCATATTCTATTTCATTAATCCAGATAGTTTTGGGTTTAGCTCCTTCCATCCAGATTTCATCTCTTTTCACTACAAAGCATATCTATTTATCATACTTATCTACAATGCTTTGGGAAATCCTCTCCCTTTGTTTCATCTTAGTTTAGAAATTCTTGAAGTAATCTTTTGCCAACTCATCACCATCATATCCCATACCGATAATTGCCTCCTTTATCTGTTTACCAATAGAAATATCATAGGAAAAATCCTTATGTCCTATACCGGGGATCTATTTTGAAAAGTAAAGCATTAAACACACTAACAAACTTCCAAATTTGAATCTTTTCTTATCACCTTTTATTTTATCCAAATTTTCTATCAATTCATCCTTTAACCATTCACATATGTCAATATTTTCATTGTTTATAATCATCTCATGTCCAATTTGAATGCATGAACTTGACACATAATTCAACCTATTTGTATGACCAACTTTATATCCAATGACCATGCTAGCAAATTTAACATTTTTATCCTTTATGTCATTGACCCTAAGTGACTGGTTGTCATATGTAGCTCCGGTTAAGCTCATAACTTCTTTGTTAGGGATTTTCTTCTTCTTGTCAAGTCTAGAACCGGTGGAGGGTAAACCAGTAACAACCCTTATAGCTTCCTTGGTAATCTTAAATACTGAGTCCAACCACATAAATTCATCGTGAACCCTGCTAAGGACATAGCAAATGACTTCATCTGAGAATTTTGGCATATGGAGGATATCTATGAAACCTAAATCCTCAACTACCTTGTGTTCTGGTTCACTACCCCATCCTTGTAAGTGATTACATTCATGTACATGTTCATCAAATCTTCAGATCCTAAAATTTCTATGTAACAATGTATGTATGCCCTAGGGTCTTCAGCAAATGCAAATCCCTTCGGGATTATAGAAAATGCACCAATAGAGTCATCCAGTTTTCCCATCTTAGGAATGATCTTGAAAACGGGTCTAGGTCATTTTATGTTCTCCACAATGGTAGGGTTGGATACAAATTCAGGAACAGAAGATGAAGATGCCATTGTGAAAGATAAACACCTTTTTAACTGAGAAATCCTTGAATTCTCTAAAAAGACCTTTGTTGCTTCGGCTTTAGAATGCCTTTTCTCAATTTTGCTCTCTTCGAATGCTTGGATGCTTGGTGGATTGAAATGAGAAGTTATAATGCCTTTATAACCAAAAATTAACTTTCAACTGCAATAAATGCTTCGTCCGTGAAGTAAAAAACTCCACATATCTGCCAGTAAAGAAGAAATATAACTTCTGCCCATCAACCGAGGGTAAATGCATGATTTTCAATTTGTCGCCTTACCCCTAAGGATTATTCCTTAGCTAGATGAAGAATCTTCGACCAGTGCAAGATTACCCTGTTCTGCCGGTGCAGTGACATATTCATCACTTTTCTGATCTCTCTTTCTAATCTATTGTTCAGAAAATTATTGCTTGATTTCAGTCACCTTCTCTTTGCCTTTGTTATTGGATCCTTTATTGTTCTCCAGTATAGTCTTACTTCTACAAAATTTTGCAATATGCCCAATCTTGTTACATGCATAACAAGTTACATTGTTTCTCTGAATAGCCTTTCCATAACCTTGACCAGTTTGACTTCTGCATTGATTAGATAAATGTCCAAATCTACCACAAACATAGCATTTAACATTCATTCTGCAATTGTCTGAGTTATGACCATTTTTATTGCATTTAGAACTTTGACCGATGGGTAAGTTTGTAATCTGATTATTCCTAAATCTGCATTGATTTTCTCTATGACCAAATTTGTTGCAATTAAAACATTTCCCATTAAATTTATAAGTATTAGGTTGCCTTACTGGTTTACTGTGATCATGATTGTTTGCAGTCCCGAAACTTTCTCCATGTTCAAATTCGAGTCCAACAGTTTCTCCATCAAGTTTCTGACTTTTCAACATATCATCAAGATTATCTGAACTCTTCTTGAATTTGTCTTTGTATTCATTTGTAGTGACCAATTCACCTTTGAAAGTGCTAACTTGTCTCAAAAGTTCCTCTTTGTCATGTTACTTGTGAATCAAATATGTTTCAAGCATATCATCTTCATAACTAAGCCATTGAGATTCATCTGATCTTTCATTAAGTCTTCTGGCCAAATCTTCCTCATTCCTCTTTCTTTCTTCAATATCCTTGCATAGTCTCATGGTTAAATCTTGCATCTCATTCTTCATGTTACTATTCTCTTGTCCTAATTTTTCTACAATATCTCTAAGAGTTTCTTTTTCTTCATCATCTTGATTTTGCAATTGCTCATGTAATTCTTTTCTCTTATTCTTTGCTATAACCAGGTTATCTTGAAGTGCTATGATGAATTCCCCAGCAGTTATGAGTTCATCTTCCAGTTTGATATTCTTCAATTTTTATGCATCAAAATTTTCAAGCGCTCCTTCCAACTTTTGTCTCAAACTTTCCATCGGTACCGGTTTCAGAATCTTCCTCAAGCTGTTAGGCTTCTGCAAA
Source organism: Cryptomeria japonica (assembly GCF_030272615.1). Lineage (NCBI taxonomy): Eukaryota > Viridiplantae > Streptophyta > Pinopsida > Cupressales > Cupressaceae > Cryptomeria > Cryptomeria japonica. Next base: position 543,406,920 of record NC_081414.1, on the reverse strand, counting down.
TAGAGGACGTAGCTCTGATACCAATTGTTAGATACTTGATTGTTACAACTTATCAAGTTGCCATTAGTTTCAAGTCAAAGTTATACTATATACTCTAGTTAGTTACTACCACCGAAATATTCAGTCGGTATGCACAGTCTAGTCGGTTATAGAAGAAAGTAGTCTCAGAGCGTAGTTTACACCGAGCTGTCTACCGAGTATCATTCCATGTCGACCGAGCAGCAAAGATGACACACCTAGTTGATATACACCAAGTTAAACGTGTTACCCGATTCATTGAACCTGGACATACATATGAAAATGTGTTACAAGATCTAGGAACATCTAACCGTTATCACATTGGAAATTGCACTTAAAGATTGTGTATGATTTTGAGGTCATCTAACCAATGAAATATCTTGCATGGTTATTTATTCGATAAATCATATTTGTAAGATCGAAGCAATGAATGGATCACCGACATAAGAGATCTATTTATACAACATGAGTTAAGAATTAACAAGGTGTGTGCACGAGTGTAAGAAGACTGTTATAGAGACACAAAGGTCACTGAGAAGGTTTTCAGAGAACAGTTAAAGAATAGAGTAAATAGAAGGGTTTACCTAGTTACTATATGGGTTACCGAGGTATGCTATAAGCAAGGTAATCTATTCTGAGCACATAGAATCTGCTATAACATTCCCGATGTAAAGTTGCATATATTTGTAATGATTTTATTGTAATATTTTGAAGTTGTAAGAGAAACCTTTAATAGGGTAAAAGACTCTAATCAAGTCTATAAATTGTAAAGCCTCTAACCAGGTGCGACATTTAGTTTAAGTGTTGTAAAATCCTTTAGCAAGGTAGATCTAATAGATCTTATTACTCCTAACAAGGTAAGCTATCAGAAATAGCTAAATATGTAGCTCTAACCGAGCACTCTTTATTATTGCAGTAGTGAAGTTGTGGGTGTCATCCCCACCACAATTTTTCTCTCTAACCAAGAGTTTCTACGTAACCAAAATATATGTGTTATGGAGTGAATCATGTATGATTGTTATCTATTTGTTTTAACTTTATATTATGTTACTGCACTATTCAGTTTATGCATAACAGTAAAGTTCTTATTGAAGAAAAGTTTTGAAGTACTGATTCACCCCTCCCCTCTCAATACATTAGCTTTCCATATTGGGCCTAACAATTGGTATTAAAGCTCATTCTTGGAAAAGGGTTTAACTACCTAAAGAGAAATATCTTATCAATGGAAGGCTATAAACAATCTCGAAGAATTGTGTATCTGCAAGAAGAACTGGATCATGCTAATCAAGTGATTGCAGACATGCAAAGACAAATGCAAAAATCTCTGAAAGTAAGAAGAAGATTATCTGATGATTTGCAGGACTCTCAAGAGTTAGTGGAACAAATTGAAACATCATCTAAGAACAGTATATGTGAAGAAACTAAAGAAATGATTGGAGTATTGAAAGAAAAGAACAAAGCATTGGCTGATCAATTGAAAGCAATGAAAAGAGAACATGAACATTTCAGCACACAAATGACTGAAAATCTTGACGCATTGAGGACAACCAAGGATAAAGTAAGAGATCTAGAAAGAGAGAAACAACAACTTGAAGTCTTAGTATTTGATAAGAATGATGAAATCACAAGGTTGACTGGAATTCAACAAAATCTATCAGATCAACTAGGTTATGTACATCATGAAGCAATTCTAAAAAATGATGAGAATCATGCATTGAAACTTGAAGTATCAAGGTTGACCGATGAACTTGAATCAGAGAAGAAATCCAAAGAAACACTGAAGAAGAGTTATGAAGCATCAAAGATGTTGGATGAGCAACTGAATACAAGAAGACCCAACAAGGATGCAGGACTCGATTACAAAGGAAAAGACTCTATCGAGAAGGGAATTCATACTACCGAGAGAGGAGAATCATCAAAGCAAGCTGGAAACAAGAATAACATCAAAAGAAAGAAGCCTATTTGCAACTACTGTGGAAATCAAGGTCACACTGCCAACATGTGCCAAATCAGAAAAGGTAAGCAACAGAATGTCACTAAGTCCAATGGTTATTGTTACAATTGCAATAATTATGGCCGCACATCTAATCAATGTAGGACAAAGTCTGTTAACAATTATTAGAAGGCAAAATTCAAAGGGTTTTGTAAAAATTGCAATAGATATGGACATAGTACCGAGAAGTGTTGGTTTAAGCAAAAGAACTATATGTGGTATGCACACCGAGCAAATGCTAGAGGTTACCGAACTCACACACATCCTTACCGACAATATTCTGTAGTACCATGGGATTACAATACAAGGATATGGTGTGAATGTTGTGGAAGATATGGACATATAAGTGCCAACTATTTTATAAGGTTTGGAATGAACAACCAAAGATCATGGAGAAATCCTGGTATGGCATGTTTTCATTGTCACAAGGTTATACATTTAGCTAGAGATTACAGAGATCAACCTAGAAAAGACACTCAAGAAATAAAAGACAAATTAAAGATGATTTGGAAAAAGAAGGAAATCGTGTCAAATGATGTAAACACCTTACCTACCGAGGTAGGTGCACCTATTCCAAATTAATTGGTAAAGGTATGAAGGGACTGCATTATCTCAAGGTTAAATCTTAACAATTTCCTATTTTTATGTACTTAATTCAAAATCTGCATAATTAAGATGTAATAGTAAAGTTTGAGATTCTATCAAAGTCTTTTAAAAGCACTATACAGGAAAATTGTCAAGTCGGTGAATAAAGGAAACCTGTCTAGTTGGTGAATGAAGGAAGTTTGGTTACTCGGTTAAAGCGGAAAAAGGAAAGAAAGTTAAAGTGAACCGAGAGCCTTTAATATTTTTGACCTAACCCGCACGAAGCCCGATAAGGTATAATGTGTACTTAAAATCATTTTCACGGTCATTTTTCACTTACAAAGTTTTTGAGAGAGCAGAGCAAAGCGAATCCAAGGCAATCAAAACCTCCTACAAAGAAAATTCAAGGTATTTACATCAATCTCAACACATTGTTAAGCTGGTTTATAGATTTTATCTAGTTGCCATTATCTGCTAAGTATAAAGCATCTGTCATTTGAAAATCCTGAAACCCTAAGGATTATTTGTTAACTTTTATCTGAAATATACAATGGCACCTAAGATCCAAGATCCCATTATTGTCAAGATTATAGAGAAGCCCTCACTAAAATACTCTTTGACTCCCAAAGTTGCATCTGAACCGGATGACAAAACCACCTTTTCACTCATCCCAGATAGAGTGTTGTTAGTCGAAGATGTGAGATTCTTCACCAAATGTCATGTTGAAGAACTCGGTCATGTTGAAATTAAAGACACCTATGATGAATTGTGCACAAATGGTAAATTGAATAGCAAGTATGAACACATCAAGATCAAGGGATTAACTAAAGCCCTAACCTATCCCTGTGTGTTCAAACCCCAGTGGGTTAAGTTTGTTTTGAGTAGATTTCACGATGATTTCATGTGGCTAGAAGAACAACCATTTAAGATCACCAAGGACATCATTCATCTGATTACCGGTTACCCCATTTATGATCATGCCTGAGCCCAAAAGATGACATCACAAAAGGAATTGATCAGTTTAACCAGAGTGGAATCAGATTGCAGAGGATTGAAACTGAATAATGTCACTGATGAAGAACTAAAATTTGCCATAAGAGTAATGGGTTACTGTTTCTTCCAATCAGCAAGGGAAAACAGTGTACCCTGTGCAGCAGTAGACTTGGCATACAAAATTGTGAAAAAGGGAATGAAAATTGATCTATGTGAGGTGTTGTTGAAGAACCTGTTTGAGAATCTGAACACCATCAGGAAGCTGAAGAAAAACAACTCGGCAAATACACTAAAGTTTGGATCATTACTTGTATGCATGTTTTTCTATTTTGAGAAATTCTTTCCATCAGTCGGTAAAGTTGTTTGGGAACTACACCGACCAATCACCCATCAAATAAATGACTTCATCAAGAAGTTAGGTGATAATTTCAATGATATTATGGATGACTACTTTAGCAAATTTCAAGAGAAAATGCATAACAGATACCGGATTCCACCCCAACTAGTAGAGAAATACAAAAATGATATATGTTTTGAAGTTGACACTGATTACTGTTATGTGAATGCTGTGGAACCGAGAACTCAATCTTTGTCACCTATTGGATACGAGATTGATTTTGACATCACACAATAGAAAATTGATGCATTTCTCACATTACCAAGGCATGCTACTGAGCTAAGGTATGGAACCTATGAGGAAGTAAAGGAAAAGGTAAAGATGGGCATTGTAGTACCCAAAGCTACAAGAAAGGCAACAAAAATGATAAAGGCATTTTTAGAGAAATTCGGAGAAGACTCTTCCTCTACACCTGTCAAAGGCACCATTGCCATTACCGAAGAGGAATCTGAAGCCCAAGAGGCAACAATAACACTAAGCATTGAATTGCCTAAGGGTAAAGTGTTGAAAAGAAAGAAACTGGACACATCAAAGGCCTCGCCAACTCCACCTCCAAAGCAACCTAACACAAGAGCATCTACAGCCTCATCGAGTAAGAAAACAAAAAGTGTTACTACTCCCAAGGTAACAAAGACCTACAAGAAATCTACTCGGAGACTCATTTTGGCCAAAGAGTCTAATGATACCGAATCAGAGGATGCAAGCAAATTTCAGATTGTCAAAAGCAAGAAGGTAAATGTACATAGTGTTGAAAACTTCTGTGCTAATCTGAAAGAATATGGTGGATTTGGTTCATTCAGATATGTAAAGTATGAAACCAGAAATAATGATGACAAGAGACAAATTGAAGAAGCTGTCATCTGCACACTTCTAAAATTTCAGTTAGCTCCATTGGAACTAGCAAAGTCACTTCCAAATGAACTTTACTTGCATATTGATAATAGGTGGAAGTATGCAATGGACTCGGAGAAACAGATCAGAGAGAGAAGTTTGGTTCATCTATTTCTTGACATGTCAGTAGCTGAAATTAAAGAACATCTAACAACCTACAACTCAAAGTTTCTTGTCATACAGAGACAAAAGCAAAGTGGCAGGAAATCTTTAATCTCTAAAACTGATGAATGAGTTATACATTGAAGTTGAAAATGAGACAAAAGCAAAGTGGTAGGAAATCTTTAAAATCAAGGATGCTGGTGAGCAAGCTACAATTCAAATTGTTGATGTCACCAAGCAAGATCTTGATGTTACTGAGCAAGACCCTACTGACACCATACAAATAGATGAAGATGTCATGGATACAGAGGCACCGGAACAAGAAATGATAGAAGGCAATGCATATGCAAAACTTGTATCTAGTGAATCAGTCTTGGAATAAGTTCAACCTTATCCACCGGTCAAGCAACCTATCTCAATTGAAACCCCTCATGACATGGATCAAGGCACCGAAGGTCTCAAGTCTACAACAAGAGAAGATACTACTGAAGAATAGATATCTCAAGCACCTTCTAGCACTAAGAATGTTGCAACTAAGACACTAAGTACTGAGACACCGAAGGACACTACAGAGGCTAAAGAAACTGATCAAAGTGTTGCCTCTATTGAGCAACCTACCGAGGGTCATCAAGCCTCACAAGCCATTGTCTTAGTTCCATCGGTGAAAGGTAAAGAAAAGAAGATGAAAAAGCATAGTTTTAAAGTTGATTTTTCAAAACCAATAGTGTTGCCCAATGTTGATATATCAAAATTAAAGGGGCAAGCACTCATTGATTTTTGTGAACTATGCAAAGCAAAGGCCAAACAAGAGAAGCAAATGGTGATTCAAAAGAAAAACAAAGTACTTCAGAAGGTGAAAGCACTCTTAATAGATATGCTACCTGAAGCTACAATATCCACTAATGCAGCCATCCACATTCAACTAGATGAACTCCTAACAAAGATAGAGACATTTGGAGTAGATGCATTGGAGTATTTGAGCAAACTAAAAGACAAGGAGCTCACTACAAGAATGATAGAAGAGGTACAGAAAGATATAGCTATTGGCAAAGTTAAACTTGTCAAATTTATTGCTAAGTTGACTCCTCAACTCAAGCACATTCTTTATTTATTTCAGAAACTCTGCACATTTTCTTTATTCATTAAAGACATTAAAAATAAAATAGAGGAAATTGAGAAAGAGATCACCGATCTCTCAAATAAGTTGACCACAGAGCCAAATTCAGTTCATAATTTTTATACCAAGCTACAATAGCTCATGGCTCAACAATTGGACTTAAGAAATGAAGAACATGAGATCGGGATGGATATAATGACACTACAGACATTATTCCTTCCTCATCTTTCATCCATCCAAGAACAGATCAACCGAGCCACCTCCCTATCTACTACACCAGAGGGAAGCACTCTAGATGGCTTAATATCATTATTGGCTTATATTCAAGCACAAAATTCTTTAATGGACAGTATAAAGAATGCACTCTCTGTTGCTCTCACTGAAGCCTGGACGAAGTACAAATCCATTTTTGATCAGTTACCACCCCCGAATGGTAATTAAGTTTTGATGTTTGTCAAAAAGGGGCAGTAATACAGTATTGGGGGAGTGATATAGTATTGAAAATATCAAACAAAAGGAGTATAGTATATAGGGGGAGTATACCGAGTAGAGCAAGCAGAGTATCCAAGAGCAGTGAACCGAGCAGTGAACAGGACAGTAAGCAAAGCACACAAAACAGATCACCGAGCATGCAAAATCAAAGTTTTGTATAGTATATCGATAAGGGGAGTATATCTGGATATATTATTTTATTGACTATTGTACATACTGTCAGTATAGTCAAATTTTGCAAGTATATAGATTTTTGAGTTATAAATTTGAAAGTAGTTTTTTGTCAAACCTCTCAACTAATGTCAAAAGGGGAGATTGTTACTACTTATCAAGTTGCCATTAGTTTCATGTCAAAGTTATACTATATACTCTAGTCGGTTACTACTACCAAAATATTCAGTCGGTATGCACAGTCTAGTCGGTTACAGAAGAAAGTAGTCTCAGAGCGTAGTTTACATTGAGCTGTCTACCGAGTATCATTCCATGTCTACTGAGAAGAAAAGATGACACACCGAGTTAAACGTGTTACTAGATTCATTGAACCTGGACATACATATGAAAACGTGTTACAAGATCGAGGAACATCTAACCGTTATCACATTGGAAATTGCACTTAAAGATTGTGTATGATTTTGAGGTCATCTAACCAATGAAATATCTTGCATGGTTATTCATTCGATAAATCATATTTGTAAGATCGAAGCAATGAATGGATCACCGACATAAGAGATCTATTTATACAACATGAGTTAAGAATTAACAAGGTGTGTGCACGAGTGTAAGAAGACTGTTACAGAGACACAAAGGTCATCGAGAAGGTTTTCAAAGAACAGTTAAAGAACAGAGTAAACAGAAGGGTTTACCTAGTTACTATATGGGTTACCGAGGTATGCTATAAGCAAGGTAATCTATTTTGAGCACATAGAATCTGCTATAACATTCCAGATGTAAAGTTGCAGATATTTGTAATGATTTTATTGTAATATTTTGAAGTTGTAAGAGAAACCTTTAACAGGGTAAAAGACTCTAATCAAGTCTATAAATTGTAAAGCCTCTAACCAGGTGCGACATTTAGTTTAAGTGTTGTAAAATCCTTTAGCAAGATAGATCTAATAGATCTTATTACTCCTAATAGGGTAAGCTATCAAAAATAGCTAAACATGTAGCTCTAACCGAGCACTCTTTATTATTGTAGTAGTGAAGTTGTGGGTGCCATCCCCACCATAGTTTTTCTCTCTAACCAAGAGTTTCTACGTAACCAAAATATATGTGTTATGGAGTGAATCATGTATGATTGTTATCTATTTGTTTTAACTTTATATTATGTTACTGCACTATTCAGTTTATGCATAACAGTAAAGTTCTTATTGAAGAAAAGTTTTGAAGTACTGATTCACCCCTCCCCTCTCAGTACATTAGCTTTCCATATTGGGCCTAACATTGATCAGTCCCAAAGACACTGATAGGGGGGGGGGGACCAGTGTCTAACCAGTAGATGAAAGATTTAAACTTGTTTGCAACTTTATAACCCAAATTAATATACCGATAAACAAGTAATAATGCAATAAAGAGAAATAACACTATAACCTGAGCAAATGACCTCTTCTAGATTTTCCTCCCACACTACTACTCCCTCTTTGACATCAATGACAAATGATGTCAAATAATTCAAAATTCTACCTCATAGCCTGTAACCGGTTATGTACAATCTGAAAGAGATCTGCCAAAATCAGATTAAGACTCTACATAAATTTAGTGCTATCAGAAATAATGGTTTTAGTCTTTTGGATCATCTCGGTCAGATAATGCATATGTTGCTCCAGTGATCTTTCTCCTTGAATTTTTTCTTTAGAAATCTCAAACCGTTGAGTTAAAAGGTTATCCAATCTAGGACCAAGTTTATTTTTCAACTCTTGTGCCTTCATTCTTATCCTTGCTTTTTCTTTTTTTTTTAATTTCTCAATCTTTTCTTCAAAAACTGTCATTTCTTGATCCAAAACTGAAGAAAGTTCCGAAGAACCTATCATGTTGTCTGCTATATCATCAATCTCTTTTTGTGTTTTCCTTATCTCCTCATCAATGTCTTATGTTAGGTGGTAAGGCTTGCATGCTTCTTTATACAATTCTTTATATTCCAAAATAGTGGAATTAAGTACCGGTAATAAAGAACCAATATGCTCAATACAGTTCTTGATAGTCTTATTGAATAATCCACTTTTCTCCTTATTCACCCTTTCCTTAATAGTCTCTTCATTTATTTTATCTACAGTGAGAATATTTGAAGCAATGAATTTGGACAATGTGTCCAATTTGCTTAAAGATCTAGAAATATAATCTATCATACAATTTGATGCAATCATTTTCAAAATAGGTAATGTATCATCAATGGCCTTAAATGCTAAGGCATTGCATTGAGTGATCTTCTTTATGGAATCCAAAAGTACATCTGTCACATGAGTAGGTCTATAATCCATAGTGGAAGTGCTAGGCGGAGTGTGATGTTTTGTAGTTGGTTTCTTCTCTTCTCCGGATGTCTGCACATTAACCACTTTTGCTATCTTGCTACCATCAATGACCTTTTCTTTATTCCCTATTTCTTCCTTATGCTTACTCTATTTTTCAACTTTGTTTTCATCCTTACCATCATCCTTACTGCCTGCCAATTCAGCTATATTATGTTCATGTCCCTTTCTAGTTTCAGTTTGTGCTTCTACTTCTACTTCTACCGGTTTTCCAGTGTTCTCCTGAGAGTCAACAATGTTTACTAGTGACTCATAGATCTCAATGTTTGTAGCATCAGTTTTCTTTACCTCTGTAGTTTCCTTATCCATGACAATGTTGAAGTCTTGAGTGTCCACATTCATAGTAAAAATAATGTTTGACTCTGGATTAGTGTCATCTCTTGTCATTTCCTCTGCCTTCTCTTTCGGCTGACTGTCAGTTTGTGCCGGTGCTTCTACAGTTATTGGTGAGGTGTCCTGTGCTAGTGGACGAAGGTTATCCTTGATCGTGATATCAGGTTAACATGATGCACAAGAAGTAAAGCCTCTACCTTTAATTTCTTTTCTAACTCCAGTACAGACATTCTTTTAGCCTCTAACCTTAAGTATAAATCATTAGGTAGATCATCTACAACCTCAATAAGAACTTTCTTGTATATGTCTCGATACAAAATAATACTTTCTTCTATAGTGTCCTTATCCGAATCATTGAAAGAATGATAAAGTTTATTTACAATACTAAGGTTACCTTCTTGTATGATTTTATTGATAAACTCTTTTGGTGTAAGAGTATCCGGTGCCTTAGGTTCTGATTTCTTCTTTGGAGTTACTTTCTTCGTTGAACCATTGGGCTCTCTTACAACCTGTTGTTTCTTTCTCTGTGTTCTTGTCTTCTTGGGAGATGGAGCAGGTGCTGGTGAGGGTTTTATTTTCTTCCCATCCACTCTCTTGAATGCAGCTGCCTTGTCACTGTCAGAATCAGAGGTAGTAGCTACAGGGGAAATGTGAGTCATTGATTGCTATTCTAATTGACTTTCCATCATTCTAGCAACAATACCACCAAGATTCATCAATCCTTCTTTAACATCTTTTACCATTTTAGAAGCATCTTTCATTAGTTTCTCTCTTTTCTTCCTCTTCTTCACCATAGCTACATCACTTTCAATGGTTTCAAAATTACCAACTATTTCCTATGTTGGTTCTGGTGGAGCATCTAAGAGTATTTTAGCATAAGAGTCTAAGATATGAGAATCCACCTCATATTCTATTTTAGTAATCCAAACAGTTATGGGTTTAACTGCTTCCATCCAGATTTCAGCTCTTTTCACTACAAAGCATATCTGTTTATCATACTTATCTACAATGCTTTGGGAAATCCTCTCCCTTTGTTTCATCTGAGTTTAGAAATTCTTGAGGTATTCTTTTACCAACTCATCACCATCAAATTCCATACCAATAATTACCTCCTTTATCCATTTATCAATATAAATATCATAGGCAAAATCCTTATGTCCTATACCGGGGATCTCTTTTGAAAAGTAAAGCATTAAACACACTAACAGACTTCCAAATTTGAAGCCTTTCTTATCACCTTTTATTTTATCCAAATTTTCTATCAAGTCATCCTTTAAACATTCACATATGTCAATCTTTTTAGTTTTTATAATCATCTCATGTGCACTATGAATGCATGTACTTGAAACATAATTCAACCTATTTGTATGACCAACTTTATATCCAATGACCATGCTCGCAAATTTAACATTTTTATCCTTTATGTCATTGACCCTAAGTGACCGGTTGTCATATGTAGCTCTGGTTAAGCTTACAACTTCTTTGTTAGGGATTTTCTTCTTCTTGTCAAGTCTAGAACCGGTGGAGGGTAAACCAGTAACAACCCTTATAGCTTCCTTGGTAATCTTAAATACTAAGTCCAACCACATAAATTCACCATGAAACCTGCTAAGGACATAGCGGATGACTTCATTTGAGAATTTGGTCATATGGAGGATATCTATAAAACCTAAATCCTCAACTACATTGTGTTCTGGTTCACTACCCTATCCTTGTAAGTGATTACATTCATGGACATGTTCATCAAATATTCAGATCCTAAAATTTCTATGTAACAATGTATGTATGCCCTAGGGTCTTCAGCAAATGCAAATCCCTTTGGGATTCTAGAAAATGCACCAATAGAGTCATGATCTTGAAAACGAGTCTAGATCATTTTATGTTATCCACAATGGTAGGGTTTGCTACAAATTCAGGAACAGAAGATGAAGATGCCATTGTGAAAGATAAACACCTTTTAACTAAGAAATCCTTGAATGCTCTAAAAAGACCTTTGTTGCTTCGTCTTTAGATTGCCTTTTCTCAATTTCACTCTCTTCGAATGCTTATATGCTTGGTGGATTGAAATGAGAAGTTATAATACATTTATAACCAAAAATTAACTTTCAACTGCAATAAATGCTTCGTGCGTGAAGTGAAAAACTCCACATATTTGCCAGTAAAGAAGAAATATAACTTCTTACCATCAACCAAGGGTAAATGCGTGATTTTGAATTTTTTTGCCTTACCCCTAAGGATTATTCCTTAGGTAGATAAAGAATCTTCGGCCAGTGCAGGATTACCCTGGTCTGTCGGTGCAGTGACATATTCATCTCTTTTTTGATCTCTCTTTCTAATCCATTGTTTAGAAAATTCTTGCTTGATTTCAGTCACCTTCTCTTTGCCTTTGTTAGTGGATCCTTTATTGTTTGCCAGTATAGTCTTACTTCTACAAAATTTTGCAATATGCCCAAACTTGTTACATGCATAAAAAGTTACATTGTTTCTCTGGATAGCCTTTCCATAACCTTGACTGGTTTGAGTTTTGCATTGATTAGATAAATGTCCAAATCTACCACAAACATAGCATTTCACATTCATTCTGCAATTGTCTAAGTTATGACCATTTTTATTGCATTTAGAACATTGACTGATGGGTAAGTTTGTATTCTGATTATTCCTAAATCTGCACTGATTTTCTCTATGACCAAATTTGTTGCAATTAAAACATTTCCCATTAAATTTATAAGCATTAGGTTGCCTTACCGGTTTACTGTGATCATGATTGTTTGCAGTCTTGAAACTTTCTCCATGTTCAAATCCGAGTCCAACTGTTTCTCCATCAAGTTTCTGACTTTTCAACATATCATCAAGATTATCTGAACTCTTCTTGAATTTGTCTTTGTATTCATTTGCAGCGACCAATTCACCTTCCAAAGTGCTAACTTGTCTCAAAAGTTCCTCTTTGTCATGTTGCATGTGAATCAAATCTGTTTCAAGCATATCATTTTCATAACTAAGCCTTTGAGATTCATTTGATCTTTGATTAAGTCTTCTGGCCAAATCTTCCACATTCCTCTTTCTATCTTCAATATCCTGCATAGTCTCATGGTTAAATCTTGCATCTCATTCTTCATGTTACTAGTCTCTTGTCTTAATTTTTCTACAATATCTCTAAGAGTTTCTTCTTCTTCATCATCTTGATTTTGCAATTGCACATGTAATTATTTTCTCTTATTCTTTGCTATAACTAGGTTATCTTGAAGTGCTTTGATGAATTCCTGAGCAGTTTTGAGTTCATCTTCCAGTTTGATATTCTTCAATTTTTCTACATCAAAATTTTCAAGAGGTCCTTCCAATTGTTGTCTCAAACTTTCCATTGGCACCAGTATCAGAATCTTCCTCAAGCTGTTAGGCTCCTACAAATAGATGACCTGGCTCTGATACCAATTGTTAGATACTTGATCAGTTCCCAAGACACTGATAGGGGGGGAACTAGTGTCTAACCAATAGATGAAAGATTTAAACTTATTTGCAACTTTATAACCCAAATTAATATACCGGTAAACAAGCAATAATGCAATAAAGAGAAATAACAGTATAACCATCAATGCACACCATAACACATATATTTTTGGCAAGGAAACCCGGTAGGGGAAAAACCTCAGTGGGATTTGTGACCCACAATATTTACTCACTGGCCAATATTAATAAATATTACTTATACAATAGGGGCTTGCATATGTAGGAAGGCTAACAGCCTAGAGCTCACTGCTCAATACAAAATAGGAGTCCCACTGACTACAAAATTGGATGATTAAATCTAATGACAATGTACTGCTCAAAATAGCATCTGCAATGCTGGATTCAGTACCGGTTTAAGCTCTATTAGATACCTCTACCATAAACCTTTCTTTTCTCTGCTCTGCTCTTATTCGCTCATGAAATTATTACATCATAATGCATATACAGATATTCTCTCTCATATACCGCTTACATTAATTACCTAATTACATATCCTTACTTCGCTTACATACCTACAAAATGACCTACAAGATCTCATACATAAATGAGTCTTTACAATTCATCATGTTGGCTATACAATATAATTACAATACAAAACAATATAATTTCCATGTCATCTAGAGTGCCAGTGAGATCATCTATCGGTGTAGATTGGGTGCCAATGTTAATAACCTATATAGTATCTATCAGTGCCGGTAGATGGTGTCTATTTCCGGTGTAACCTGTGAACCATGTTACCAGTTGGTTGCCATCAATGACAACATCAACTATTCTCATCTGAGTGTATAATGCCAACACTATCGAGGTTACTCCTAACAGGATACTTTCTTTTTATCTAGGCATTTGTAAATCCCTTAACTGAGTGATTCATAATAGGATCAGTTCTTAACAGGACTTATTGTAAAAGCTTTAACAGACTTGGCTCCTAACAGGGCAAACTTTAGATGAGTTCCGATAGATATCTTGTGAGTCTCATCTCACCATGGTTTTTACCTATTTGGGTTTTCCACGTATAAACATTTGTGTCATGTGGTGAATGTTTTTGTGGTTATGATCTTATTTGTTGATTTGATTAACTTCTAATAAGGCATGATAACTAGAAGAATTGAGAGATGAAGTGTGTTGATATATGATTAAGCATTTGGATGTTTACAAGATTAAAGTTGTTTGCTGTTAAATTGCTATAATAGTCAACTCATATTCTTATGAGTATTGATCTTGACAGTGATATTTTTACTTTGTGTGATTGCGATTGAGTTTGGGAAGTATGTATCAGTTTTTCAGTTTACTGATTCACCCCCCCTCTTAGTAATCTACCAGATACTTATTCTTTCATCATACCATCACACATGGTGGGTAGACAAAAATTGGGCCAAAATGAATTCAAGATCTGAATGAATATAGCTATCCATTGAGTGTTTATGGGACCCACCTAGCTTGAAAAGTGAAAAAATGTTGCCAGCTTACAAATGAGAAAGGAGGTCAGAAGACCAACTGTTGTAGAGAAATCTGCATAGACAACACAAGGGACAACATATAGAAGAACTGAAATAGAAATAGAAGAATGCCACAATAGATTTGCGCTCTTTATTACCTTGTACCAATGAAGTAACAAGGATCATCTAAAGAGAACCTAACATAACAAAAAAACACATCACAGGGGAAACATAATACAAATAAGTAAATAGACAAGAGAGGATCTACAACAGGAATGAAGCTAATCAGGCAAATCATCTACCTCCCAATCTTGTTGAATATTATTTTGGGAAGATGGACAAGATGCAAGAGAAGCTACTTCAAGAATGATAGATGAAGTTTCTAACAGTTCCAAATAAGGTCCATGTTGTAATGATGAGTCACTTTATTTGTCACTAAGAGATAGGGTTAATTATTTTGAAAAATGTGAAGATAGATCATTTTTAACATCAACCAACTCATGCATATCAACAAAATCATTAAAATCAACATTGTTAGCATGAACAACATCATCATCAATTTCACAATCTTGATTAATAAAAAATCTAATTTGAAACCATTTATCAATAAGGAAAATAGAAAGGGTCTATTTTTTCAAGTACTGATGAAGGAATAGTAACCAAGTTATTGGGAATATTCTTAGGCTCAGATACCACAAGGTTATTTTGGGAAAAACTCACAGTAGGTTGAGAATCTCTATCCTTTACAAATTTGACCAGCCTATCAAACTAGTTAGGATTAGGTTGTAGATATTCAAGCTCTGACATTTGTATCTTAGTCTTTTTTGCATGATCAATTATATCAAAGGGCTGATAAGTACTTGACAAGGTAGGTAAAGATACATCATGAGATTTGGGATTATTGACACCGGTCTTGGACACATTTGAAACAATGGGAGGTTGAGTAGGAGTACTTACTTGATTATCACTCAGGGTACTTTTAGATAATGTAGGAAAAGGAGTTCCCCTCTTTGAAATTGTAACCGATAATTGAGTTGTGTCCTTCTTCTTTCACTAGTACATTCGGGTCAAAATTTCGACGACAAATCGTTGTCATTCCGACACAGTTTCATCGCACTACTGACAAAAATAGCTGTCGAAAACTTTTTGTCAGAAGTTCTGACTATCCTTGTGGTTGTCACAATTCTGACATCCTCTCTAACCTTTCTAACGGCTGCCATGGATGGTCACACCCAGAAAGAATACCGTCGGAATTACGACATCAAAGGGTAAAAATTCTGATGAGGATGTTGTGCATCTGATGGCACTCCTTTGTCAGATTTACGATGGCCCCAGGAGAGTTCTGATGAAGATTTTGTGCATCTGATGACACTTCTCTGTCAGAATTTTTACCCTTTGATGTTGGAATTCCGACGGTAGGCCGATTTTTTGGAAAAAATTTTTTATAGAAAAAGATTTCTCTACTATCTCTCTTCTCTATCCCTCTCTACTATCTCTCTTCTCTCTCCCCTCTCTAGGTCTCTTTCTCCATCCCTCTCTTCTTCTCTCCCTCTCTACTTCTCTTTCTCTACCCTCTCTAGGTCATTATCTCTTCCTCTCACCCTCTCTCATCAAAAGAGAAATAAAAACTTGTATGGCCTTATAATTCATGAGTTGAAGTTTGAGTTTAACATTTTGGAGGTAATTTTCTTAGACTATTCAATTCCCATTATAACTAAGGTCAATCAAAATTCAAGATAAACCTGTGGTAAAGATGAGGATCTCAAGTTAATTGGTAGAGGACTCCACTTTTGATGGGAGAAAACCCTAGTATTCAGTTTGGTAAGCTCTAGTCGAAGGTGCAATATGACAGCCATGTAGAAGGAGAACCATGACATGTTGCAAAATTAGAAGGGAAATTCTAACAAAGAGTAGCTACATATCTGGGATAGCTATCTTCTTTACTCTAGTCTAGGATTTCACATTTTTGAGAAAGCATGATTTGTATGGATGGTTTGTTTGTTTCAAATGAAGTATAGTCCAGCCTCCACCAAAATAACAATGACAGTAAGGACTAGTAGAGTAGTCTGTTAGAAGGTTTAGACATTGATAATAGTGTCTAGGTTTTCCCCAATTCTTGAATAGCATTAATAGATAATCATAAGTATAGCAAGGAATAGATTACTTAGAGCTTGTAATGAAGAAGGGTTTTGAATTAAAAAGACAATGATAAGAGTTTTTTTACAGTTCAAAACACAAAGACAATCACAACATAAAATTACAAGTTATAGGGTTACATTGAGTAGGTTTGATTGATTATTGAAGAATATATTGTGTTTCTCTATCAATAAATAAGAGGTCTCAAGAAGCTAAAGACAATGAAAACTAATTGATGGGCAACCTTTTGACTGTCAAGAAGTGATTGCCTCAGATGAAAATAGTGATAAATGTCACTATCAACAAAAGAACAACCAATAAATGATAAATTTGCAGTGAGATCATAGTGCCTAAATCAGTCTAAAAGCTTATAAGGATCAGAACCAAGCCATATAAGCTTCAAGAATAATTTGAGAGCATCAAAGACATCTACCAGACATTAGAAATTGTCAAATCAATGACACATAGCAGCCTCATTATAGTCTTATGTTGTATTAAATAGCAAAAGCTAAGTCGAAGATAGTGTTAGAAGGTGTGTGAGAGTCTTCAACATGGATAACTGATAGGTATAACACTGAGAGCAGCAATATCTGAGATTTGATGAATGACAGTGGCCATGATATGGAGATGACAGTGTCAAGTATCACTGTCAAAGCATGAATAGAGGTCATAATCTGAGTCTTTTCAAGAGAGAACAATAAATATGAAGCACCCAGGTATACAATCAGATCGGAGATAACCATCTAGCAACCCAAAAAAGAATCAAAAGGTTGTGAAAGGTCAAAATCATAGTATTTCCATAGCCCATGAAGTTCTAGAAGATGTGCAAGGGCAGTTCATAGTGCAAGGTCATAGGTATTTAGTGTCATAATTATTTTCTTCACCCCTAGATCTTGATGAAAGATAAAAGGATGCCATGACACAAAGTGAAAAGTCTATAGCACTAATAAATAGGTTAGCATTATGTCATATGCATACAAGACATCATGAAGCAGATTTGATAGTAATAAAGTTGCAGCAGTCATCAACTCAAGCATAATGAAGGCATGGACACTGGGCATGCAAAAATATAATTGATAACAATGGTGAAATGATTAATGTTTTATCACAATTTGATATCAAACCGTTTATGAAGATGGTTGTTTAAAGGTTTAGTGTTGGTTTTAAAGGTGAAAACATTGCATGAGGTCTGCCACCATAAAGGAAATACAAAGCTACAAATAAGATAGTGACCATTCAAAGATAAAGCTACAAAGAACTATCGAAGAAACCATAGTCCAATGAAGAATCAAGATACAATAGGCCTAAGTGTAGTCTCAGATATTTGAAAATGTCATTATAGATAGTTAAGAAAAATAAATGCATTCATGATATTTGCACTCAACAAAAGAGAAGGGTTTGTATTCATCAAAGATTAGTTGAAACACTTGTGAGAGAGAGATCAATAGCCATCAAGCCATAAATAAGATAATCACCATTACAAAGCACGATGAGTCAAAAAGGAAATCAAGAATTATCAGTTCAAAGGATCAATAGGTGAATCTTCTCTTGTTGATAACCTCTAGTGATTGTGTATAGGATCCCTGTTCCAATCTCAATGTGCCAAAGCTTGATGAGAAGTCATGGATTAGAAGTTACAAATGCCTTAAACAATTTTCTATTGAGAGAAGCCATATAGTCAAATCAAGACTCAAATCCACAATGGTAAGATACAAACAACGATGATAGTCAAGGAGTCATTCATTGTAGGGTTTTCATAAAATTTTAGAATATGGTATGAGCAGTCCAAAGAACTATGACACTTCATTGAAAGGAGTAGCATATCAGTCCTTATTGGCATCAAATTATATAAATGACAACTAGGGATGAAGCTACAGGAGACAATCATTGTCTTAGTTTAAGACCCTAGAACAATATAGCCCCAATGGAGAAAGCAAAAATCAAAACATAGGAGAAGTCCTAAAATCCCACTAAAATCTTATTTGCAGTCACATAGTTGCAAGATCAAAAGCATATAATGGTAAAGATGACCTAGGGTTCTCTTTTTATTATTGAGACAATATTATGTGAATATGATAGTTTAGCAGTCCTTGAATGCATGTGAGTAGTCCCAATGAAGAAACAATACCATCAGGGTATTAGAATAATTTTTGAAACCTGCAATCATGTTAGATAAAACCTACAATCATGTTAGACAAGTATTGAAAGTATAATTCATAGAGAAACCATTTCAACTAGGTTTAGATAGCATACATTCATAACTATTTCAATTTTATGTGAACTACACAATATCTATAATGCATAATTGGAGTTAAACCATAATAGGGCTTGGATGAGAAACATGATAGGGCACCCGAAGTTGTCCACATGCTAAGCCCAAGAGCGGATATACCATCCCTCTTGGCCCCATGTGGCAGTCCACCATCCATATGAGGTGGTGTGCTTAGTGGGTAAACTTGTACCTGCCCTCCCTATCCATTCTACCTTATCCACCCTTCTATGATTGAGACCCCTTTAATCACAATGGTAGAGGTTGATGGGGAAACAACAATTACATTATGTAGGATCTCCTACCCTATCTCATTGAATTCATTCCTACACCAAGTGACTATGAACAAAAGCTTAGGTATTTAACAACAATGACATGGTCCATGGACTAGTGATCCTCCTCTTGATACTCCATCTACAAATGAGAACATCTCTTGTACACATTGCTACTTCAGAATTAAAAGTTGCTTCTTCTAGAACTTTCCATGATTCTTTGCAATAGGATTATATGTCTTCTAGATTCACCCCACTAGGACACATTCATATCAAGCATCTTTACTTTTTTGAAAATTAGACCACATTTCAGATCTAGATGACACCATAATGAATTTGATTTCCTCTTGCAAGATATTCCTCCATCATGTATTGCTTCATCGAAGTTCAAATTTGCTTCTTCAAGGGCTCTCAATGATTCTCTATATAGGATTCTTCGTGTCTATGAGATCCACTTCATTGGGAGGCCTACTTAAACATTTCATATCTGTTTGTGGACTCTCACCTTTCAAACATTTCACATCTTATAATTGAGCTTCGCTTTGTTTCAAGAATAGTTTAATATTCTCTACTTAACAGGGCCAACCACGTGAAGGTGGAAGCTCATTTGCCCCCCCCCACCTAACATCAGTCTAAATTCCCTGTTAACATCTAACATTCATTCATTCTTTTATTCATTCTTTCATCCATTATTAAAATATAACATTCATTCATTATCACATAACATTCATTAACACATAAAATTCATTAACTTTCATTAAAACGCAACATTCATCAATAATCATCAACATATATCATTCATGAACATTCATTAGCACATAATTACATTCATTACACATAAAAATTAGTCATTATCAAATAAGGTAGATTACAATCATTTCTTTCTTTGTTTTTTCTTTGAAGCTATGAAAAGACTAAGTGGAACATTAGTTTCTTCATCATTTCCCCCATCTGTAGATGTTATGCCCTCTTCTCGTGCTCTTGATGTATGCCTAGTCCTATACAAAGGATGAGGATGCTGAACCAAAGGGGGGTCCTCTGCAATAACAAAGAATTGGGTTAAATTCAAAACATTTTTTTATTATTGTTACAAGTATTTCATTAATTTAAAGAACACAACCGTTACACTCTTTACCTGATGGGGCCACATCATCTTCCACATCATTTTGTCTAGCCTCAACCTCAACATGCTGAGCACCCTCTAGATCCTCTGGAGTTGAAATACGAAACGTTACATTAATCAATACACCGATTGCAATTAAATTTGTTTAAAGGAATACCAATGGTCCTCTTTACATGATTGGGGAGCATCACGTTCCTGATGTTGTCTACCCGGATCATGCTCCACTTGGTCACCACCGACTACATGCTCTAAAATATTCACAATAAAGGTTACATTAATTACTACACTAATTTTCAATTTAAGATGTTTAATTGTATTAATAATTACATAAAAAAATTTGAATAGCAAATGAATACCTCCACTACTAGGATGCACATCTGGACCTTCATGTACAGGTTCTGTTCCACAATTATCATGCTGCATTCCAATGTCACGCGCAGTGTTATCATTGCTTGCTTATTTAAAAAAAATATAGTCACTTTATGTTGAAACTTAACATCAAATAGATTATTGGTTAAGTATTCAATTTGAAATAATTTTCATTTAGCTTAATTACCGTTGTGACAGATGCATCAGAATCTCGTGTTTGCCCACTCAATTCTCATAGCTATTCAGCCACAGCTATATAGCCTTGCTGGTAGCCAATTCTCTTGTCATCTTCTGTGGGCGCTCTATTGAATTCAGACCCCTACATTTTTGCTTGTATTGTTTGATAAAAAAAAAATTGTTTACAATTTATAAATATTTTGATGTGATACTTAATTTACTGATTCTTACAATTCGTGCGGCTAGTTTCATATAACCACCAGAGCCGAGTTTGTGTTGCCCATGCTTTTCTTGTCTTGCCTTGGTTGCCTTTGACATGTCACTCAATCTATGAAAAGTTTGAAATATGTTAGATTATATAAATATAATGAATAATTAGTACATATTCACATTCTTAATAGTATCACATACCTTCTTCTGGCATCTGGTGGTGTATTTCCTTTTTTCCTTTCAATTCTCTCCTTTGCATCCAAAATTAGGTCCTTCCACTCCATCTCTGGAATCATGGGGGGACGCTCATACTTTACATTCTTCTCTAAATGTGTCCTGTATTGGTCCCTCACATACTTCAAATATGTGCCAGCTTTTTCCAGGAGCTTAGTCTTGTCGAATGTGTCATTTCCAAACAACCCTACCATACGGTTTGTGAGTTCATCTTTTAACTTTTTTTCTTGGTCATTCCACCTTTAAAGCAAAAACAAACCCATTAGATTTAGAAAGAAACTGAAGCTACCTTTGATATAGTTCAAGAAATGGATAAAAGGAAAACTATTCTAGCAATGATATGAAATCAAAATAGTGGATAAGGGTTAGTTCACATATGATGTTCCACCTTTTACGTATGGTGGGCCCAAATATCTGCAATGAAATGTCATTAAGATTTTTATAAAATGATCATTTCCTGCAAAAAAAGCATGGGATCATTAGTCCAAAATGAGTGATCAGTAAGTAAATTACAATTAGACTATATAAAATAATATATTTTTAAAGTACCTGGAACCTTTTGTATCTTCAAGGGAATCAATTCTTCGTCGCTTACCACCAATGTGGCCTGCAATGTTCCCGTACTAGCAATATGGGAAGATCCAAGAAATGATGGTATGTTATCAGCAGTACTCGCCTCTGGCGCATCCTCATGTGCATCTCCTGCCACAGTAAATGAATCCACTATGAAATGCCTCCAAGAAAGAACACTTCAAGGGTAATAAACACATAACAAAAGAGAGAGAAAAAGAGGGATCTACCACTAGTGGGCAGGTCAACACGAGCCGATGCAACGGATGATGTCTGCATGCTACATGTTGCCAACATTGCAGTCATCAATACAGTTGGGCTCGACCTCGGACCCATGTCAGCACCTGAAGAGTAATACATTAAATATGTAAAACATTAAAAAAGCAAGTTCACAAGTCCAAAGGAGTGGTTTTAATATATAGAACATGGTCATCACCTGAACTACTCACAATACCCTGATCATCGCAACCAAGATGATGAGGCCCTATAAATTTCTGTAAAAACAACACATACATATTTTAGTTAATGACATAAAAGAGATAAAAATATAAACCATTATTGAACTTTTGTTATGATTAAAGCTTTCATTACTGCTTACTTGCAAGTTTTCCATTGTCGTCAACAATAGTTGCATCCTCTTTGTTATCTCATCAGTCTGAGGACTTATGCTTGCCAAATCAAGAATCTCTTGCCTAATTTTTCTAATGTTCTTTTGTACAAATTGCATAGATTTTGCGCTAAGTGCGATGTCATCAATGCATAACATTGTCGAGCGCCCCACATCCCTATGGAGGTGCTAAGGTACTGTAGGTTCCTTTCCCTTATCCCGAACATCCGTCTGTGGCAAGAATATAATTAACACTATCAAAATTACTTCAAAACACTCAAGAAAAGATCATAATGTAATAGTTTGATTCTATCTAATTTGTACAATTACAATGAGGTTTACCTGCTCCGTAGAAGTGTCGGGACCTACACCCCTATTTGTGCTATGTGGTGGATCCATGTGGCCCTGTGACAAAGAAAAAATATAAAAATGTTAGCGAAATGAAACCAATAGACTTAGCAAAAAAACTTAATAATACAATGGTTTATTAGATTCATTAATTGGAAGTTGGCTTAAATGGTATATATATAGTGTGTACCACCCCCATGATAGTAACTTTGTTTGTATCTATACGATTCAAATTGTAATCGATTAGCAGCTCTTCCCCTGCACTTATTGATTTTATCGCACATACAAACACACAATTTCCCTCACGTGCCTCAAATATGCAATTGGGTTGCTTATTAGTTGACCCAGGTCGTGTGCTATTTATAAAACCTGCAATATTCCCTGTTGCTTTTGGCCTTCCATCAATGTATACAACCACTCGTTTACTTTGATCATTATCTTTTTGTTGTATATAATTGGCTGATAGTGCATACCTATGCATACTTTTTTTATATCGAACAATCTGCATCCAATCATTATAATTGTAACAAGGTCCAACAAACTCCATCAATTCAGTAACTTTGTTGTAACAGACCTTTATGTTGTCCATGGAAAATAGGCCCAAACCATGTAATGATGAAGGTGTTGTGCGATATATCCTCTCATTAACACAAAAATCAGTGTTTATTGGAGGAAGTTCCTTGGGTACACATTGTTTCAGTAGATGTTTGTACCTGAAGGGCACCTCAATGTTGCCTTTGGTCTCATCATCATAAGAACATGACCCCCCTTGAGCAAGAAAAAATTCCATGTGTTTATTGAATTTTCTTCTAATCTTTTGACCTCTAGTTCATCTCCCTATTTGAGATCTACTACATGTCTCACTTTCCTCTTCTATTCCTGCATTTCCCTCACTCGAGGAAGACACATCTGACAAATACCTATTTGGTGATACCTGTGCACCATCAAATGAGAGAGTTATTTGGTAATGAGAGAGATATTTTTCAAATGAGGGTAATATTGATGAAGAAGTCGGCCATAAAGTTGATGTTGAGATTAAAATTTGAGTAAGTCCAACTGGGGCCTCAAGTGTTGATAACTGTATTAGATTTGCTGCTAATGTTGAGGTTTGAAAAACTAAGGAAGATTGTTGTTCTTGTCATTTTTTAAAAATATATTATTTCTATAAGGTGTATTGACTTATACCTATCGATCCATGAGACTGTGTAGGATCCTCGTCAAAGGGGTTCAGGTTCCTGCACCAACAATTGAGCATCATAAGCATTACATTTGTAATTTGATAAACAATTAATACTGCAGTATCATAAGCATCATAAGCATCATAAGCATCACATATGTATCATCATATATGTAATTGAACATCATAAGAATCACATATGTATCATCATAAACATGTAATCCATCACATACATATCATAAATCACCATCCATCACATAGCTAATAAGTAGTCCACATTCCATAAATAAACACAAAGTTCAAAAAATGTCACATGTATCATCATAAGCATGTAATCCATCACATATGTATTTTAAATCACCATCTATCACATAGCTAGAGGTGCATCATGAATTAATTAAGTAATGGCATTAGAATTCAAAACATATGAATTATTTATGTAACCATATAAGTCAAATCAATTTCTATCAAGATATCAATATTAAATAGATAATATAATAATCACATCTCATACATTTCATTCATGTCATTGATCTTCTTCTTCATCCAACTCATCATCATGACCAAATCATCATCATCATCATCATCATCATCATCATCATCATCATCATCCTCGTTGTCATCATCGTCATCATCATCGTCATCATCGTCATCACCATCACCGACACCATCACCATCACCATCACCATCGCCATCACCATCACCATCACCATCACCATCACCATCACCATCACCATCACCATCACCATCACCATCATCATCAGCAGCAGCACCATCATCATCATCAACTTCTTCTTTGTGTACATTTCCATTAGGAACATCATCGAGTAACTGTCAATCGTGATCATCTATATCATCTTCTACTTCTTCAGTATCTTCTTCTTCCATCACATTATACATTATCGGCCTTCCTCTTGGATCATGTCTAACAACAAATGACCAACCCGGTTTATGTGGAGCCTCCAAGTAAAATACCTACTCACATTGACTTGGAAGAACATAGGGCTCATCCCCAACTCGTTCAAACGACCTTGTATTAACCATTGTAAATCCATTATCATGTTCGATAACAATTCTATCAGGATCATTTATATTCAGTCGTAGCCTATACCATTTGACGATGAACATAACTAATTTGAAGGAATTAAAGTCACACTCAAGTATATCATCCAAAATTCCATAGTATTGATTTTGAGACACTTGAGGATGTATGTCGCTTCTAGATGAAATATTGGTCACCTCAAAGACTGTAGTTATCCCAGAATCACAAGTTTTCTTCATGTCATTGAACTGTTTGATGCAAAATTTATGACCATTGCAGCACATAGCCTTGTGGTGTTTGACCTGCAATATGTCTAACATATTAAAATTATTGCATCATGAGTTGATAAACATACGGGTGATTAATAAAATTATACGTACCTGTTGATCTCTTAAACCATATGCTAAATCAATTTCCCTTTGTGTAACATTGGAATCTCCATTACGATGAGCTTCTTTAACCAAAGAAGCGACACCATCCCATGTTAATGTGCGACTAGAATATTGACATCGTTCAATCTACATTGTCATCCAATCAAGATTGTTTGCAATATACAAATGTAGCGCATCCCACTCCCGACCAATTGTACAAATAATTAATAGACCACTTACAACTGATTTATTTAGAAGATGAAGAATTAATTTACTACAATAACATCTTATAATTACCTCTGACTTTCTTCAATCTACCTTTCCCCATCAAGTGCTCCCCTTCGAATTTATTAATGGGGATGGGATCCCAAATGCAATCTACGTGGATTTTTGCTGCAAACTTAGGAAGATATTCAGTAATGTACACCATAGTTTGGTATACCATATATCCCTCCACCATAGAACCCTCAGGATGTGCTCTTTGTTGAACCAAAGCTTTCAAAAATTTCAAGTGCCTCTCAACCATCCACATTGACCTAGTGTGTACAGGTCCACACAATTCGATCTCCTCAACTTGGTGTATGAGGTAGTGTTCTTGTGCATTGAAAAAAGTTGAAGGTAGACACTTTTGCATTTCACACATTAGATGAGGGATTTTTCTCTTCCAATATTTTATATCTTCCCTGTGGATTTCTTTAGATGACAACCACCTAATTAAAGAGATTGAAGACACAAAAATATACAAACGAGACTTTACAAAATAATATACAATATATTGCATAACAAGTAAAACAAATGGAAAATATAATATCTATACAACAAATTGAACAAACATCACTACTTACCTCATGTATTTTCCAAGATCATATATGACTTGCTTGATATTATTATCGAAGTGGTCTAGGAGAGATAGACGTAGAACGTACTGCAACAATTATAAAATGATCTTTTCATTGTTTTCTAACATAATACAATGAAAAGTACATGCACAGTATATAAATATATAGTAAATACACAAGAACGCGAATTACCTTAATGAAGGTATGCCAATCATGCGTTTTCATCCCTGGCCCAAATTCACTCTTCTTTGATATGAGATTGTTTATGTTCGCAGCAAATCCTGTGGGAAATCGAATTTTTCGTATGACTTCTTTTATAGAATTGCTTTGCTGCTCCATTAATAACCAAGGAAGGGCACTTATATTAATCTGATCTCCATTGCTATTTGATTGAATGACATTTTTCATTGCATGATTGGATTCCACAATGTCACTACAAATTTTGACAATTTTTTCTTTGTCACGCCTTCCATCCAATATTTTCCATAATGTCTCTGTTATATTCTTTCCAATATGCATTGTATCAAACAAATGCACAATTTGTAGCTGCTTGTAGTAAGGCAACCTACTAAATTGTCTAGGATAACTTTTTAGTCCCTTTGGAAGGTGGCCATCCATGCCTTGACGACCTTCAGTATCATCAATTACATCATCAGTAAACAAAACACGATAGAAAATTCAAATTCCAAACATAAACCATTAGATGGAATGACATTACCTTGATGATTAATTCTATTATATTCCAACTTCCATAAGTGAGGAGTCATTCTTCGTGGCTTTGATGTAGTCTCTTCTTTCCCATTGAAAATATGTTTTTCAGTATTCCGGTACTTATGATTTTTGTGAAGGAAGTGCCTATACTCATCAAACACCTGCTTTCCTAAACTTTTTGAATGACGGGATTTCATCTTTGGACCACAAACTGGACATGCAAATTTTCCCTTTGTTTGAAGACCTACAAGATAATGTATAATTCTATTAAATCTGTTAATTTTTATAATTATAATTATCATGCGCAACTTGAACACTATAACGTACCACAAAAATGTGTTAGCCCTAGGGCATCATGTATTGTCCATACAAGCTGTTGGGTCTCAAATCAACAGATTGGATAGATTCTAAGGAAATGCCAACTCCTATGATCAAACCCTCCAATTGACTTGGCCAACTTATAGAGTGAACCTATTTGGTTACTAGCTCTCTCACTTTAGGCTCTGCAGGACCTAGGCGGGTATACCTACTCACTAGCTGTTCCTTCAACTAATGCTTTTTATAGCAGATTTAGTTTCTTAATCTGATATCTCCTAGTCTCAGAATGGCATAAGTTCCTAGAATGGAGATACAACAGATGAGTTCAAGATTGTTGTTGTAGAAGCTATTCGATCTATGTTTCCTAATTACTTTTGTTTGCTTTAAAATAACAAATGGTGAAATATAGTGATGAGTGTAATCTATTTTTGACCAGTGCCTTCTTTGCTGTTTGGGCTACAGAGTCATTATACTTTCTCCAGGACTTATTATGCGAGCCTGTGAGACAGTTTTTTAATCCACCCTTTTATAGACCTGTCAGTTATTATTTCTTTTGAGATCAATTTGAATGCTTATATCATATGTTGATTGAATGAATTTAACCCTACCTTTAAGGGACCAATCAATGAAGTACTGCGAGGAACAATTACAATTCGCAAGCAAAACTTTTGTTTCAACCTTATAACATGAAGCACAAATTTGATTTCAAGAATATGAATAACCTTATCACTTTAGATAATATCACAGACGATTGCCAAAACAAAGTGAAATAATCCACAACACATACGCAAAGAAAAACAACAGTTCATAGCATGTATTCCATCGAAGTTTGTCAAACTTACAAGCTATCATACATCGCCATCTTTTTATTGTGTATTTTTTTTCTTGTCTTCCTTTTTTTTTTTACAAAAACCATTCTCATATATATATGGGAATGAAAGCTATTCATGAAAAGACACGTCTTTTCGAAATGCTAATCATTAGTTTAAACGTTTCTAACAAACTTAAGCAAAAAGAGATTAAGAATTCCTAAATGATGAATATAATCATCATCTTTAAAGATTTCGATTTTAGCACTCTGTTTCTTCAATTCTTCTCCTTGCGACAGATATTTGAATATCATCTAGTTGACGGTAGGGGCCATGTCTTTACTTCGATCCATTTCTGACAAAGCCCAATCTTTGACGCTGATAAGCTCATTCCGCAAGTCCTCTAGGGATATTACATCTCCTTCTTTATAGACCGAGGGCATTCCAATAGGTCTCCCATCATCCAATTCCTTGAGATCTTTCCTTAGCGCATCTTCAAGTTTAACATGATTCTCCATGTACGCTATCCCTTCAGTCTTCTCCTCTGGCGTCATTGTATCGACACTATTCAGTACTTCATGTAGTCATGCTTTTAATCTCTCATGCTCCGTTAATGCCTTTATAGTTCCATTATATACCTTCCAATATGGTTTGACATGTGAAAGCATGGTGTTAAACCGATGTCCGATGATATCATTGACCAGTTTATCCATCTTTTGTTGGATACTATTTGCATGTTTGGTGGCTTTATCTGCTTGATACTTCCAGTACAGAGCATCAGAAACATCATCCAAGCTACATCCTGTGGGATATGAGGTGTATTCGCTTATGGGAGTCCCTGTCTCAAGTTGCAATATTTTTGCTTGCAACTTTTGATTCTCCTCTTTGGATTTTTCATACAACCCCTTATATGTGACATTTTCTCTGACCAAAAATTCTGTCTGGTCCAGGTTTAATCTGGCAACATCCAAGTTCAATTTAGCAGTGACCCTAGGGCCAGTCTTTCCAACCTGATGAACCATGAGGTGTCCAAAGGTTTCTTCAATATCCACAATGATAGGCCTCTTCCCCTTTGGATATAATGCCCATTGTAGGAGAGCCTTCTTGTCAGGATCATATCCAGAGCCTAGGAATAATTTGTCTATCTCCTGAGGCAACACCTGTTGATTCAAATCTTGCTTTTTCAGGAACCCGTCAAACAGAAGTGCTGAGTTTATATCCCAACCAGAAAAGATGATTACACTGGCCTCTTTTAGTAATTTTCTCCCTTTCTCAGGGGTCATATCTTTCATGAGGATATCAATCTCATCCTGCAATTTCTTCATCTGTTCTTCTTCTGGTCTTCCAGCCATGCTTCGTTTAACATGTGCTCCTTTGTACTGGTACAAAAATGAAAGGAATTCCCTAGAAGAGGCGAATCCATCATCAGCAACAAAATCTTCATGTTCAGTCATCCTTATATCGACGACATCCTTAATATTAATTTCACCAGTGTCCATATTCATCTCTGCTTCAAAACCAGGAGGATAATCTTCTCTGGGAGAATCAGCAGGGATACTACTAGCAGTTGATTTTGGTGACATGTGAGCTAAGGGTTGACTATCCTTCTCAGTATTAATAAAATGAAGGAATTGTGGGGGCACTCTATGCATGATCTCTGCTTCATGTTGAAGTAGCCTTTTAGCCACTTCCAAAGGATCTTGGAGATTTCCAATTAGATCTCCATCTATCATTCCCCTTGCCCTTTTCCATTTGTAGGCCTCCCAAGTCAATCCACTCTTTTCTCTCAAAACCCTGGCCTCTTCTCTTTCAAGATTTTTAATCAGGTCATCTGGCATTTTGGCTACATGTATTCCAGCTTTGAGTTTTTGTGACGCTCTGGCAGCTCTTATATACCCTTCAGGATTGAAGTTCTCTCTAGGCTCTCCCAGAGTCATGCCATAGTAATCTAACTTATTCTGTAGTAAATGATAGCTTTTTGAACTTTTAACAATAAAGTCAGAAAAAACCAATAAACCTGGAACGATGGACTGCTTACCGGAATCTGTAAGGTGTTTGGCACTGACAATAGATAATTGTCTTACAATCTCCAGGCTAGCCACCCTGTTTGGTACTGCAATTGGAAGCATGTGTGGTTTTCCTTCATACCCAAATACCCTGATTTCTGTGTGATTATCATGGCAATACCAATCACCCCAATTATGATCAATTTGTGACTCCGGAGAGAAATCCTTTGGCCTGAGGAACCTCTTAATTTCAGGGGACAGAGTATAATCTCTGTGCTGCCCAAAGGCTGCACTAAGAGGTTTCACAAAATATTCTTGAAAGTGCCAGTACTGGTTGTTCATGAACCTCTGGTCCCATGCAGAAACCCATAACTGAACTGGCTTCTTCAAACCATTCTTATCATAAGATCTAATGCAGAAATCATCTGACCAGAAGTTAATCTCTTGTCCACAATAAAGAATAATATGCATTAACAAGGAGTACAACGAAAAATGAACATTCACAAGGTCCCCTTTCAACTTCTCCAACCCATGATTTAAGGCATCTGCAACATAAGTGGCAAAATCAAATGACCTAGGGTCTTTTGACTGTAAATCAGCACACAGAACCATAACCCCAATATCCATGAGTGGATGAGCCTCTAGGCCTAATACTTGGGCTGCAGCATAATATGTATATTTAAAATATGGATGGAAGTGGTTGACATCAAATGGTACCTTATCATCTTTGCTGAATGAAACAAATGACCCACCCACTTTTGGCCGGTGAATAGGTAATCTCCAAGTCCTGTAGATGTTTTCCAAGCCGAAGAATTCCTGTGACAGTTTTTGCATATCGATTCTTTCCTCCACTTCCCAATCTAAATCAAATACCATATCAACAGTTTGTTTGTTAATCACCACTAAGGGATTCCCTCTGTAATCACATATGGTTTTGGTTCTCGGATTATAACAATCTACCAGAGCTTTCATTAGTTCAACATCTACAAACACATTTGGGACTACCAATTTCCCTAAGTTCTTTTTCCATAGATTACTTATGGGCTCAGGAGCATCCCTTCTTTTGTAGCTAAATAGGAATAATTCATGTCCTTTGATTTCAGTCCAAATGTCTCCCAGATTTTCAAATCTATCCTCCAATCCTTCTTCTTCGCTTTTGATCTTTTTAGACCTTACACTAGATGTGGGACATTGGTCTAGCAAATCCTGAGTCAGAGCTCTCCCTTCCTTCTTTTGTCTCTTGGGCTTCTCTTCAGGGTTTGGTTCTTTTCCTTTCCTACTCTTTTTAGAAGAAGAAGAAGAAGAAGGTTCCATGATTTCAGCAGATACGAGAGACAATACTTACTTGGAGAAATGCCCAGCTCCTCTGATTGTCGTTCACAAATTTCCGCAAGTTCTTCGCAGTTTTCAGTCTCTTGGCATCAATCTGGCTCTCCTGAAAATTCGATCAGTTCAGCTGTAATTGTATGGGCAGCTTGTGCATAGTTAATGTCTCTGCGTCTTCAACAGCTACTCAAGTGTTTAAATTTAATTGTAGATGTGACATTCTTCACTTGGGCCTTTAATTCTTTCGCAGGAAGTACAGTTCGACAAAAATGATCGTAATTCAAGTTCTCGATGAAACCCTTGTCTTCGGCCAAGCATTTAAATCTTTCATCGAAAGCCCATTCCCTTCGATATTATTCTTTCAGTGAGTAGCCCATGTCGAGAAGCCACTTTCAAGACTCATCGAAATCATTTTTTCATCGACAAACCTCTTTTTCGATAGGTCACTTGCAAGTTTCATCGAAATCATATTTCGATGAGTTCCTTTCTTCGGTGAAGGTTCATGTATGTTCATCGACAGTCCTTTTCCTTCGATATCCTCCTTTATCAATAAAACACCTTTGCTTTTGTTCGACATTATGTCATCGATGAGATTTTGCATTTCGATGAATGCTTTATGAGTTTCTTCGGTAGTTATATTTCTTCGAAATCACTTTTTGCCTTTTGCCTTTTGTTTTTCACTTTTTCGATGAAACTTGGAGTATCGATGAGTGGTTTTCTGTATTCATCGAAGGTGACTTTTTGCTGAAATACTTTTGTTTGGTGCTTTACATACTTTATTTCGATGAAAGTACTCTTTCGATGAAGCTTCTTTTGAAATACTCGATACAATTTATTTGCCGAGAAATCTTGTAACCTTTACGCTTATGGAAATATATATTTTTTATTTATTTCAAATATACTGTTCAACAGCGGCTCTGATTGAGGATGGAGGCATATTGTGTATGTCTTCAAGAATTCAGAATCTCTGGTTAGCGCATATATATGATGGTATTTACAATGGAAATGGATCTTAATCTACTATACATGTGATATAATATGTTTAAGAAAAGAAGTTTTTCAAGAATTGTCCATGTACTGGCAATTCTTGGACCTCCCCTGTTGTGTTTTGGAGCAAATAGGAATCCTCTCCCTTTTTATCTATGATCACATATGGGCTGATCCATAAGGCTTCAAATTTACCATGCTTGCCTTTGTCCTGACTCCTTGCATTCCACATTAAAACCCAATCGCCTACACAAAATTTTCTATCTGACGTCCTCTTGTCATACAACTTCTTCATTTGATTTTGGATCCTAATATTCTGCCTCTGAGCCTCTGCTCTGACTTCATCAAGTTCTACTAACTGCATTATCCTTTCTTATGATGGGTCTTCAAGATCTATCCCCTCTTGAGTCATGAATCTATGTACAGGCAAGAGATTATCCAAAGGCAGTTTGGCCCTTTTGCCATAAACCAACTCAAATGGAGACTTTCCTGTAGATTTCTTCACAGTTATCCTATCTGCCCATAATGCAAGGTTCAGCTTTGAATCCCATGCTTTCTTGTTCTATCCCAGCATCTTTTTAATGATTTTTAGGATATTCTTGTTGCTTGATTCAGCTTGCCCATTCCCTTGAGGGTGGTAAGGGGAAGAATGTGATATCTTGATGCCATATTCTCCACAAAAAGTATTGAATTCCTCTGACCTAAAGGACATACCATTGTCTGAGATGATCTTTGCAGGAACACCAAATCTAGTAATAATGTTTTCCATTAAAAAATTTATCACCACTTTGCTAGTGGCCTATCTAGTGGGTATTGCCTCCACCCATTTGGTAAAATAATCTATAGCGACTAATATCCATCTGTGTCCTCCACTAGATTTTTCTGATATTTCTCCTATGAAATCTATCCCCCATTGTTGAAATGGTTCCTCAGCCAACATTGGTCTCAATGGGAGTGACCCTTGATATTTCATTTTGCTTGAAAACTTTTGACAAGCTTCACACTTTATGACATATTTATAAGAGTCATTGAAAACACATGGCCAAAAATATCCAGCTCTTAATATCTTATGTGCAGTAGTCTTAGCCAAAAAATGACCACCACAAACCCCATCATGCATCTCATGAAGAACTTTCTCTGCTTGGTGGCTATCTAGACATAACAATAATATCCCATCTCTATTTTTCCAATATAAGTCCCCATTGACAATCACATATCTTGCAGATTTTAACTTCAAAGCTCTCTTCTGATTATCAGTCATACCGTCCGGGCATTTCAAGTGCTTAAGGTAGTATATGATATCAGTGTACCATGTTGCATTCTCAATACTGAGGTTAGCTTCTTCCCACTCAACTTGATTCACACAAGACTCCTCAATTTCAGTTCCTGTCATGAGTTTGGCCAACCCTTGTCCTTTGATGACCTATGAGATTTTTAGCTCAATGTTGAATTCTTGTATTTGGTTGATCCATTTACATCTTTTACCCGTGACCTCAGTCTATCTGAAGATATCTTTTACTGCTGCATTGGGAACATAAGCTATAACTTCAGCCCCTACCAAGTATGGTCTAAACTATTTTACTGATTTGACCAAAGCGTAAGCTTTCTTTTCATTCAGTTCATATTTTACTTCTGAAGGGCTCAAAGACTTGCTAAAATATGCAATGGGCTGCTCATACCCTTCTGGATTTTTCTGCAACAATACTGCCACTATTGTGTGATAGGAGGCGAATGAGAATATTATAAAAGGTCTGCCAAAATCTGGGGAGATTAGTACCGGTGCCTTAGAAATTGCTTTTTTTATCACCACAAAGGAATCAATTGCTTCCTCAGTCCAATCTATTTGGGCCTCTTTCTTCAACATCCTTACTATAGGTTTTACTATGTCTGCAAAATTCAAAATAAACCTTCTTACAAAATTAATTTGTCCTAAGAACGATTGAATGGCCTTGATAGTTCGGGGGATGGGAACCTCATTGATAGCAGCTACCCTTTCAGGATCAATTCTCACCCCATCCTTGGATACTATGTGTCCAAGTAACTTTCCCTCTTCAACACCAAAGTGGCATTTCTTAGGATTCAAGGAAATCCCATATTCTAAGGCCCTTTTAAATATCTTTTCAAGGTGCTCACAATGATCATTAGCTTTCTTTGAGTATGCAGTTAAGTCGTCTTGGTATACTACCATGATTACATCAATCAGTTCCGCAAAAGCCACATCCATTGCCCTTTGAAATGTAGCATCGACATTAGTCAATCCGAATGGCATTCGTGCATAGACATAAGTGCCCCATGGAGTTGTAAAGGCTGTCTTATATTTTTCAGCTTCTTTAACCTTAACCTGATTATAACCTGAAAATCCATCCATCATAGACAATAACTCACACCCTGTCACCTTCTGCAGCATGTTATCCATATTTGGCAATGGATAATTGTCCTTTAGTGACGATATGTTTAAATTCCTAAAGTCCACACATAATCTAATATCCCCATTTTTCTTCTTGACCGGTACCAAGTTAGAGACCCATGTGGAATATCTGCAGGGTTCAATGATTCCCGCGTCTTTCATCTTTATGATCTCCTCCCTCATTTTTGGTAACAATGTTGGATTAACAGGTCTCTACTTTTGTCTGAATGGTTTAGCTTCTGGTTTAAGTGGTATCTCATGTTGAAAAAGATCTTCCCTGTAAGCTTTGAGATCTTCATAAGACCATGCAAACACATGTTTGTATCTTTTTAGCAACATTATCAGTTGTTGCCTCATGGTAGGAGTTAATTTTTTTTTAATAAAAACATTTCTGGGGGTTTCTTCGCTTCCTAGATTGATTTGTTCAACATCACTCTCTTTAATAGTTGAACCTTTATTCTCAATCACATCCTGAGCATTAAAAGTTCTTTCTAATGCTACTAGGCCTCTTGGTAATTTATTTGACTTCAGTTGTATAATTTCATGTCCAAATAAAGTTTCCTTACCTTCATTTTTTTCCACAAAGTCATTAAAATTTATAGCTTGAGCCTGATAATGATCAACACACTGTAAGAAGTTCAGCAGATTTGCATCATCTTGAAACACTTGCCAATTATACAAGTTGTCAGGAACAGATGGTCTTACTTTCATCTCTACTTCAGATATCCCAGTTAGCGTTATATCATTGTCTTTTAATGCAATGTTTGCTATAAAATCTGCCATGATGTTCTTCGACCTGTCTATCCAATTTATCTGAAAAGCATCAAAAAGCTCCATAGTATCCCAAACGACATTCCTATATTGTTTCAGTCTTAGGTGTCTTGAGGCATACTTTTCTTTCACCTGTGAAACTATCAATTCTGAATCACCAAAGACACTTAGCAATTTTATTCCATGTTTGATTGCTATGTTAAGACCAGTGAGTAGAGCTTCATATTCGGCAATGTTATTAGTGCATTCAAATAACAACTTGAAAGAATATTTATAAGTTTCCCCTGTGGGTGAAATGAATAGGATTCCGGCCCCACTTCCTTCCTTGCTACAAGACCCATCAAAGAACATTTTCCATATTTGATCATCCTTTTCAGTTAGACATGACTCAATAGGGATCCACTCTTTAAATTTAGGTTTTGTTAACTGTACTCGGAAGTTGTCCATATCAGTTTGTAAAAAACATATTTGATTCACTATTTCTTCCATGTCTTCTATGATATATGTGGACCGGGGTTCTCTGTCAATTTTCACTTCCTGTCCATTGATTGGAATCGTAGCATATGACAAATCCAGCTGCACATATCCACCAATCATATTTGACCACTGCCTAGACAACAACATTCCATAGTTTGGGGGAACATCTACCACTGTAATATCTGTTTTATACGATGCTTCTGGACAGGCTGCTAGTCTGAACTCTACATCTTTCATAACACCAACCACTGGGACTGATCTGTTGTCCATGGCATAGCACTTCCCAAAGGTAGTATCAACTTCCAATCCAAGTTCTTTCATTACCCCAACAGGCATGACATTTATAGCTGCTCCTGAATCGATCATACAATTCCTTATTTTCTTGTTGTTTATCACCAAAGTGAGATAAAATGGGTCTACCTGTGTTGGGTTCTTGGTTATAGTGGACCCTAAATATATAACTGGGGCCATCTATTCATTACTATCACCTGTTTGTTTCTGTTCATTTACCTTCTCTTCTTGGATACCTGAAATCATCTCCAAAGTTTTTTCTCTGTACTTAGGAAACCTCATTATTTCCATCAATGGGACAGAAACTTTTAATTGTGTTAATGCAGTTGAAATATCAAATGAAGTAGAGTGTTGTGCTGAAGGAAGTTTTACTATTTCTTCCTTTTGAACATTAGGACCCTTCTTATTATTCTTTGGTACAACCTCCTTAGTCTTAGCTCCTTTGTTTATTCGCTTGAGTGTCTCATCAGTTTCTTTCATAAAAAGACTAGTAGGTTTACCTTGCTCTGGATTCACCACCCTATTCCTTAAATTATAAGTCCTTTTTGCTTGTGCAATGGCATAAGCTGTAATTCTTCTTTTTTCTTCTTCAGTAGGGATTCCGAGCTTAACACTTTCATTTTTGTTGGTGGTCACAGGTAACACAGAGCATTGATCAATGTTCATGGAATCTAATCTTCCTTCTTGGGCAAAGGATATCATGTTAACAGTTGGGTCATCCATATGTTCTTCATAACCATCCTCTTCCTCCTGCAATCCTTTTGCTACTGCACACAAAGAAGGAGCGTGTGGCATATTGCAAGCATAACACCACATGTCATCATCTTGAGTATAGTTTACTGTTCTTTTCAAAGGATCTAGAATTTGCTGATTATCTCTATGGTTTTTGTCTACTGGTTTTCCATCCTTCCATGTAGTGTTATAGGGCATGTCATGCAATTTGGGTCTCTCAGGCCAGTAGTATTGTTGTTTCTCTGTTTTGTTTACCCTTACAGATAAATCTTTTAGGGCGCTCAAAACTTTGTCAAGCTTATCTTCATCTCTATTAGCCTTGGGTGCTTTGGGATTGTACAACCTTGCATCCTCTCTTTTTCCTACTTTACCAGCAGCCTTTCTGTTGTTTTCTATAATGATGGCATCTCTCATAACATCCCGGAGGTCTCTAGGATTTCTGGTTCTCAGCTCATAGTTTGTTTTACTGTCATAAGCATTGATGTAATATAGAATGCTCACCTCAGGTATTGGTTTCATCCTATTGGGGATCCTGTTTAGAACCCTGTTAAATCTTTTGTTAAAATCTATCACTGATTCATTTTGTTCCTTTTTTATGCTAATGATTTCATGCAAAGCAAACTTAGGGCTGTTATGGTCTCCATACTGCTCAAGGAACAAATCTTTGAATCCTGCAAGATTTCTAATGGATGCATTAGGCAACGTCCTAAACCAATCTCTTGCATCTTCTATTAATGATTGCATAAACAACCTGATCTTGACATCTTCATATGGTAACCCAAAATCCTCAATTACTGCATCAAAGGCTTTACAATGAGCCTCACCTAAAACTACATTACTTCCTGTGAATCTTGGTATTGCTGTCCTGATTTTATTTGGGATAGGATATGGGTACACCATCATTCCTGAAAAATCTAACTGCCTCATTTGTTCCATATTTATTAGTCCATGCCCTCCATGAGGATTCCCAAAGTTTTGGTTCATATTACCATATAAGGGTATTTGATTTTGATAAGGAAGAGGGTATTGATTCTGGTGTTGATATTGAAACTGATTAGGGGGTGGATGTTGGTTATGAAATTGACCAGGAGGTGGGTATTGATTATGAGTAGTGAAGTTTGTATGTGAATTTGGCTGGACTAGTGGTGC
This sequence comes from Cryptomeria japonica, assembly GCF_030272615.1. Taxonomy (NCBI): domain Eukaryota; kingdom Viridiplantae; phylum Streptophyta; class Pinopsida; order Cupressales; family Cupressaceae; genus Cryptomeria; species Cryptomeria japonica. Next base: position 543,368,809 of record NC_081414.1, on the reverse strand, counting down.
ACTTGATTGCACATGACCATCCCTTTTGTTACCAAACAGGGGATTCTCATAAGCCTTAAAATCATTACTCTTTGTTTTACCCACTCCCTGAGCATATTTTTTCTTGTAGTTGTTTACATCTTTATTAAAGTCATCCTCACCAACATTTATGCCTAATTTAGCACACAGTTCCAAACATCCCTGAGTCCTTCCTGAATCTCTCATCTCAGCAGCTGCCTCCATCATTTGTCTAGTTAAATCTGTAAATCTGTCTGCAGGATCCGCCATACCTGATCCTGATGAAAGCGGTGTGTTTTGTCTGGACCGTACTTTGTGACTTTCAAAACCAGGGGGAATTTGGCATTGCCCCTTCTGAGCTTTATATACTGCAACCAAATCCTCATTCACTGGGCTTGAAGTAGTTGCTCCATCTTGTTCTCTTAAAGGTGAATGTTGGTTGCCTTCATATTTATACTGACTGTACCGTTCTCTCATGGATTCATTCATGGATTCTTTGTTTTTGTTCTTCCATTGAGAGAAGTCTAACTGGGATAAAGATTGCCCTTTCGTGACTAATCTCATTCCATGCATTGATATTTTTAATTCAGAGTCGCCACCTCTTTCTTAGAGGACATAAATTATTTCTTTCTTCTGAGTTCTATCCCGCAACAGAGTCTTAATGATTTTCCCCAGCAAAGTCGCCAATCTGTTGGGTCTCAAATCAACAGATTGGATAGATTCTAAGGAAATGCCAACTCCTATGATCAAACCCTCCAATTGACTTGGCCAACTTATAGAGTGAACCTATTTGGTTACTAACTCTCTCACTTTAGGCTCTGCAGGACCTAGGCGGGTATACCTACTCACTAGCTGTTCCTTCAACTAATGCTTTTTATAGCAGATTTAGTTTCTTAATCTGATATCTCCTAGTCTCAGAATGGCATAAGTTCCTAGAATGGAGATACAACAGATGAGTTCAAGATTTTTGTTGTAGAAGCTATTCGATCTATGTTTCCTAATTACTTCTGTTTGCTTTAAAATAACAAATGGTGAAATATAGTGATGAGTGTAATCTATTTTTGACCAGTGCCTTCTTTGCTGTTTGGGCTACAGAGTCATTATACTTTCTTCAGGACTTATTATGCGAGCCTGTGAGACAGTTTTTTAATCCACCCTTTTATAGACCTGTCAGTTATTATTTCTTTTGAGATCAATTTGAATGCTTATATCATATGTTGATTGAATGAATTTAACCCTACCTTTAAGGGACCAATCAATGAAGTACTGCGAGGAACAATTACAATTCGCAAGCAAAACTTTTGTTTCAACCTTATAACATGAAGCACAAATTTGATTTCAAGAATATGAATAACCTTATCACTTTAGATAATATCACAGACGATTGCCAAAACAAAGTGAAATAATCCACAACACATACGCAAAGAAAAACAACAGTTCATAGCATGTATTCCATCGAAGTTTGTAAAACTTACAGGTTGTCATACATCGCCATCTTCTTATTGTGTATTTTTTTTCTTGTCTTCCTTTTTTTTTTTACAAAAACCATTCTCATATATATATGGGAATGAAAGCTATTCATGAAAAGACACGTCTTTTCAAAATGCTAATCATTAGTTTAAACATTTCTAACAAACTTAAGCAAAAAGAGATTAAGAATTCCTAAATGATGAATATAATCATCATCTTTAAAGATTTTGATTTTAGCACTTTGTTTCTTCAATTCTTCTCCTTGCGACAGATATTTGAATATCATCTGGTTGACGGTAGGGGCCATGTCTTTACTTCGATCCATTTCTGACAAAGCCCAATCTTTGACGCTGATAAGCTCATTTCACAAGTCCTCCAGGGATATTACATCTCCTTCTTTATAGACGGAGGGCATTCCAATAGGTCTCCCATCATCCAATTCCTTGAGATCTTTCCTTAGCGCATTTTTGAGTTTAACATGATTCTCCATGTATGCTATCCCTTCAGTCTTCTCCTCTGGCATCATTGTATCGACACTATTCAGTACTTCATGTAGTTGTGCTTTTAATCTCTCATGCTCTGTTAATGCCTTTATAGTTCCATTATATACCTTCCAATATGGTTCGACATGCGAAAGCATGGTGTTAAACCGATGTCCGATGATATCATTGACCAGTTTATCCATCTTTTGTTGGATACTATTTGCATGTTTGGTGGCTTTATCTGCTTGATACTTCCAGTACAGAGCATCGGAAACATCATCCAAGCTACGTCTTGTGGGATATGAGGTGTATTCGCTTATGGGAGTCCCTATCTCAAGTTGCAATATTTTTGCTTGCAACTTTTGATTCTCCTCTTTGGATTTTTCATACAACCCCTTATATGTGACATTTTCTCTGACCAAAAATTCTGTCTGGTCCAGGTTTAATCTGGCAACATCCAAGTTCAATTTAGCAGTGACCCTAGGGTTAGTCTTTCCAACCTGATGAACCATGAGGTGTCCAAAGGTTTCTTCAATATCCACAATGATAGGCCTCTTCTCCTTTGGATATAATGCCCATTGTAGGAGAGCCTTCTTGTCAGGATCATATCCAGAGCCTAGGAATAATTTGTCTATCTCCTGAGGCAACACCTGTTCATTCAAATCTTGCTTTTTCAGGAACCCGTCAAACAGAAGTGCTGAGTTTATATCCCAACCAGAAAAGATGATTACACCGGCCTCTTTTAGTAATTTTCTCCCTTTCTCAGGGGTCATATCTTTCATGAGGATATCAATCTCATCCTGCAATTTCTTCATCTGTTCTTCTTCTGGTCTTCCAGCCATGCTTCATTTAACATGTGCTCCTTTGTACTGGTACAAAAATGAAAGGAATTCCCTAGAAGAGGCAAATCCATCATCAGCAACAAAATCTTCATGTTCAGTCATCCTTATATCGACGACATCCTTAATATTAATTTCACCAGTATCCATATTCATCTCTGCTTCAAAACCAGGAGGATAATCTTCTCTAGGAGAATCAGCAGGGATACTACTAGCAGTTGATTTTGGTGACATGTGAGCTAAGGGTTGACTATCCTTCTCAGTATTAATAAAATGAAGTAATTGTGGGGGCACTCTATGCATGATCTCTGCTTCATGTTGAAGCAGCCTTTTAGCCACTTCCAAAGGATCTTGGAGATTTCCAATTAGATCTCCATCTATCATTCCCCTTGCCCTTTTCCATTTGTAGGCCTCCCAAGTCAATCCACTCTTTTCTCTCAAAACCCTGGCCTCTTCTCTTTCAAGATTTTTAATCAGGTCATCTGACATTTTGGCTACATGTATTCCAGCTTTGAGTTTTTGTGACGCTCTGGCAGCTCTTATATACCCTTCAGGATTGAAGTTCTCTCTAGGCTCACCCAGAGTCATGCCATAGTAATCTAACTTATTCTGTAGTAAATGATAGCTTTTTGAACTTTTAACAATAAAGTCAGAAAAAACCAATAAACCTGGAACGATGGACTGCTTACCGGAATCTGTAAGGTGTTTGGCACTGACAATAGATAATTGTCTTACAATCTCTAGGCTAGCCACCCTGTTTGGTACTGCAATTGGAAGCATGTGTGGTTTTCCTTCATACCCAAATACCCTGATTTCTGTGTGATTATCATGGCAATACCAATCACCCCAATTATGATAAATTTGTGACTCCGGAGAGAAATCCTTTGGCCTGAGGAACCTCTTAATTTTAGGGGACAGAGTATAATCTCTATGCTGCCCAAAGGCCGCACTAAGAGGTTTCACAAAATATTCTTGAAAGTGCCAGTACTGGTTGTTCATGAACCTCTGGTCCCATGCAGAAACCCATAACTGAACTGGCTTCTTCAAACCATTCTTATCATAAGATCTAATGCAGAAATCATCTGACCAGAAGTTAATCTCTTGTCCACAATAAAGAATAATATGCATTAACAAGGAGTACAACGAAAAATGAACATTCACAAGGTCCCCTTTCAACTTCTCCAACCCATGATTTAAGGCATCTACAACATAAGTGGCAAAATCAAATGACCTAGGGTCTTTTGACTGTAAATCAGCACACAGAACCATAACCCCAATATCCATGAGTGGATGAGCCTCTAGGCCTAATACTTGGGCTGCAACATAATATGTATATTTAAAATATGGATGGAAGTGGTTGACATCAAACGACACCTTGTCATCTTTTCTGAACGGAACAAATGACCCACCCACTTTTGGCCGGTGAATAGGTAATCTCCAAGTCCTGTAGATGTTTTCCAAGCTGAAGAATTCCTGTGACAGTTTCTGCATATCGATTCTTTCCTCCACTTCCCAGTCTAAATCAAATACCATATCAACAGTTTGTTTATTAATCACCACTAAGGGATTCCCTCTGTAATCACATATGGTTTTGGTTCTCGGTTTATAACAATCTACCAGAGCTTTCATTAGTTCAACATCTACAAACACATTTGGGACTACCAATTTCCCTAAGTTCTTTTTCCATAGATTACTTATGGGCTCAGGAGCATCCCTTCTTTTGTAGCTAAATAGGAATAATTCATGTCCTTTGATTTCAGTCCAAATGTCTCCCAGATTTTCAAATCTATCCTCCAATCCTTCTTCTTCGCTTTTGATCTTTTTAGACCTTACACTAGATGTGGGACATTGGTCTAGCAAATCCTGAGTCAGAGCTCTCCCTTCCTTCTTTTGTCTCTTGGGCTTCTCTTCAGGGTTTGGTTCTTTTCCTTTCCTACTCTTTTTAGAAGAAGAAGAAGAAGAAGGTTCCATGATTTCAGCAGATACGAGAGACAATACTTACTTGGAGAAATGCCCAGCTCCTCTGATTGTCGTTCACAAATTTCCGCAAGCTCTTCGCAGTTTTCAGTCTCTTGGCATCAATCTGGCTCTCCTGAAAATTCGATCAGTTCAGCTGTAATTGTATGGGCAGCTTGTGCATAGTTAATGTCTCTGCGTCTTCAATAGCTACTCAAGTGTTTAAATTTAATTGTAGATGTGACATTCTTCACTTGGGCCTTTAATTCTTTTGCAGGAAGTACAGTTCGACAAAAATGATCGTAATTCAAGTTCTCGATGAAACCCTTGTCTTCGGCCGAGCATTTAAATCTTTCATCGAAAGCCCATTCCCTTCAATATTATTCTTTCGGTGAGTAGCCCATGTCGAGAAGCCACTTTAAGGACTCATCGAAATCATTTTTTCATCGACAAACCTCTTTTTCGATAGGTCACTCGCAAGTTTCATTGAAATCATATTTCGATGAGTTCCTTTCTTCGGTGAAGGTCCATGTATGTTCATCGACAGTCCTTTTCCATCGATATCCTCCTTTATCGATAAAACACCTTTTCCTTTGTTCGACATTATGTCATTGATGAGATTTTGCATTTCAATGAATGCTTTATGAGTTTCTTCGGTAGTTATATTTCTTCGAAATCACTTTTTGCCTTTTGCCTTTTGTTTTTCACTTTTTCGATGAAACTTGGAGTATCGATGAGCGGTTTTCTGTATTCATCGAAGGTGACTTTTTGCTGAAATACTTTTGTTTGGTGCTTTACATACTTTATTTCGATGAAAGTACTCTTTCGATGAAGCTTCTTTTGAAATACTCGATACAATTTATTTGCCGAGAAATCTTGTAACCTTTACGCTTATGGAAATATATATATATTTTTTATTTGAAATATACTGTTCAACACAAGCATTGCATGGAATTGAAATTGTCTTTGTCCTATTGGTCTAGAGATGTCATACATGGTCACACCATTCCATAACTCCAACAACTCGTCAATAAGAGGCTCAATATATACATTCATATCTTTAACTTGGTACTTGCCTAGTGGAATGAACAAAAACATTACATAATTATTATGACCATTTTACTGCAATATTTATAATTAAATGTAGATGACTATTAAATGATAAAATACCTGGAACAATCATTGCCAACATTATGTGCTCCCTCTTTATTGACATCCATGGAGGAATATTATTTTGATAACAAAAATAGGCCACACCTAGTAAACAGATCTCAACTCTTCAAATGGATTGACACCGTCCGCTGCCAATGAAAGCCTGAGATTATGAGGCTCTTCTTTAAAGTGTGGCCACTTTTCCTCTATGTCCATAAATGCTGAACCATCCATAGACATTTGAATAATGTCATCTCGACTTCTATTGCATGCATGGTAATCCATAAATTGTGCCAAGCTAGTGCACCTGAATAATCGTTGCATACGTGGAATAATGGGAATATAACGAAGAACCTTGCGAGGCACCTTTTTTGTTATTTGATCTATTCAATATCTACTGATATGACATTCAAGACATTCTATTCCAAATTCATGTTTTTTATGATATATAATATGATCATTGGGACAAGCATCTATTGTTTGATACTCCATTCCAATATCTTTCATCTTGGCAAATAATTCTTGGTATGAGCGAGGTAGAATATTTGATGGTGGTATGAAAAACTCACCTATCAATCTACAGCAAAAAAACAAGTTTGAGGTGTTAATATAAAGAATATTAATGGTACATGATTCACCATTTATTAACTGTAATGACATGTATGACACACCTTAACATACGAGAGATTGTTATGTTGGATAAACCATTCATAACCTTCAAGTTCACCAACAACAATACAACAAAGAGAAGAGTTGTTTGGGAGCCTTTGTAAAGGGGCTCATATGCCTTCTCAAGAAGAGGTAAATCATGAACATCAAGGTCTTCCTGATCATCATGATCAGTTGTGCCAGTACTAAATGTGTCATGGATCAATGTATTTGTACCATCATCTTCAATTGTGTTTTCTGGTGCATGATCGTCATCTTCCATGGGATCATTATCTTCAGCTTCGATATTCACACCTCCATGTTCCTCCACTTCCAAAACCATATTCTCAGGGTTTTGTTGATCCATACCATGTGCTCTAGGGTGCTCCACCTATATAAAATTGATATACATAAATAAACCGTGATCATGATCTCATTATCAAGTGATTTCTTATGTATATAAATTGTTAAAATGATATAATGAACAACTTACCAGTGGATGATAATCATGTCCCCCTTCAATGTGACCATGCTACCTACAATGTTTCTTAGTTGTTTTGATTAGAAGTCTTCTAGTCTTTAAGCCCTTACAAATTTTCCAGGGACAATAACATTTCCCATCACCTTTTCTTTTCAAGTTAGACCATAATCTAGCAATTGTCTCCTTATTTTGTTCTTCGCAGATATTATCTGACATGGTCTTTCTTCACAGGCAAAAAAATCAAGCTATGGAAACTTCAGTGCAAAAGCTTCACGAAAATTGCAAATCGAACCAAAACCATTAAACTTAATAGAGAACGTATTTAATGTAGCTGATTGTGTGAATTTCTGAGCATTTTGTTTGCAAATTCTTACTAAAAGTTTGCTTGTTGCAGACTTTCTGAGAGACATTTTTGAGTATTCTAAGCAAAGCATTTATTTTAACATACACTTATTCATCCACATTGTAGGGATAACAATACAAGGCTCGCATATTGGTCTAAGAGGATGCCATGGTCTCACAAAGTAACCAAGAACCATATGAAATGATGGCCATCTTGAATCCACACACAACTAGGGAGGATCCATACGCTTATGTATGACTTCCCCCTTGTTTGTTTAATGGGATTAGCCATCTCCAAGACATAGTCATCAATAATCACTAAGAATGTACAAGTGGATCGTAGCTACCCATACAACAAACACTTACCCCTATCCTCAAATTTTCCCAATGTTTGATTCCTTATATACACTCATCCAAGGTTATCTATGTCGATCTTGGTGAGGAATCACATCACAACAAAGAAGGCAACATTTAAAAATAGCAAGAGTTTCACTAAACTACCAAAGATCATAAATATTGAAAGAAAGAAAAAATAGTAACAATAATAAGTCAAATAAATGTGTTCAATTCCAATAGCAAATCAAACATAGCCACAATAACTACACAATAGAGAAAACTCACAATGGTGATTAAACTAATTCAAACAAGATAAAATAAAATTGTTGGCCCATGCAACAAAGATGAGAGATCATCAATAATTGAAGGAAACTTCACAATCCTTAAAAGTGCACATTACATAACTATATGACTAGAAATTGTGGCTAAATAGAGTGAAGATTCATCATGACTCCAATAATAGTCCCTCATGTGTTCATTTGTGGCATGAACACAAAAACTCCCACACGGCATGGCTATAATAATAATAGTCCCTCATGCATGCATTTGTGGCTTGCACACTACAAATCCTAACATATCATGGCAATACACCTTATAGAGAAGACACACCTAGGGCCACATTGCACATAGTAACGTGCCTCACAAAGAAGACATGCATAGGGCACATGCCACATAGCAATGTGTCTTATGGAAAAATGTGCATGCATGTCACACACCAAAGCTATATGTATACATCATGAGGCACATTCATATGTTATCAAACACAACCTATTGTATCTAACATGAGTTCCTCTCTACATGTGTACAAATCTTCCAACACTAATTGCCACTAAGAAGGAATAATATAAAATGCATCTTCAAATATTTGTGTGTGTGTGTGGAATTGTGTCTTTGAACCCAAATCACTACCATCAACAACATGTAACCATCACCTACACTATATCAAAACATAAGTATGGTGTGACATCATATCTATTTGCATAATTTCAAAACACATGCAAACATGAAAATCATCATAGCATGACAAAAATCAATCTCCACATGTTGGAACAAAGATATAAATAAGATAATAGGGTAAGAGGAAACCCGTACCAAGAACCACATACCAACTATCGGCAATGCTATCAAGATAAATGTAGGATATGATACCACTATGAGCCATCCAATGGTCCATTCTATGAGGAGAACTAGGGGATACTATCTTTGAAAGGTGTCGTCAATAGAGATAATCCCTACTAATGCCACAATATGTCACCATAGCTTCTTGAGTTTTCCATTCTTCTACTTAACACCACATTTATTGAGTTCCTCAACAGCGAGGTTGGTTCTCAATAGGATGCACAAACATGTAGACATACAAGCATGGTTTCATCATACTTGTACAACAATACAAATTCATTTTTCTAGTTAATTACTTAGTGTAAAAATAACTCCATTACATAACATAGGGCAATAATCACCATAAGTTTTCAAATAAACTGCCCAAACATCAATTGGAGTTACCCTTTCTAAGGTACAAACATAATTTATTTATAACTTCAAAATTAAAATAATCACAATACATCCAAATAAGTTCAATAGTGCATGGAAATAGAAAACATGATCCATAATTAAACCCATAAATTACCCTAATTGGATATGCTAATAAAATGGTGTCTCAAATAATAGAGATTATGTTGGACCTATAATAGAGATCTGGACTTTGTTTCATCATACACAAGCATGGTTTCATCATACTTGTATCCAAATACACCATCCATAGATAGGTACTCAATACCACAATCTCATGGGTACCCTTTTAGCTGAATTTACCCTATATTTAGGTGAATCTACCCTTGTATCATTCCTTGATCTAGTATGTCATTCCACCAATCAATAATTTTTCCATATTCTTGAGAGAATACACTATCCCTTAGGTGAATATGCCATATCCTTAAATGAATCCTCCTTGTCATCATCCTAAGTCCTCTTTTTGTTAAGTCTTATCCCTTCATCTTTAGGAAAATCCACCTATCATTATGTGAATCTTCTTAGTCTCTTAGGTGAATCTATTTAATCCAATTCACCCACTCTCACAATCAAAACCTATTTAATCCTATTCCCCACATTCCCCTCCTCAATAACCTCTAAAAATGGAATCACCAATCTCTACGCTAAACCTCATACTACTAATCTCCCTCATTCCCCTCACATACACATCCTCTCCTCCCTCCTTAGACCTCACCCTAACTCTGAGGCACAGACCCAACTCAAACACCACACACAATCCCGATATCCACCCACCCCTAGTTTCCTCGTTTGGTATCTAGTTTCTATGTATCCCCAGGTAATGGTTTACCCGCCTTCCTATTCATGGATTAGTGGTTCTGCCTTCCATCCATATATGGAATGGCAAGTTTCTCAATTTTGGTTGTACAGCTATCAAACTATAGGTAGGGTGGGATAGCAATAGTTCCAAGAAATAATAGTTGCCTGGACACCTGAACCCGAAGACACAACAACCAATTCCAATCATGGGGTAGCATCAAAGCATAATCGAAGGGGGTTTTAATCGCAAAATGGGGTAGCATACACATGACATGTGAACTATATGATGAAATACCTCAAAGAGATGTCATTTCATGGAATTTTAAGATCGCAGGATATGCACAAAATGGATTAATTCGAAAAAAAAACCAGTTGCAAAAAAAAATTAGTTGCCTTCATTGAAAAACAAAGAGTTCTTACCTTGCTTGTGCAGAGATCACTCCGGTGGGGGGGGCAGGGAGGCAAGACGGCTTCGGTTTGCTTTCAAAATGAAAATGCCTTGTGTTTTTTTTTTTAAATAAAATGCCCGAGGTCGTCGGAATTCTGACGAACATGGGCATTTTAAAAAAAAAAATCAAATTTTCACACAATGCTCCTTGTCCGTCGGAAACCTCCATCAGAATTTTACCCCAAATGTATTAGTGTTTGCCTCATCATCTTTAGGATGATCAAGATAATTATGAGAGCGAGTGAGAAATAAATGGCATTCTTACATAGACATATGTTCCCCATGGAGTAGTGAAGACATTTTTGAATTGTTCAGTTTCCTTCACCAACACTTGATTGTATCCTGAAAAACCATTCATCATGGACAAAATATCACACCCAGTTACTCTTTGTAGCATGGATTCCATATTGGGGGAAGAGTAATTATCTTTTAAAGAAGCAACATTTAAATTTCTAAAATCCACACACAATCTTATGTCCCCTTTTTTCTTTCTTACTGGGACCAAATTGGAGACCCATGAAGAATGTCTTATAGGTTTGATAATCCCCCCGTCTCTTAACTTAGTCAATTCTTGCTGCATCTTGGTTTCTAACAGGGGGTTAATAGGTCTCTGCTTTTGTCTGAAAGGCTTAGCATTTGGAAGTAAAGGGACTTCATGCTGAAACAAGTCTTGTCTATATGCCTTTAGGTCTTCATAAGACCAAGCAAAAACATGTTTATATCTCTTCAATAAATTAATAAGATTAGTTCTAACATGAGGGGGTAATTTATTCCCAATGTATACTAACTTAGGGGATGTTTCAGTCCCCAGGTTCACCTCCTCCAACCCTTCTAACTTGGTGGTAGATTGCTGATGCAGGTGACTGTCATTGTAGCTGAACATACTCTCTAACTCTACCAACCCTTTAGGTATCTCATTTGTTTCCAACTGGACCAAGTCATTTCCGAACACTGTTTCCTTGTTGTCAACCACTTCCACCAATGCATTGCAATCAATCTTCTATCCATCATAATCATCAACACATTGAATGAACCTAAGAATATCTTCATCATCGGCAAAAACTTGCCAATTATACACATTATCAAGGATGGTAGGCCTAGATTTTATTTCCATAGTGGATATGCCAGTTAGTGTTGCATCATCATTTTTAAATGCAACATCAGCTAAAAATTCTGCCATGATATTCTTTGATCTCTCTATCTAATAAATAGAAAATGCACTAAAATGCTCAATGACATCCCAAACTGCATGTTTATATCTCTTTAACCTATCATTTTTTGATGCATATTTGGATCTTACCTGAGAGACAACCAATCTTGAATCTCCTAAAACTTTCAACAGTTGTATCCCATGCCTCTTTGCAACTTCAAGCCCCAATAACAGAGCTTCATATTTTGCAGTATTGTTTGTGCACTAAAAGGCTAATAGAAAAGAATATTTAAAAGTTATACCTGATGGGGATACAAAAAGGACTCCTTCTCCAGACCCTTCTTTGGAGCAAGCTCCATCAAAGTACATCTGCCATAAACCATGCTGTTGTGATTCTAATTCAATCACAATGGAGTCAGTATTCTTCAACTGGGGTAAAATTGGTTGCACTCTAAAATTATCAAGATCAACATCTATCATACAATTGAGCATGTTAGGATCCACTTTTTCAATTACTCTAGGAGCACGTGGTTCTCTGTACAACTTGACCTGATTCCCATTGATTGGGATGGTGGCATAAGATAAATCTAATTGGACATTTCCTCCTACTGTTGCTGCCCACTGCCTGGATAACAACATGCCATAATGGGGCTTAGTGTCAGTAACAATAACATCCATTTTGTAAGTTGCCTCAGGAAATGCTTCTATCTTCACTTCAACATCTCTCATTGTACCTATCACAGGTACTTCTCTGTTATCCATAGCATAACATTTTCCATATACAATAGTTACTGATAGTCCTAGTTCTTTCATAACACCATAAGACATTATATTAGCAGCTGCCCCTGAGTCTATCATACAGTTTTTTATCAGCCAATTGTTCACTAACAAAGTAACATAAAAAGGATCTACCTGTGAAGGCTCTTGAGTAATAGTGGTTCCAACATAAACCTCTGGGATTTAGAATTGCTAATCCTTTCCATTTTTAACTGAACTGGTGGGTAGGAATGTGTCACTGTCAGATACATTAGAAAACAAAGACAAGGCAACATCCCTATGTTCTTTTATTTTCAGTAATTCTATTAATGGGATAGTAACTTTCATCTATGTAAGAGGATGAGCCATATCAAATGTGGAATTACCGCTCAACTCAACATTAGTTTTAATTCTTTCTACCTTAGGTTGACTCACCCTTTTTGTTGTGGCAGCTCCTTGTATATCATTGGTACTTTTATCATCTGCACTCTTGAGTGCATCTTTAATTTGCTCTTTCTTTTTTTGAGCAATTTGAGGGGAAGTAGTACTATTTCCACCATTTTTCTGAAGAACCTCTTTTATAAACATAGAGCCTGGTTCACCCTGATCACTATCCCTTTTAGTGCTCCTTAGATTATAATTGTGCTTTGCCTTAGCTATAGCAGCTTTAGTGAGATTTTTTACTTCTTCCTCACTAGGCCTTCTGAGATGAACTTCTTCATCTTCAATAGTTACCACATTCAAAGTAGGATGCCAATCCAATGTTAGTTGTCCTTGAAAAGACCTTTCACTATCCAACACATCACTAAATTCACTTTGTTTAGATTCCTCATCACTTTCTACAATGGTCTCAAACATGTTAATGTCAGGCTCAACTTCTTGTCTCATGGATTCTTCAAGGGCTTGAGCTACTGCACACTGATGAGGAGAGTGTGGCCCATCACAAGAAATACACCAAGGAGTGTTTTCTACATTATGGACATTTTTCCCTTTTAAGGGATCTGGGGTATCCTGACTCTGAGCATTTTTAGGCTTCTCATTCTGTGGCTTGCCATCTTTCCATTTGGTATTATAGGGCATATCATGCAGCCTAGGGGGTCTATCTTGCCAATTATAATGAGGCTTATTGTTTTTATTTACCTTGGCAGTTAAATCCTTCATAGCAGTAACCAAATTTTCTATCTTGTCTTCCTCCTTAGCAACTTTGTTGGGTTGTTGTTTTGCTTCCTGCCATAGCCTACCATCAGTTCTTCTTCCTAACTTTCTGGATGCTTTCCTATTGCTCTCCACATTAATAGCAATTCTAAATGCATCTCTCAGACTATGTGAATTTTTATCCCTTAAGATATAAGCCATTTTAGAATCAAATGCATTATAATAGGTGTTCAGACACATGTTATCATCTAACCTCATCACCTGATATAATCTATGCATGGCTTTCTAAAATCTAACATTGAAATCGGTGACCATTTCATTATCAAATTTTCTAATGTTATTAAACTCATTGAGCATGAAGCTCACATTAGTTTTGTCACCGTATTTTTCTTGAAAACAATTCTTAAAGTCCTCCCAAGACCCAATGCTATTAGTTGGGATACCTCTGTACCAATCTCTTGCATCCTCTACCAGGGACTGAACAAATAATTTCATTATAACATCTTCATCCACTATCTCATAATCATTTATCAAATCACCAAAATATTTTAAATGCTCCTCAGCACTAATTGCATTATTTCCAACAAATTTATGGAGTCTACCCCTTAACTCAGTGGGAACATGGTTGGGATATCCTAGGATCCCATCAAAAAACAATTTTCTATACTACTCTAAATTGATGGGTCTCCTTTGGAAAGGGTTAACAACATTATTATTACCCATATTCATTCTGACATTGGGGATCGAGGTCTGAGAGATTTGGTTATGCTGATTGTTTACAGGGGCTTGACTAACTGTTGTTGTGTTAACAAGTACAATAGGTTGAATTTTAACCGGGGGAGGTAAATTCACTGAGAATCAGGCTTACTGAGATCTTTTGATGGAAAAATGATAGGGGGAGCTTTTAGATAACTAATTTTTCTTTTAGCTTCCTGGTTAGTTGCTTCCAACTCAGCTTTCTCTAACTCCATTTGTAGATCCTCCTTTTCGTTCCTCATTATTTCCATCTCTCTCTCATGTGCTGATAGTCTAGAGAGATTTCCTCTGTATTTCTAGATCCAGTTCCATCATCCACCCACTTCTGCTTCCCTTTATCAACATTATTCTTAGGAGGCTGTGGATCACTAAGCACTTCCCTGGTTGGTTGGATTACTGACCTATATGCTAGCTTGGCCTTAGGGATTAGAATTTCTCTAATCACGGGACCTTCATCATCACTTTTTTCTTTTTCTTGGGTCAACAATTCAAGATCAGCTATCTGTCTAAGGAGCCTATCTCTCTCCATTATTTTTGCTTTGACTTCTTTTTCCCTATTTGCTTTTTTTGGGCTCTTATGGAGATTAAGTGATGAACCTTTCTATTTAAATCTTCTATTTCTTTTGACACTTTATCTTCATCAGGGAAATTCTCCTCAGAGTCAGATACATTAACTTGGTCTATATCAATCAAGCTGATGTTTCCATCAATTGTTCTAGGTGCAGAATGTCTGATTTCATTTGA
The DNA here is from genome assembly GCF_030272615.1 of Cryptomeria japonica. NCBI lineage: Eukaryota > Viridiplantae > Streptophyta > Pinopsida > Cupressales > Cupressaceae > Cryptomeria > Cryptomeria japonica. The sequence continues at coordinate 543,353,790 of NC_081414.1, read as the reverse complement.
ACTAGACCTATCTCTCCTAGAAAGGCTAACATGAGATATATCTTGATCTAAAGCATGAACATTATCAATATTTCCAAATAATCTAGAATGGAAACCTAATATACCATGTTCAGATTCTCTTGAAGAAGAATTAGATTTTGCATAAACAGGTCGATCAAGTACCTTACCGGTATTGTTGTTTTTCTGCACCCAAGCAGCATTTGATGGTTCATGGAATACTGATCTCTTCTGACCTCTTCGTGACCGTTCAGATAAACCTTCTTGCAAGGTTTCACGAGGATGCTTCTTCATGAATGATCTGGTGTTTTTTCCTCCTTGCACTATTCTTGTCTCCCTTTTAGAATTATATTTATTTCATAAGGACTGGTTACAAAATAACAGAGTCGCCACCCACAAGACTATGGGAAATATGAAAACAAGCTTTGAATAAAATGTTGCAAATCTTCAGACCAAAATCATATATCAAAACAAATAGAGGGACCTTCCAAATAGAGACTTCCAGACACCACTGCTATATTCACTAAAGCACCAATCTATTCCACAAACACACAATGATTTTCCTTATAAATTTAAGCACAAATCTGTGTCTGGATTCTCACTATGACTCTCCCCAGTAGAGTTGCCACTTTTGTTATCCTCAAAATTTGATTCCCCTTCAAAATTCTCATAATAAAAGAATAACTCTGTGTGTGAGAGAGAAGACAAGGAGAAGGAAATTCCAGAACAACATATGACAAGGTTTGATTAACCTTCTACACTTCGAACTTGTCCAAAGTTTAGGTGGGTATACCTTTCTGTGAACTGAGTTCACACTTTTAAAAGACAAATCCACAGTAAACCAGTGGATCTTATCACCTTAAAACCAATAGAAACAAAGAAATAAAATGTGTACTCATGTTCAATATTGACCTACAAGCTGTGTAAAAAGACAACCACAATAGATACCAATGCCTTATCCAGGCCATAGAGTCATCTAAGTTTAGACAATACTCCCACAATCAAATATCCCCACACATCCTATCAGCTTTGCTTCTACAGATCCCCACATATGCCTGACATACATAAGAATTTCACTCATACCAAACCAAACTGCATTTATCAAATTCAAAGTATCCCACAAAGAATTTACTGATAAAAATGTTACCCGCGTATTTAATTCCCCTCCTGAAGAGAAAAGCTAAGAAGCACATCTACTTGAAGTCACCTTACAACCCATATTCAAAAGGAATAACCCTAGATTACTCAGAATGAAATAGTAAATATTTGCAAAACATACTTGAAGACAACACAAAGTTTAAGCTCAAAACCGATGGTTTGTGTATTGATATTATTTCAGAAAGTATTACAAAAACATTTGAATGTTCTCCATTAACACTTAGAAAAAAGCTCAAATAAATTTCTGCAGTGTTTCCTTACAATTCCTTGTGATCCCCTTTTTACTAGTCCTGGTATCCATTTATAATAACATGGATGCATACATAGCTTCGGACTTTCCTAGGGAGATTGTTACAATCATTACTTCTCTCAAGAAGTAGTAACAAAACCTTTTCCAAATGCGGTTACAAGTCATTTTCAACATCTGTGGCTTCTTCTACTTGTTGCTCTATTGCAACTTCTTCTAACTGCTCTACATCCAGTACTCCATATTTTCTTGTCCACTCCTGGTATACATCATCAGCAGGCCACGAGAAGTTAATCACTTTTCCCTTTGTCTTGGCTAATCTTTTCCAAGAATTCCTCATTTTGTTAACCTCTGAATTTAGAAAACCATAATGAGATTTGATTTTCTCAATCTCCTCAATTGTTTTGATAAATATGGAGGCATCCTCTGAATTAATAATTCCTTTTATTCTTAATGACAATTTGGCTTCTAATTCCTTAAGCCATATTTGTTTGTCCTTTAATTGAGTTGGACTAGCAAAACCCCCTGGGAGTAATTCAAAAACTTGATCGGTGTACTCTTTCTTGTACAAGTTGATCTTTCTATCTGCATTATCTACTCCTTCTACTAACTTTACTAAATCCTTTGTCATATCATTAGTAGATTTAATAATGGGGTCAACCCTTGCCTCATCATAGGATACACAAATAAGTTCTATATACTACTCTCTGGGTTTCCACCTATCAAAAATAGGCATTAGAACTGCCTTGTCCTCATTTAGCTCATTCCACATGTCCAAAATCTTACTCATGTTGTTGTACATTAGCGAGGACCCTATGGTGTCGGCAAAACTCAAAATTGTAGCCCTTACTCTTTCTTCATATTTCTTTTCATACAGGGCCTGAGCCTGTTTTAGTGTCTCCAATTCATGGGGAGTGATGTCAATCAACTGGGAACTAGAAGGTGCTGGAGATGGTGGGAATTCAATAATAGGACTTGTAGGTGGAGGCCTTGTAGGAGAAGAAGAGATCATCAATGTTGAGGATTCACCTTGATGGTATTGTCCTGCCAACTGACTAGTCAACTTGGCAATGATGCTATCTTTACCCATTACCTCCTCCTTAGCATTGTTGTAAGCTTTTAAAACTATCTCCAACTTCAATTGGAGATTAACCTTTTCTTGTGCCTCTCTCTCTGCTACTGCAACATTGAACTTTGCAGTTTCTAGGACTGTGCTAGCAGCCTCCACTACCCCAGTGCTCTGCACTCTTTTCACTATCATTCCCCCAAGGTAGCTTGACCCTGAGGTGTCCTTTTTCTTCCTCTTTTCATCTCTTTTTAGAGACCACATAACCAGGGCAGCATTGTCCTTGCTGAAGGTGACTCCTTCCATAAGCTTGGTCTCCTTTCTTACTACCTCTAAAACCAAGGCATCTGCTATATCCCATGCAGGGAGAATGAGTACACCAACTTTTGCTACCATGTCTCTGCCTTGTTCAGGAGTGATGGTCTTGAACTCAGTAACCATTTCTTGCTTTATTTCTTCCTCCACCATAGTTGGATCCTTGTGGGGCTGCTCACTCTTCCTCTTCTCACATTTGGCATTGAAATGTTCAATATTCTACTTCCACACAAATTGCATGAAATCTCTCGATGTGACAAAGTTGTTATCAGCCAAGAAATCTTCACTGGCTTGTTTAACATCAGGATCCAGCTCCTGGCCTTTGAACTCATCAATAGTTATATTCATTTCAGCATTAAGGGGCTCTTCTGGCATTCCCTCTTCTACTTCATCATAGGTGTAGGCTATCTCCCCAAGCCTACCTAATTGTAGTAGTTATTTAGCTGCTGCTTGTTCATCTCCTATATGAATAGGGGATTGAGATGGGGAATACAATGGTTCATCAGATTGCACTTCCTTTCCCATTCTTTGCGTCTTGGGGCTCTCTTGAATGTCAATGATTTCTTGTATCTTTCTCTTACCTTTTGAAGTTGAAGGCTCCCCTGTTGTTGGTACTAACACACTGTATTTGGACCTTTTATGTAACACATAATCCCCTGGAGGGATTGTTTTGGCAGATGTAGACCTTGTTAAAACTAGTTTTTCCTTCTCGAGATAATTTTTAATCACAGCCTCCCTTTTTTCTTTCAATGTTTGCATCACATCTTCAAAACAAAGAATTAAGAATTTTGCCTTTTCTTCAAAGGGGTGGAAACTGGACAAAGGATCATAACTGGTATCAAATTGATGCACAAGATCTAAGGCCTTCTTGTAGGCCACCCATTTCTCTCTCCTCAACTCTTTCTCATCCAAATTGAACTCATTCCTGATCAGGTCCTTGGGTAATTGAAATTGATGAGGTCTACCTCTGCATACTGCCCTTTTCTTGAACATGTCGTTGAAGAAATCTTCAAGGTTAGGACACCTTGATACTATTGTTGATAAGTGGTAGGGTTGAAGGAAATCTTCAAAACACTTCCAACCTCCTTTAGTTATCACAAATTGATGTGCTATAGTTATTGTAGGGAAAATGGTCCCTTTACCTCTACCTGTTAGCTCTACCTCTTGCACATTTCCAATCTATCTGAGGACTTCTACAATTCCTACTTTTAATGGGACCTGATATGGCAATAAGAATGGAGTGCCTCTGAAACCATACACTCTAAAAACTGTGGAAACAGGGTACAAGTACATGTCACCCCAATTATGAGCAACTTTTATATCCTCAGCAAATTCCTTTGGCCTAAGGAATTCTAAAAGAGCTTTTGGGACTCCAGGATTTTCTAAGCATAAAAGAGTCCTAATCTTGGATGCAAAGCACTTATCAAATCTTAAGTAGCTAGCATCTTCTTTGTCCCATGATAGCACTATGCTCCACAACTAAACTGGCATCTTCTCTCCATCCTTTTCTTTTACAAGATCCATTCCATTTGCAAAGTAATCTCCACCTTTAAATAAAAATAGGTGCATGAGAATGGAGTACCATCCAAAAGGCCTATCCACTTTTCCATTTTTAATCCCTATCAAACCTTCATGGATGGCATCAATGATATAGGGTGCATAATCAAATGTCACTGCTAGAGAAGGATTTAAAATTTGAGCAATCATTAGCATGTAATGAGTCGGCATGTTTTCTTCAACATCTTCTCCAAAAATTTGACAGAGTGACCAATATAATCCCTTGGCTCTTAGAGTGAATAGATTTAAGGAGAAAAGCTCCATAGTATTTGGTCCTACAATAGATAATCCACCTATTTTAACAAAGAATTCTTTAAGAGGCCCATTCCTAAGGTGATTCCTCTGTGCATTGCAAACCTGAGCCAATGATTTGAAATTTATGGGTTCCAAATAGTTGGACACTTCACTAAGCCTGAATGCATTTCTGAACTCCTCATCATTAATCTCAATGAGGGTTTTTCTATTTATGTCCCTAATACTCTTTGTAATTGAGTCATAACTGTGTGCAACCTGAGTTAGAAGGTCCACATCCATGAACACTCGAGGAACTACCAATTTGCCTACATCTAACTCCCAAATGTTGTTCATTCGGGCTGGGGAATGTCTCATGTTGAACCCGACCTTGAAAAGACCCAACCCAGACAATCCTATCTGTGGATCTTTCAACTAGTTGCCTTTGTCATACAATCCGTCTCCTATTCTTAAACGAGGAGCTTTTGTTACTAGCTCTTTAATCTTAGCTGCCACATAAGTTGACATGGTTAATTGCTCCAAGAAATCATCACAAATTGCCCTCTCTTGGTAATTAATTTTCCCTGAGAACTCCCTTTTAGGTGCCATCTCAATAATACTATGCAAGTAGATTAATTACTAGCCATAGTAGTTCTATAATAGATCAAAACCCCAATTCAAACAAATTGTCAAGTAATTGCTAAGCAAGAGTACGAGAGAACTTGTTCTTGGCTTGAAGAAAACTGCTCTGCACCCACTTCTTCGCAACAGCTCTTCAAAATGATGCCTACATTCAATTGATGTAAGACCATATACAACAATCGGGCTCTTAACTGCAACATTGATACTGCATGCTTCGACCGTCTCTTCAGAATTGAATTCATAGAAGAATTTGAAAATTTTGCTCCAACGGGTCATAACACACCTGTGTATTTTCTTTTTCACTCTTTCACCATTTCGCAAAGCATAACATCCTTGCACATTCATCTAGTGAAACTGTGTTGGCCGTTAGATCATATCAAACTTGTGCTGCCTTTACCCTTTTACTTTTCCTCATCCGGCAACGATCTAAAAATCCTTTTGCTACTTCGCAGACAGTAGCCAATGTGCACTTTAACCCAGTGAAGCCATGTCAGCCGTCCGATCGGATGGAACCTGATCGGTCTTTATCTTCATTTGATCTCTTTACCTTAATGCCGGGCCCTACCTTCTTTTCTCCACTTCGCAGGATTTAACCCTCAAGCATTTTCTTTTCGCGAAGCCACGCCAAGTGTTAGACGGAACTCTAACCGCTCAGCCTTTAACTCTTACCGAGATCGTCAACCCATTTAACTAACTGTGCCTAATCTTGACGGCTAATGGTTTTTTGCTATTTTGTAGAGGTTAATCCACTTCCATCTTTGGGTCACAAAACAACAAGAAGTGTTGGATCAGTGTTGAGATGAATGCCTTTTAAGTGGGCCCTTTATCCAGGTATTACTTACCCCACTTGTTTACCGGTTAACAAATGTCACGTGGCACTCGGCCATTAGCCCTGGAAGCTCCTTTGGGTTCAATTCTGAGCCAGCCATGTGTCTTACTTCATTATTCCCACATAACCCTTGGTTACACATAGGCGGGCCCTCAATCACTTTTTAAAACCACATGTCACTTGACACATCATCGTCGAGCCCTGCAAAAAGAAGCAACTGTCATACCATGTCATGCCCTCATGTGACTTCCATTTGTCTTTTGCTACTTCATGAATGTTAATCTTCGGTTGGTTTATAGCCATGAAACAATGAGAACCACTGGATCAAAACAGAGTTGATCATCTTTTATCTTTGTGCCTTGCATGCTCTTTGGGCCCATTGGCCTTTAATCCTCAAATTTAATTCACTGAACGCTTTGATTTTCGGCCACATGTCACTTTCTTACTTGCCATTTAAAACAGCTAGACTGCTTACTTGGAATGCCATGTCATTTTCGCCACTTCACGAAAGCTATTTTCCAAGCATCTTCATCTTGTGAAACTGCACTGGCCATTAGATCTCGGGGACCTACACATCTGTTATGCCTCTTATAAACCTCCTCACCCAGGCCCACCAACTTTTCACCATTTCGCGAAGAGCAAACTACAAGTATATCTTGGCAGCGAATCAATGCAGGCCATTGATCTTCTTCAAAACTGACCACCTTTTAGAAAAAGGAGAAGTCTTCACCGCTAGGTTCCGCCAAACCTTTTCACCATTTCGTGAAAGGTAACTTACTTGCTTATTTCAGTTGCAAATCAACGCGAGCCGTTGGATTCAAAATGAGATGGAGTCTCATTAAGTTGGCTGCCAATGCACGCAGTCAAGCCTACTTTTGCCTTTCGCTATTTTGCATAGCTTAACACACCAACAACTTCACCTAACAAAACAGCAAAAGGCGTGGATTTATCTGAGAGTTGCACGACACTTATGGGTCCCGACAACATTTAGGAAAAGTAATAAGAGATAGGCATAAATTTTACAATTATTTAATGACCGCCTAGGCAAGTAACAAGGGGGGGGACACTTTATACGACTTAAAGACCCATTACTTAAGTGAATAAAGTAATGCAAAAATAGAAGCTAGAGGGTTTTTTTATCAGACATTTGAGCGATTAAAAACTAAACCCTTAACCCTTAAAGACCTAGAACATATTTGAAGCAACTAATAGGATACCTGACTCAAAGTTTTCAAATCTTAGCCAATCATGGGAAAAGAAAACTCATTTCTTAAACAGTGATAACAAGGGGTACCAGGCCCTTGTCCTCCCTCTTTGTGTGGCCCCAAAATAGGTCCATCTGACCCTTGATCCTATTTTTCTCTTCTGGATTCAATCTCCCCTATGTCAGTCTTTGGTGAGATGAATTAATTCTCTGAGGCATGTATAAAAGGGAATTAGTATTCTCATTTGTAGATAAATGAACTACACGAATGAGTGAATATACAGGAATTCAAGTGAAAGGTCTTCATTATCATCATCAACAATTCAAGTCTTCAAGCATTCATCAAGTCTTCCTTCTTCATGTGTCTTCTTCATTCATCCATTGGAGAAACATTACAACATTAATTTGCAAGCATGTGTGTGTGTTAGGGTTTCACCATGTTACATGTCATTTCACGCAACACTTGTGATTCCATTCAAGAAGCAAAGCAATCATCATCAACAAATTGTAGATCTACAAGGTATATACTTCCATTATTTACAATTCAACATTTGCAATTAATTTCTTTCAAGGTTGATTCCTCAATCAAGGTTTGACTGAGGCAAACCCCTATCCACAACCCTTCTCCCCTTCTTTTATGTGTGTAGGTTGTAGGTGCGTAACTGTATTTTCAGATTTGGACTCCATTTATAAAGGCAAAGACATCCTTTTTGTTTTGTGTATTTTTTGGAGGACCATGTACACTATCGCCATGGTCGTGACAAATTTTCTCCAAATCTGCAGGGTAGATCTATATCAGTCTAATTAGCTCAAATCCAAAATTATAGCGCGACTGTAAATTGGTAGCTCCTCATTTCACTCATTTTCTCTCTTTTCCACATAGTCAACAAGTCAACTTTCCAATTTACAAAAGAGGGTAAATCACACTTCAACCCTTGCAATCCACTTGGAACTCACATCCTTGTCTCTCTTGGATTTAGATCTAGTGGATTCAAACCCCTCTTTTGAATGTAAATTTCTCCCAAGTGAAAATCATCCTAGTGACTTCCTTTCTCTCTCCTAGGTGGGGAGTCACTAGGGTTCAATTTTTCCACTTTACACATCCTTATAAGGAGCAGGGTAAGATGTATGTGAGATTTGTTTCTTCAAGGTGTGCACTTCATTTGCAAGCCTTTGTAGCATATGATGAGTGGTATTTGAAGACAAATAACCAAAAAATTTTGGAATCGAGAAACTTACTTTTTCTTTATTAGGATCTTTCTTGATTTTTCTAGCAAGAAAGTGGTCTTCAATTTCCACTGCTTGATTTTGTGTTGCTGTCAAGTTAGCTAGAGGCGTTCTTCTTAACAAGAAGCTAACCTCTAGTAGCTGAGCATTGACAAAGAAACATATGGGATTTTTAGCGGTTGGCTGAGAGTTGGTAGGAATTCTATTCTTCAGTTTGTTGAACTTAGCCACAAAATCTCTCATAGGTTCATATGGTTCCTTCTTCATGGAAGTCAATTGAGCTTAGAGAGAATGGGCATCTTTTGTCAGTTTGAAGCATGCCTCAAACTGGGTTTTGAGAGTATCCCAAGAATTAATAGCCCGAGGAACCAAATGATAAAACCAATTGGCTATAGCACCTTGCAAAGTCTCAACAAAGAGGCAAATAGTTACATCTTCATGCTCAACACCAAGAATCACCCATGCAATGTGAAACACTACAATATGTTCATTTGGGTGTTCTTTTCCATCTCTAAAGAACTTACAGATGTTGTTTCATGTTCACCTTGCAAAAGAGGATGGAGAGGTGGAGTCAAGTTAAGAGGACCAAAATTTTGTCCCCAAGGTCCTTGAGCTGCCATTGATATTGTTTGTATAGGTTGATATGGAGGTATCAAAAACCTCTAGACTTGTGGTATTACCAATTTTTTTGAAGAACTAGAAGCTTCACTTGGAACAGGTGATCTTTCACTTGTAGGAGGATAACTTCTTGTACCTTGCAAAACAAATATAGATTTGGGAAGAAAATAGTCAAAATTGTTCTTTTGTAACAACTCAAAAAGAGGATCAACAATACCTTGATTCCATCTTCCATGAGTGTAACTTCAACAAGCCAAATTTAGCAACCTTAGAAACTTCACAAAAGAAGAAAACTTACAAAAAAAAAACTGTGATACCAATAACAAGAGCACTAGACTGCTGCAATAATTGTGTGTGTTCTTCAGTAGAGATTAAAGTGGAAATAAATACTAGTATACTTAAAAAAAAAACATGAGGCTTTTGGATGCGTTTCGTATCTCCACCAGAGTCACCAAAAAACTGTTGGTTGAAAATTTTGCAAGCTAGAAGAGTTTACAAAATTTTGGTTTCAACCATAGAAACATGAGATTAAATCTCTCCTAATTCTTAAGGGAAGGATCCCCCTATGATTCACTACTCTATCCTAATAAAATAAGATACAAATTTTAACTCCTATTCTAACATGGGTTGTACATCATCCTATCCTCTTTTTTCAAGATAGATGTTATTATTTTCCTCTCTTTTTAGGAAAGAATTTACAATATAGAGCAGCAATAATTCTTACAATTTCTCTGTTACAAATAAACCTAGAATATAAGAATAATACAATATATATAAGAAAAAAAAAAAGTTTAAATAAAGGCTAAAAGTCCTCTGTTGCTTCTCCAGGATGGGAAAGAGTGCTTAAGCTCAAAGTCTTAAAACTAAATGTTGTCCTATCAACCTTTTTTACAAATACTTTTGTAACCCAATGTGTTAATTAAGAAAATTAAAGTAAAGCACAAAGTCTTTAAACTGATTATTAATTTCACTTTTGATAATGCTTTTCTGAAATGATAATATGAAGCTTAAAGTCTTCAAGTTATGATTTCCTTTCCAATATGACACAAAAAAGCACAAAATCTTCAAAGTGTAACCTTAATATATATATCTCAGCTAACTTTAACTTGAAAATACCAATATGAAGCACAAAGTATTCAAAATGATATCATGAGTACTAATTCCTAATTCTATTAACGATAGCCAAAATATGATATAAAGTTCACAAATTAATAATTGCCTCTATACTTTAACAATATTCTCTCAACACACCTTTACTTGAGTAAAATAAGAATTTATAGTGAAAATAACATAATAACACTCTCACCACAATCCACAAATGAATCCAACACAAAGTTTGGATGCCAAATTTTTCTTCTTATTTCATCAAGTTTGTAAAATCACAATAGGAACACAAAGTTTTAGTTTTGCACTTCACTTCGACAGAGTTTCGACATATAGATTAAAAATTATAAATAGATATTACAATGTGTAACCTTATATATATATAGGAGAGGTGAAACATGAAATTAGGGAAAAACTATGACTAATTCAAATAAGAGTCCTAATTGACTTTGAACTTGTGCATTGCCTAAGTGCAAAAACTAAATACAAAATGACACTTGAGGTGTCAATGTCTTATTCAAAAATGCATCTACTATGAAAATTACTAAGTGTCACCAGACACTCTATTTTGACTTGCTTCATGAATTCCTCAAACTTTTGTAGAACTGCTTTCTTTTGTTTCTGATCAGGTCTTTTAGTGTGACTTGTGATGACCTTGACTCAGGTGATAGAATCTCTGAGGCTCATGTAGCATTTCTTGTTCTTTTTTAGAAATGGGGCTAGATCATCCAGATTTACTTGGATATCTATTAACTTATTAATTGAGGTCAATGGGAAAGCTTTTTTATCAGCCTCTTCACTAATAAGCAGATTGAACTCTTTGATGATGACATCTTCATGAAGGGGATTTTGGTTCTCATCAAGGAAACTGCAAGGAAGAGTTGATATCTTCTCAATGATGTCTTTCCCTTTGTCATTACATTATTTTTGTTCTTTCCTCAAATCCTTGATAAGCATCTCTATTGTGTTTATTTGATGTTCTAGAATCTCTCTTTGCTTAATGTACATATCCCTTTGAAGGGATCACTCCATTATCAACTAGAACATCCAACTGGAAATAATCTAACTTCAACCAAGAGTCGAAGTCCTTCTCATGTGCTTCTAATTCATTAGGAAAAAATTTAAAGTTTTATCAATTTTAATTTTTACCTCCTCCAAGTTGTTCACAAGAGTAACTGCTGAACATAGGAGATGAGTTCCCTGGCTCAGTATTCTATCCATCCATTCACCAACTATTCCCCCATGAGAATTTACTTGTTCATCTTGTTTAATAATTTGTTCATCCACTGAAGATGTGACCAGCTCAACTACCTCTGATTATTGGGTAATTTTGATGAATACCTCGATGAAATGATCAACTTGTTTCTTCAAGTTATCTTTCTTAACTTTCTCCTCATTGAACATTGTCACAAGATGCTAGAAAGAAGTTTGAGCATCTTCAACTACACCCTCATGTGTTTGTTTTCCCAAATCAATTCTGTTAATGATATAATCAGTAGACTATACTTTATCCAAGTCTATATCCAAAGGAGGAATTGCCATTTCTACATACTTGTTCTTTGATGGGTCTATTCTCAATCTGCATAGAGTCTTGGCCTTCTTTGTGATGTTGCTCTTAACAGGTGCCAATTGGCTAAAATCAAAGTCATCTGAAGAGATAGCTTGCTTCTTTCTCTTATGAGTGTTAGACACTAGCCAAGGTGGCAAAGAAGCATCATCATCCACTCTAGTAGTCAACACTTGTGTTGCCAACTCCTGAGACTGAATACTTGTAGTCACAATGAGTGGAGTTGAGGTAACAATGGAGATTGGATTTGAAGTAGTTGAAACCTATGGAGGAACTTGGGTTTCTAACACAAAATTATCAAAATATTCCAGCATGGAAGAAGTAACCTCAAACAAATTAGGAAGGAAAATAGTATCAAGGTTGTCATGAAGTGTATCAAGGGCATATTCACTTGTGGATGTGGAAGGAATAACATGAATTTCAAGAGCTTGGGATAAAAATGATACTGTAGAACCTAAAGGAATGGTATCAGTAACTGAGACTGAAGTAGTACCTATGATATCACATGATGTAGGAGAAACAACTTCATGCATCTCTTGAGACTTAGAAGTACTTGGGATTTCAGGTAATCTCTCCTCATCAATTTCTCCTTCCTCTTGTTCCTGTTCATTCTCTGGTTCATTGTCTTCTTCTTCTCCTACTTGATAATGTGAATGTACTAATACATCCACTTGTAGTAAGTGTTGGAAGTCGGTAGGCCTTTTACTCTCCTGATAAGAGTAATGAGATCAATGACCTCCTCAATAAAATCACTACGAGGAAGAGTCTTTGACCACCTTGCAATTGTAGGCCTAGGATTCTTTAACCAATTTTCATTAATATACTTCCTGCATTTATTTGAATTTTTATTAAAATAAGCCACTACTGATTTCATGTCAATATCATCATACTGATATATAGGTGAACTTTTAAAGATTGTATCAAATAAATCCTCATCAAGCTTGATGAGTGTTCTTTCCATCTGCATCTTTCACTGATCCGGTGGTAGGATCATACCTGTTGGATAGGGCCAACACAAATTATGGATTTTGCATAGACATAGGAAAGGCCACCACCAAATGTATTTCATTGTTGATGGTGGGCTCCATTTTATAAGATATTGGTGGCTCTTTTACTCTTTTCAACAATTCATTGAGATCAACATGGGCGATCTTTGTATCCCTGATATTGTCAATATTGGATTATACAGGCGAAGAAGGAAAAACTAGATGAATCTCTTTCTTCTTAAACTTCATTTATTTCTTTCTAGGTGAAGGCTCTATCATTTGGGATAAATGCACTACAACATGAGAAGATCATCATTTGAGACAATTATCCTCCATATGAATCTCATTTTGATAGGATAAAACCTTCAATTAATCACAAATTGGTCAAAAAATACCAATTTGCAAGTGTGTGTATTAGGTGCAAATCAGACTTGATTTGCACTGAATATAAGTATAAAATCATCAATAGATGCATATCCGACTTAGAAGTTTGATTTGCACTTAATGTAAAGCATAAAACCAAAATAGGTGTATATCGGGTGTATATCCCAAAAATACACCAAGGGAATAACACATACAATGGTTTAATTCAGAGTTATACCTCTGATAGACACCTACTAATGGAAGAGCCAAGAATAGGTATCGGGTGGGGTTATAACTCCAACCAACACTTATTAATAACAATTATAGATTTGGTGTAGGTTGGGGTTGTAACCCCGATCGACACCTATGGAAAAGCATCAAGTATGGCAGTGTTGAGTGGGGTTGTATCCCTGTCTGACACCTCTTAGGAAGGACTTCAAAACAAAATGCACACTATACAATGGTGGGGCTCAAGGTTGTAACCCCGATCACCACCATCACTTCAAAGAAATGGCAATCAAAATTGTGTGGCAAGACTGTGTCCCTAGCACACACCACAAAGCATTAGTTTTGGTGTATTATGGGGCCGCAGCCAGCCCTCACACCACATGGCATTTAAAACAAAGGAAATAAAAAGGGGTGAGTCAGGATTGCAACCTGACTCACACCATGACATTAGGGTTTGAAAAACAATTTAAAACTACTTGCAAATTTTAACATTAACCATATTCATTAAATTATAACTTCAATGTATATGGTCGATATTAGGATTGCAAAGATAAAGCCCAAAACAAAATAAGAGAAAAGGGAAAAAGCAATACATGTCACAAAATCTGCAAATCTAGATTTGAAAGAAATTGGCCTCCTTCTAAATCTTCAGGAAAACAATAATGAGGAAAATAGGGCATAAATTCATAAATAAACGGGTAAAATAAATCTAATACAAATCAAACTCCAAAATAATAAATGTGAAATCATGCTTCATTAAGATGTAAATCAAACCTAAAGGTTCGATTTGCACTATAATGACCAAAATGGTGTAAATCAGACCTATAGGTCTAATTCACACCAAAGTTGATCAACATGGTGTTGAGTCGGGTTTAAAACGTGACTTGACACCAAGTAATAAAAAATGGTGCAAGATCGGGTTTACAACCTGACTTGACAACAAAACGGGGGACTTAACTTTAACATTAAAATTTTGAATTTTAACAAATTGGGGGGAATTCCAACTTCAAATACCAAATATTCGAAGACAAATGAGATGACAAAAATGTCTAATTACTCGAATTAAGAGAAAAGAGGATGAATTTGAGAAAAAAATGTAGGGGTTATCCTATTTTCACGTAAAACAAAAACAAGGACAACAATTATCTCATTCTCCCACTTTTGATAAGATATAAAAAGGGTGTCACTTTGAGGCTTAAGAGGTTTAGGTTATTTAGGCCAAAAGTAATCAAGGGTGAAATTTCCACGCTTCACAGTGGGTTGGTAAAGGCTATGATTAATTGTTATGATAGTGTCATTATGAGGGAATTTTAGACATTTATGAATTGTAGAAGGGATATCTTTCATGGAAGAGATCCAAGGATGTCCCAACTTCACATGAAATTGTTCCAATGTAGGAATGATAGCAACAGTCACATCTACACACTTAGTGTATATAGCTAAAAATTGTTAGACATAATTACATAAATATTTATTATTTATTTAATATCTTCATTCTTCTATTAATAAATAAATTGATTAATTTATTTATTTAATTCACGTGTCATATTCCTCTAAATCAATTTATTATCTAATTAAATTTCATCATTTCTACTAAAGTTCATCTTGATTAAATAATTCTGAATTATTTAATTGACCATCTACCCTAAGTCTTCATATTCTAATTCCACATCATATTCTCTTCCAAGTCATCATGTCATTTCAACAACCATGTGGCTAAGTAAATTAAATATTTTTAATATTTAATTCTTCAATTATCCTCTACATCCATTCCTAGTCAAACGGAGGAGGAAATTTAGGTGTCCTCCTACTTCATATATTATCTCCATCATCCCTACATCCTAGATGGTGGTTTTGTCCACATCAACTTGGTCAAGTTCCACTTGTCCTATAATGACTAAATTCTCTCTAACATCCCTAGACTGGTGACTCCATTTGTCTTAGGAAGCCTATATTATCTCCAACCATCCTATATCCTAGGAGTCTTCATCCTTGGTCAAGGTGAGCATCATGTCATGTGGCTTCTCCTTCCACCTTGTCCTCCATCTTGTCATCATAAGAGGAAGATCTTCCCCCCTTCTCTCTCACACTCTAACCAATTCTTCTTAGCCATTCATTCTATCAAGATTCAATCTCAACCATTTATCTTTTCCACATATGACTTTTCTCTTGCAAAATCTATATAAGGATGCTATTTTCCAGCATTTGAAACTAGTTACAATCAAGCAATAAAGCATCCTAGAGAATTTTAAAGCAATCAAGCAATCAAAAGTGTGCCTTTGGCTTAGAATTAGCATCATTGTAGCAGAATCACATTATTCATCCACCATTGCTTTGCATATTATATTCATCTAGTTACATCATAGCTCATTGCATCTCATATACCACAAAGTTCATTCATCTTTTGTCATCTTGAAGTAGAAAACATTAGTGCAATTTGAGAGCATACATCACAACAAGATTAGAAGTTGATAGAACACAATAGAACTTACAAGGAGTTTCGATTGATAGTTTACTCATTTATATAGTTTCATTGGTGATTTGGTTATGTTGTAGGATCTTAGTAGTTTGTGGTAGCTTAATTAGTAGTCTTACAGTTAGTTAAATTTCCTCATCACATTTTGGTGCCCACCATGGGGCCCTTGCCTCATTTTAAAAAAAAATTCTTTCATCTCAGTGTGTGCAAGTGTAAAGTCCACAAAGTAGCACATATTCTACCCAATTTAGTGCATTACATCTACGTTATAGCATATATAGAATATTCTATAGCGCATTTATTACTTAGATTAGCGAATTTATCTTGTCAACTATTGTATTCAGTTTTTTAGTAGCACATCAATTTCATATAGTAGTGCACACATTTCATATAGTAGTGCATTCACAATATCCTATAGTGCATTCATAACATATATTGTTGCATATATAGTACAAAGTAGCGCCTTCATTGCGCAGTCTAGCACTTTCATAATTTCTTGTAGTGCATATATGCATTGTTTTGTTGCATATATTTGAGAGTCTGTAATTTTCTATCTAGCCATTTGTAGGTGTAGGTACTCACATGTTTCAAAGACTCCAATTTGAAAACAATTAATTGTGGTTTTGCATAGTATTTACATGCATTTGGGCACATAGTTTAATTAAGGATTTAGTACCTTGATCACTCTTGTTTTGCATAATTTAATTAGGCAACTAATTAACAGCTTACAAATTTTACATCTTTGTCTTCTTAGAATAGTTGCATTAGCTTAGGTGGTTAATAAGCAATGTTTTTACCGTGTTTGTAAAAAGTGATAGGTAATATACTCTCCCCTTAACTGGGTGATAAAAAATCTAGATTCACTTTTATGTTTATTAGATTTTTTATTACCTATTTAGGGGGCCTGCTTCCCAAGTAGCCCATAAGGCCAAGTGAGAGGGAATGACCTAAGTGGTAATGAGGCTAAGGAAAAGCCCTTCCAAGCCACTATAAATAAATGTGCTTGTGAGGAAACTCATAAGTAACAGGTGTCAATGTGTCATACCGACGTCTGTCTCCTCAAGTACCCATAGTGGTGCATAAAACCCGCAAGGGTTGAGAGGCTTCTTTTTATAAGAGTGAAATGCCACATGTATGGCCACCTGAATAGATGACCTTACTAGAAATTGTTGTTAATAGAAGTCTATCTTTTCTCCTTGTTTACTCGGGAGTTGTGATACACGCATTCCGAAGATACCTCTTATGTACTCCTTAATTTGAGATAGAAATTTTTTGGAAATCTTAGGATTTTTAGAAATTCAAAGCTTGGTATGCCTGTGAAGTGTGTGCCATGGAGGAGAGACAATGCTACCAAGCTTCTATCTATCATGTTAAGTGAAGTATTTTATTGTAAGAGGATTAGACAAGTATAGTCATGGCCAAACCATTTGTTTAGGATTGTACATGCTTATTTATTTCATTTTTCAAACAAACATTGTGTATGTTGTGTCTGTTATGTTATCTTGTCAAAAAGAGAGAAAATCATCTATGACAAACAAAAATTTTTGGAAAACTCGTACATAGAGATTTAACATATTTTAGCGCATTTAAAACCCAGAGTAGCACATGTACAACATTTTCTAGCGCATATAACATACATTTTAATGCATTTGCAAAACATACTAGCACTTTTGGAACATTTTATAACGCATTTGATCACCAGAGTAGCACTTTTGTTCACCAGAGTAGCGCATTTGACCTAAACAGTAACACATTTGACCAAAATAGTAGCACATTTGACATAAACAGTAGCGCATTTGACAATTCTTTTAGCATATTCATTGATTGTTTTAGTGCCTGTACTATGGCGCATCTGCAATAGAGAGCACTTTCGCAGGTCTAGAAGAAGAACAAAAATTAGATTTGGATACCTTTTTACAAGAAGATCCTATTCCAGAAAACACATACTTATTCAAGTGTCAGATCATATATATTTTTTAATATTCTATACTTTCCATACACATTCCATACATACAAGTTTAACTTTAGGCAAAAATAATGATTCCTTTAGTGCTTTTAAGATTATCATTTCAACTTGATTAGTTCGCTTATCAGGATTTTATCCTCCTTTAACTTTGAAACTAAATGAGTGTAAAATCTTGTCAAGGTTAGTCACCATCATAGAGATCTATCATCTCCAATTTGATTTCCCTTGTTTCACTATTTCCTAATCGTCCAAGATTTAATCTTTCAAACAAAAGATCAAAATTGCACTTTAGATACCTTAGTTAAGTCTCATTCCTTTAAATAAAAAACATCAAGCATTCATCTAACTTATATACAAGTATTCATTCAACACACATACAAATTTCATACCTTAGAAACACTTAATTAATATTTCAAGAATCTAGAATGGTTGAAACAAAAAGACAAAGAGCAATCAAGGAAACTATGGCTTTCTTTACAAAAAGAAAAGTAAAAGGTCCTAAATTTGATTCAATAGATTTCTTTGGTGGGAGTTAAAATCCATTGTATGACAACGATAGTAATTATGAGAACTCTAGCAACATAGATGAGGTGCATGTTCTTGAGGAAACACAAGATCCAAAATTTCATAAACTTATGGAAAAAGTGATGGAGAAAGATAGAGAGAAATACTTCCTTCAACTTGCACAACAAGGTGTGAAACTCCCATCTAATTTTGATCTCTCGAAATTAAAGGCAACAACTAAAAGTGAAGGAAATGCCAACATGATGAGGACACAAATGATGGTACAAACGAAGTTGATGCAAATACAATAACTAAGAATAAAAAGGAGAAGAATCCTTTGGTGAATCCTTTGAATACACTTGTACAAACAAATTCAAGGCTTGCAACAACAATTCACCAAGTTACAATTAGGATCTTCACCAAAACAATACTCACTTGAGGATATATCTCCTTACAAATTTTACAAAATCTTGGTAATGTTACCCTTTCCTCCTCATTTTGAATTTCCAAAGTTTGACAAATACAAGGGGAAAGGTGATCTGAGTGTTCTAACTCACCGAACTTAACCAAATCTTCATCCCGACTTCTGGTAGGATCAAATCACACACTGCAAATGGAATATATGACTTTGGTTGCCATCAATGACAACTTTGGATGACCTGTATAGTGTATATTGCCAACAATCTCCTCATTTGGCATTGATGGTAACACTTAATGAAAAATGACTAAGTGTCAGAATCAATACCAACATATGTACATTGCAAAACTCAAAATCTGAAAATTCCAAAATTCTGGAACTCCCCCTAAGATGAATACAACATTTTTCACTTCCCTACACTCCCCCTTTGACATCAATGGAAAAGGTAGGGATCTGCATACCAAAAATTTACACAAAATTCTATATACATTTGCATATGTACATACAGACCTTACTAACTTACATAAGCTTGAAGATGTCTACAAAAATGTTCTTCAAATAATTCAAATGGTTGTCCTGACCCTTCCTGAGAAACTCTAGAATACATATGAGACCACTTAAGAGGTAAGCTTGCATCTTTGCTGACTTGAGATCAGAGGGGTAACTTGTACCAATGACATCTTGAGCATCCTTCAATGCACTAACCATTTGTAGCGTCGTAAATTGTACGCACTTGCTAAAGTGGTACAATTTCACACCTAGTTTAGCACCCGCCTTGGCGCATTTTGCATTTTGCATTGCATTTCCCCTTTAGCACTTAAATAATTAAATTAATTAGGTCTAGGGTTCTATTTTATCATCTCCCACATCATAAAGTTGGGCCCTTTCATTAAAGTGTGCCCCTTTCATTTTATTCTTCCAATACATCATTTAATCTAAAACCCTAATTAGGTCCTATTTTGAACTTTAAGGCATGATTTTGGGGGTCAAAACATCTTGAAATCAGCTGTAACTTCGGGATTCTCTCTAAAATCATCATATCCGATGGCCCTGAAAATTTGGTGAAAAGTTGTCGGGACCATGGCACCCGGAGAGGACCATGGCGCCTGGAGTGCACATGGTCCCAGACATTTTTCCCAAAATTTTAGGAGCGCAATCCAATCATAAAATAAAGCTTAACCCCAAGAAATTGGCAGGAGGTTCAATCTCTAGGTCGGCCAAAAGTTGAAATTAAGACCTAGGGTTCCCTATATAAGAGCTCTCTTTCTTCATTTGAAAGGATCCAAATTTTGGTTTGAGGGACCTTCTATGTAGCGAAAGAGCAGATCTTTGGAGACTTCAACAACATTCAACATCCATCCATCAAGCATTCATCAATTTCATTCATCCATTTAGGGCTTTGAAGACATTGAAGAGCAATAGGGGATTATCGACTGAAGATTGGCTTGTACCCCTCCCTTGGGGTTGGGTATGATTTCATGTTGTTTTCATGTCTTTGCATAAGCCTCATTGTATCATTTGTATTCATGCTTTAGATCACTTTGCATCTTGATTTGGAGCATTTACATTATCATTTACAAGCAATTAGGGTTTACTTTCTAGGTTGCTCTAGTTTGCTTACTTCCATTTTAGGATCTTCCACACACACAAGGTCTACACACACAACTTTTACTATACAACTTGGCTATTTGTGGAGGTGGAAATCACCAAAGTGGGGGTTTGACTAAGGAAAAACCCTATATAGCCACCTACAACCCTTTTTAGATATAAGTGCAGATTTCTGAATTCGAAGGACGCCGCAAATTGCAGATTTGACGGAAGCGGACCGAGACAGAACTTCACACCAAATTCCAACCCAGAAGACCAGGATAGGGGCATGGGGTGCCCTGGTCCTGCTAGGACAGGGGTGCTGGGCGCCCTGGTCCCTGGGACAGTGGCGCTGGGTGCCCTGGTCCCTCTGTCAGACAACAAGTTTCAGACAGCTTTTCAGGTTGCAGAACAGCAGTTTCAGGAGCAGTTTCAGGTGCAGAATCAAGTCAGTGGCACATGCGCCCCCATCCCAAACATTCCCACTTAGATTTTAACCCCAGGTACATATCTGCATTCTCCTTTTATCCTTGTGTTTACAGCTTTTCATCACTTAATCTCAATCTTGCAATCTTGTTACTAGTTCATACTTGCACTCTAGGGTTAATAGTTGAACTTGCATCATTCTATCTATCATTTGCAACAAAGGAATAGAAATCCTAATAGGTAGCCCATGGCTCTCTCTTCCACAAAAAGAAGTAGCCAATTGTGTGATACCTCTAGGCTCTTTCATATTCCACAAGTGTGTGATTGAAAGTGAGATTAGGGCATGTTTGCTTAGTGTCACTTTTTCCCTCACACATTTTTTGGTGAACCTGACGTGAATTCCAATCTTCTCTAATTCTGATTTATGTTTTCAAATTTGAGTGTTTATGCTATTTCACATTCAAATTTGTATTTACAAGTTTTAATTTCTTGCAAGATTAAAAAATTTAGAGGAAATTTTTGCTAAAACCCTAATTTTTCAATTCAAAGTTGAACTTGTGGATAGCTTAATTGGGATCAATAATTTCAAATCGGATTTAGGAACTCATTTGAATCATAAATTTCATTTTCTAAATCTACATTCTAAGTGCTTGCATTGGTTAAAATTATACATTTCCTTCTATTTTGCATGTGTTATCATTTCAAAGAGGAAAATTGTTGTCATGATGCATTCATTTCATAGATGTGATAATGGGTTAGCTTCCCTTGTTTCAATTTTTCCTTCTCCTAAAGAACCTTCCCCCATCTATAACAACATTTTAGTGCCTAAAAGAGTTGCTACCAATCCCTTTGAGACTCTCCCATGCTCTAAAGATGAATACTTTAAGAGTGATCTTGACAATTCTCCTAAAATGTGCCCTTCCTATTTAGCTATCTTAGAGGAAGAGAATGATATCATAAACACTTCACCTTCCCTACATAATGCCTGTCTAAGTGAAAAGGTATTGATGGACATTGACTTATTTTCTCCTAAAGTTGGTCCTTCCAATGGGGGCATGTTAGTGCAACAAGAGGTTATGAACACTTCTTTCAAAGATCTCCTTCCTAAGCATGAATCTTTGGAGAAATATGTTCATGTTCCTCCTAAAAAAAACTCCCTTCATGAGGATCCTTTTGTGCAAGAAGATGACATTATCCCTACATTTCCTAGTGATGGCATTTCCTTTTCCAACAAAATTCTCACTAGAGATGATGAATTAATGATAATTACTTACCCTTCTCCTAAAGTTGGTCTTACCCATAAGCATCCCTTAGAGAAAGAAGATGAAATAATAAGCAATTTCCTTAATTCTCTCTCCCCTAAAGATCATATTGAACATATTTTGAGGAAAGAGGATGAGTTTAACACATCTATTGATGCTCTCCCTCCTAAGGATGAGGAATTAATAAACAATGTTATCTCCTCTCCCGAAATTGACAATACTTCAAACATTCCTTTCAACCACCTCACTATTTGGGATGAACCATTAGGAGAAGGTGTAGATTATTCTCTACCCCATGAGAGAACCCTAGCCAAAGGGGATGAAATCAAGATTGAAAACTCCCTTGATAGTTTCTCACCTTCCTTGAATCTCAATTATTCTCCCTCTAAAAATAAAGCATCTCCCTCTCCTCAACTTGGTTCTACTCATAAGGATACCCTAGTTCAAAGCAAGATGGTTAACATCTCTTTCAAAGATCTCCCTCTCAAAAGTGAGACTTTAGAAAGTAATGTTGATCCTTCTCCTAGAGAGTTTATTCCCCATGTAGATCCTTTGATGATAGAGGATGATATGACCTTTCCTAGTATTACTCTTCCTACTAGAACATCAATTCCTACCCCTTGTCTCTCTCCTAAAATTGATTTAATCTGTGATAAGATTTTAGTGCAAGAGAAGACTATCAATAATTCTTCCAACACTTTTGTTCATTCCTCTAAACCATCCTCAATCAATTTGATACATGTGAATGAAACACCTAACAAACTTCTCTTCACTGTCCAAGGTGCTTGTCCTTCTCAAAATTCTCAACCTTTAAATAAGCCTATATTAGTGGTTCAAGGTGGTTATGCTAATGATTCTTTTTTCACTCCTAAGAAACCTATTATTACTATGCAAGGAGGTTATTCTACTAAGAGCCCTTATGAGTATGCTAAGCAACTGACTAGAGAGAGTTATAATGCGGTTGCTCATACCTATAACACAAGAAACAATAGGCAACCTAATCCTCCTCCAATTATCCCAACTTCACTTCCTCCTTCCCAACCAATTCTTCCTCAAGCTCCTCATATTTCACAAATTCTTAGTAAGGACTATGATCTCATAGAACAACTTAAAGCTACCCCTGCTAAGATATCCCTTTGGGATTTGATCCAAACTTCTTCCGCTCATCATGGAATGTTACAAGATGCCTTGAAAGATTTGAATGTTCCTCCACCGAATACATCTATTAATATAGTGTCTTTGGTTAACTCTATGATGAATCCTAAAGCTCAAATTGTGTTTACTCAAGATGAGTTGCCTACTAGTGAAATTCAACATCAATATGATCCCTTGATGATTATGGTTATCATAAATGACACTGCTATAAGACGAACACTGGTAGATAATGGTTCTAGCCTTAATGTGTGTAGCATTAATCTATTGCATAAGATGCATGTGGATACATCCCTTATTGAGCCTGACTCTCATCCCATTCGAGGCTTTGATAATGTGGCTAAGTCTTCATTAGGTATTATCAGCTTACCCATCACAGTGGGACCTGTTACTTTGCCTACTCCTATCCATGTTATGTCGGGAAATCTAACATACAATTTGTTATTAGGGAGACCTTGGATTCACAGTATGAAAGTTGTCCCCTCTACATTGCATAGACAAGTTAAATTTATTTATAATAATAAGACATATACCTTGATAGGTGATACTAATTTTCAAGCTTTTTTGCAAACATCTACTTCCAAAGGGAGTTCTTCTAAGCCTTCCTCTTCTAGTGATGATTCGTTAAACAAGATACCTATGGATGAATCATCACCCTCTGATAATCAAAATTCTTTGGATGAGTCTGAAGTTCCTGAAGAAGATTCTTCTCAACTTGAATCTACACATGAAAAGGCTTTTGATCCTGAGAAGGTTCTCGCAGAAGACGATTGGGGATCTCTTGATTTCAATCCCACCTTTGTAGGTGAGTATAGGGTTCCTCCTAGAGAGCTTAAAGTTAAAAAGAAGGAAGAAACTAGAGATCAATCAGTCTTACCTGAACCTATGAGCAATAATTTTGTGGCCGCTCCTCAAACTTCTTCTCCTCACACCTCTAATTCTGAATAATTTGATTCTTTGTCTTATGAAAAACCACCTTTTCTTTCTGAAATGGCTAATCGTTATGGTCGTGGTTTTCACATTTTGGCTAAGAGTGGCTATAGTGGAAATGGTTGTGGCACAAATGAACAAGGAATTAAAGTTCCTTTAGAACATAACATGCATGAATATTCATATGGACTTGGATATAATCTTTCTAAGCCCACTAAAGCATCTAAAAGACCATCTCTCAATGTGAATTCTATATTTAGTAGTGATGATGATCTCACTTCAACTAAATCATCTTCTACTTCTATCAACTCTCATTCCCCTCATAAGGATATCTTGGCAATGAACAAATCTCTTTATGAATCCCCTCAAATTTCTAAATCCACTTATGAATCTTTATCTCCTATTCATCATAAAGTCCTTTCCTCTAGGGATAAGGCTCTAATAAATTACACTCATCCCTCTTCTAAGATTTCTTGTGACTTTTCTTCTTCAATTTTTATCATTTTATACATGTTTTTGATCTCACTTATAGTTGAGCATTTAGCATGTCATATTCAAATACCTCATTCAATCTGTCATGTCTTTAAATAACATTAATGGCTATTATGTTGCTCATCATTATGTGACATTGGTAGCTCATTTACTGGGGGCTCATTGTCATTCATGATGGTACAATTTCAAGTGCAATCATATTTTTGAAGCAACATAATAGCCTAATTTTTCTATGTTATCTCTTGTTCCTATGGGGACAAGAGTGATTTCATACATCTCTTCTTTTTATGGTTAAAATTTCCCTTTGGGGTAATAGTGTGGAAATATTGATCATCTTTTCTTTAGAATCCTCTTTTCCTAGATATGGGAGAAGATGTGTATTCTCTTTCTTATCCTACCCACTTCTTGTGAGGAGCATTTTACATACACTAATGTCTTGCTTGCATGAACTCATGTGAGTATGTAGTACATTTTGCTTATGTCTAAATCTCTCCCTAGAAGATTGTGTAAGTCCTTCTCATTGTCCTTATCCTTGGGAGGCAATGATCTTTCCTTATTTTTATCTAAGGATCCACTTTTTCCTATTTCGTGGATGGTGTGAACTTTATTACTTGATGTTATTCCTTGTATGCATTTGTTGTTGTTTGTTCAAGGATTCTCTCTTACAAGAGGTGTAAGTCCTTGACTACAACCTCTTTTGCACTTGGTAAAATACATCCATAATGAATTCACTCTCCCAATTGGGTTAAAAAGAGAGTCATCCTTCATTAAGAATCACTTTCACCTCGCAAAAGATGGAAGTATTGCATTCTTATTCTCTTCTTTGTCTTATTCTAGAAGATGTTATATTTAAGACAATTCCTCTCGGGGATAGGTGTCTTTTGTACAAAGATCTCTTCTCCTCTAAGGATCTCCTTTACACATACTACAAGATATCCCTTTTCAACTATCTTATCCTTGCTTAAAGAGTGCAAAACTCTCTTTCTTGGATCTATGACATTGTTGCATTTTTGGGGTATCTTCTTTTGTGATGAAGGTAGGTATCCTTGTTCTACTTTGCTTATGACATAAACATTACACTTTTTGAGCAATGGGTCATTCTCAGAACCAGAGCACAGAATCTTAGAGCGAGATGTCTCCATTTTTTCTTTTATGCAAGGTGATTATTCTCGGAACTAGAGCACAAACTCTTAGAGCGAGATGTCACGCTTTTGTACTATACATATACAGGTTGTAGCATACTCGAGCATAGACTCCTATGAGGTGCTTCTAACCTCACTTACACACACATGCACGAGGTTGAGTGGAACTAGCGGCATAAGGCTAGACTTTCTCACTCTCCTCCCTTACATGGATCACCTAGGCAGACTCTTGGGGCTAGTTTTCCATGTCCTTTTTCCCATGGATCACCTAGACAAGATCTAGGGGTGAGAATTCCATGTTTTCTCTCTCACTATTCTTTTCATGGATCACCAATGTGTGTATTCATTCTTTTTTCCTTTCTTTTCTTCTCTTTGCATTTTGTTTCCATTTACATTCTTCATCCTGTGTTAGAGAACTCTCAAATCCTCACACTCTTTGTTGTGTTGGAATTGAGATTTAGTCCTCTTTCTTACCAAATGATTCTCCATTAGTTTTTGATCTCATGTCAAATCTTCTTGTGAGCATTTGTCATCAATATTCTTTAACAATTCAAAGTGGTAAACATGATACCCTGTTTCAACTCGCTAAAATTAGCAAGCCAAAACGGGGGGGGCATATATCTACCCTCGAATTTTCATCACCTTCCTTAGTAAGCATTAGGTGATTTTGTGATCTAACATGTGTTTTGTAGGGTGCGGTTCCTAACTGTGTACTACAGATGCCGCTGGGGGCTTCGTTCGACAGACTTATGGATATATCCTTTTTCAAATAATGTTTACTTTTCTGTACTTTAGCTTGCATATGCACGTAGTATTCATATGACCGCTAAAGTGGGGGCTAAATGTAGCATCGTAAATTGTACGCACTTGCTAAAGTGGTACAATTTCACACCTAGTTTAGCACCCGCCTTGGCGCATTTTGCATTTTGCATTGCATTTCCCCTTTAGCACTTAATTAATTAAATTAATTAGGTCTAGGGTTCTATTTTATCATCTCCCACATCATAAAGTTGGGCCCTTTCATTAAAGTGTGCCCCTTTCATTTTATTCTTCCAATACATCATTTAATCTAAAACCCTAATTAGGTCCTATTTTGAACTTTAAGGCCTGATTTCAGGGGTCAAAACATCTTGAAATCAGCTATAACTTCGGGATTCTCTCTAAAATCATCATATCCGATGGCCCTAAAAATTTGGTGAAAAGTTGTTGGGACCATGGCGCCCGGAGAGGACCATGGTGCCCGGAGTGCACATGGTCCCGGACATTTTTCCCGAAATTTTAGGAGCGCAATCCAATCATAAAATAAAGCTTAACCCCAAGAAATTGGCAGGAGGTTCAATCTCTAGGTCGGCCAAAAGTTGAAATTAAGACCTAGGGTTTCCTATATAAGAGCTCTCTTTCTTCATTTGAAAGGATCCGAATTTTGGTTTGAGGGACCTTCTATGCAGCGAAAGAGCAGATCTTTGGAGACTTCAACAACATTCAACATCCATCCATCAAGCATTCATCAATTTCATTCATCCATTTAGGGCTTTGAAGACATTGAAGAGCAATAGGGGATTACCGACTGAAGATTGGCTTGTACCCCTCCCTTGGGGTTGGGTATGATTTCATGTTGTTTTCATGTCTTTCCATAAGCCTCATTGTATCATTTGTATTCATGCTTTAGATCACTTTGCATCTTGATTTGGAGCATTTACATTATCATTTACAAGCAATTAGGGTTTACTTTCTAGGTTGCTCTAGTTTGCTTACTTCCATTTTAGGATCTTGCACACACACAAGGTCTGCACACACAACTTTTACTATACAACTTGCCTATTCATGGAGGTGGAAATCACCAAAGTGGGGGTTTGACTAAGGCAAAACCCTATATAGCCACCTACAACCCTTTTTAGATATAAGTGCAGATTTTTGAATTCGAAGGACGCCGCAAATTGCAGATCCGACAGAAGCGGACCGAGATAGAACTTCACACCAAATTCCAACCCAGAAGACCAAGACAGGGGCGTGGGGTGCCCTGGTCCTGCCAGGACAGGGGCACTAGGCACCCTGGTCCCTGGGACAGTGGCGCTGGGTGCCCTGGTCCCTCTGTCAGACAGCAAGTTTCAGACAGCTTTTCAAGTTGCAGAACAACAGTTTCAGGAGCAATTTCAGGTGCAGAATCAGGTCAGTGGCGCATGCGCCCCTGTCCCAAACATTCCCACTCAGATTTTAACCCCAGGTACACATCTGCATTCTCCTTTTATCCTTGTGTTTACAGCTTTTCATCACTTAATCTCAATCTTGCAATCTTGTTACTAGTTCATACTTGCACTCTAGGGTTAATAGTTGAACTTG
This sequence comes from Cryptomeria japonica, assembly GCF_030272615.1. Classification (NCBI taxonomy): domain Eukaryota; kingdom Viridiplantae; phylum Streptophyta; class Pinopsida; order Cupressales; family Cupressaceae; genus Cryptomeria; species Cryptomeria japonica. Next base: position 543,325,756 of record NC_081414.1, on the reverse strand, counting down.
CATCATTCTATCTATCATTTGCAACAAAGGAATAGAAATCCTAATAGGTAGCCCGTGGCTCTCTCTTCCACAAAAACAAGTAGCCAATTGTGTGATACCTCTAGGCTCTTTCGTATTCCACAAGTGTGTGATTGAAAGTGAGATTAGGGCATGTTTGCTTAGTGTCACTTTTTCCCTCACACACCATTATGTCCAACTTGGGAGTGATGTGACTCTGAAGTTCACCAAATTTTCCAAGACTCTTCTCCCTGTCATGGCTTAAGCTCTTGATTTTTCAAGTAGAGGTATTACTTGATCTTCATGACTGGCCACAGAGAATAACAACGGATCAAATGACTGAGATATATCAAATAATTATTTTTCATGCTCCTTGGACTGTTTCTCAATATCCTTAGCGAATTTTGACAGTGATAGACATGATTTGTAAATGTTACCACCTTCATATAATGCACCCTGAATGCTCTTGACACAGGTATCTAACACAACTATATCATCTGCAATCATTCTCTTCAATGTCCTAAGCCTCTTGGCATTAAATTCATTGTGGACCTTTACCTTAGCTGAATTCTCTGATGACTCAAAGTGAGTGCTTATGAAATTGATCAAAAATTTTAGCTAGTCGAAAGGAGAATTAGATGTATCCTTTTTAAATGTAGGCATTATTTCTCCAAGATACTGGATGCAAGACTCACAAGCTCATTTTCCTCTATGTGAGACTTTAAGATATCCTCTCTTGCCTTAACCTATGCAAGTGATGCTAGCTTCAGCTTCTAGATGGGAGAGAGAGAATCCAAGTTAATTTGCCCTTGGGACAATGTTGGGTCATAAAAAATTTGCTTGTTATTTTCAAGAAAATCCTTCACATCATCTGCAATGTCTCTTGTTTCAACCTTTTTATCTTCTACATCTATTTTTGTCTTGACCTCTTTAAGGCTTGCATCATCAACAATCAGAGCTTGAATCTCAACAGGAGGGTGTTGTATTCATGGGCTGATTTGGAGGATTTTGTGTATCCTCATCCTCATTATCATTACCTATCTCCTCTTCACCTTAATTCAACTCATGTCCTTGCATATATTTAACTATATCTTCCTTTACCGGAATAGAGGGCATTTACATTAGCTTGATCATCTTTGGGTTGCTCTTTTTGAGATGCTGGAGCAGGTGAGACAAAATCATACTGATTCCTTTCCAAAATTGGTTTTAATATTGTCTCAGTATCCTTTATCACTTCATCTACTTGCCCAATCATAATCTTATTTATCCTAGTTTTACTTCTACAATGTTGATGGGCTTCCTTGAGTATACTGCTATTACCAAACATATGCTAACTATTACATATTCCTTCAACCTTTCATCTTCATCTTTAGTAGTTTGTCTTCTCATTTCCAAAATTTCATATAAACGTTTTGGAATCTCTGACATTTTTTCTATAAGTGCCCTACTGTAGATGTTCAAATATTTAATTGTAGCTTCCTCTAGAGTTCTTTTTCCATCATCATCAAACTTGTCATAAAATTCAGAAAGAGGCTTTAGATTACCTTGTACTGTTAATGCTTCTTCCACGTCTTGGATTGACATGCCAAGCTTGTCAGACTCTGTCTTCACCTTCTTCTTAGCTTGGCCTTCATTGGAGGGCTAGTCCTTGGAGACTTGTGTGGCTTTGGTTCCCTTGGTCTTCATTTTCTTCACCTGTTCATCAGACTTTGTTTCTTCATCATCCTTTACCATCACAATCTTACTTTCTTCCTCTTCTCACCCTTGCCGAATGGCTTGACTAGAGATTTGGGTTTGTTGGTTTCCTTTTGAGAACCGAAGGAAGGTGTAGAGCTCCTTGTTTGCTTTGGATTGGGAGCAAAGACTTTTGGTTTGGTCTTATTCTCCTTGATAGGCTCCTCTGCAGATAGTATGTTCCTTTTTCTTGCTTCCCAGAGAGCCTCCTTTGTGATCCCAATGCTCTTTGCATATGCTTCTACTTCCTTTCTCACGTTCCTCACAATCTTAGGTTTCTTGAACTGACTATGTAGTTTCAATCTCTTCTTAGCATAAGTTCCAAATCTCTCCTCAGAGGGATCTACCAGTTTTCTTAAAAAATGTTGAGCATATAGCTCCAATATTTTCTCATCTACCTCAAACCCCATGGGCATGATCCATACAATCCTAGGTTTAACAACTTCCATAGGACATTGGTCAGTATCCACCATGAAGAAAATAGTGTCCTGATACTTTTCAACTACTAACTTAGGGATCCTCTCCCTATCATGCATTTCACTCTAAATTTTTTTGAAATAACCCCAGAGAGTGGCCTTCTGAACCTTAGTATCACCAACATTGTATAGTAATTCTCTAATCTGCACAACCACAGGTCTATCGTAGGCCCATTAAACTTGTCTGACTCCCAAAACTTCATTCATGAAGTAGAAAAACAAACACATGATCAAGGTTTCATATTTGAATGGATCTTTCTTGTCTTGCTTGATTTTTGCAAATTTCTTCATTAGGTCACTACGGAGCAACTCAGATAGGTCATACTTTTTATTATCCTAGACCATCTCATAAGCTGCATATATTGATGTTCCAGATATAGAATTCTCTCTACTAGAGTAGTATATCTTATACCCAATGACCATTGAAGAAAATATGACATCATACTCCAAAATGTCATTGATTGTCATGGCTCTTTTATTGAACTTTGAACCGGTTGCATCTATGACAATTTGGTTCTTCATAGACTTTAATGAGGGCAGTTCTCCAGATGAACACAACCCTGTTACGACCCTAATGGAATTTTTAGTGATCTTGAATGGCTTATTTAGCCACATGAACTCATCATGCATTCTGCTAAGAACATACCGGACCCATTCATTTTCATCAAACATCATATATTTGATGAACTGCACAAAACCCTTTTCCTCCAACACTTGGAATTCTGGTTTTAGCCTAAAATTCCCATCAATCAACTGCTTGTTGTAGAGATTCAACAAATGAGATCTTCCCCACTCCTCAAGGCATCAATGAGTGTAAACCCTAATATCCTCGATATGAAAAACACCATGTGGAACCCATGAAAATGCACTCTTTGGATCATCTTCTATAGAAATGAATGGGTGTTTCTTGAAATTTGGTTGAGCTCTCTCAGTCATGTCTACAAATAGTGGAGTCGCCATACTAGAAGCAATCATTTCACAAAATTCAAACTTGAAAATTTTCACCAAAAAATATTTCAACCGCCATATTAGGTTTTCTCTTGGGAAATCACTTTGACGCTTGATCTTTCTTGACAATCTTCTTGCAGAATGCTCTCTTCTTCTTCTCTTGAATGCAAAGTGAAAAACGAATGGAAAAATGGATTTTTATTGTTCACTTATCTAACTTTTAGGGTGCATTAAATGAATTTAGCCCTAACCTTCCAAATAATCAGCTTTTACATATAATTCACAAAGAATCATTTGTGAACCTTCATTATTGCTCAAATTCTTTTGGAGATCATCTCATATCATTTGCAATGCTCTAACAAAGCATCTTCCAACCTGCCAGATTCATGTTCCATCTGCTACAGGGGGTGCATAAGATTTTTATAAAAACCCCCTAGGTCGAAGGCCTTAACTCAATTCCTAGATGAATTTCTTGTTATTATGAGAATCTGGTTAACACCGAGAGGAGGGTGAATCAGTGATAAAAATAAACTGCAATCTTTCACCAATCTGAAAAACCCTTCACCAAAAATAGTTCATAACTAGTACCGATAACTACTCAAATAGTCTATAAAACAAATCTACCAAACTAATATCGATAGCTACTTAAGTGTTCATCATTAAGAAAACATAGTAAATATATCAAATGAATAACTCAACAATCCATCCACAACATGAACACAAAGATTTTTCACTTGGAAACCCAAATGGGAAAAATCATGGTGGGAATTGGTACCCACAAAATATTTGCACTCTTTTGGAATGCGCCATGTTAAAGGCCTAGCCCGGTTAGGAGCTTTACAATAATGTCGGTTAAGAGAAGACCCCGTTAGATTCACCCAGTGAAGGGATTTTAACCTCAACTCTGTTAGGAGCTCTACCGTGTTAGGAGTAACCTTTATAAAGGATTTGAACCCAAGTTAATGAGCCACGCAGTGAAGGGATTTACAAGATCAAACCTATTAGGACCTACCTGGTTAAGGAATTTTAATACTGCTGCAACTGTTAGGAAACAATAGATAAATGATCTGATCAATGAAATCCTTGCTTGCTAGTATAGATCTATTTTAGCTCCAATCTGCTTCACACATGCAAACATCTCAATCTGGTTCGACACAATCTCCTTCTCTGATCATTGACACACTAAACCTTCTCAGACTCGACCTAAATACACTTTACAATTAGGTCGGTTACAAACCCTAACCAAATTCAAAATACATTGAATTTACATCATAGATCATATTAGATCATTACAAATCATTTAAAGATCATCATATAGATCATTACAATAAATTTCAAGACAATTACATTCATTGAATGATCATAACACATCACCACACATCGATCCGGTAAGTTGTCAAACCCTTATCACATTCTGCTAATCACTTCAATGCTTTCCAAGAAATTTGCCCCTTGTTCACACCAAAATAACATCTTATCTCTTCACACAGATTCTAACACATCATCATCAACTTACGAACATAAAAATGAATTACCACCAAACCTTAAAACATCACTGGTCAAAAGATCTTGTTACCAATTCTCAAACCCTGCACTGAATAAACAATAATCAATTACAAACATGACTTCCGGTTCTCCAAACATGGTGTGGTTCTAGTCATAGACTCATTATAATGTCACAAGCATACATTCCAAACCGCAACGCCTAAATTAACATAGATCTCTACCGCAATCATCTCTTTCATTGTTCCTTCTTATCGGTTCAGTGTCAACTTAGCAAACATTCCATTACCAATTAGGCTAGATAACTTAGATGATATACGAAATATAAACAAACATGGTTGCCATCAATGACAACACAAATAAATGATCATAAAGAATCATATCATAATTATATCATCACCAATAGTCCATCAATATATCATCACCAATAGTCCATCAATATATCATCATCCCAATTAGTGCCAATATGCCAACATTTCTAGCACCGGATTCAGGTGCGGATCCATTCCCTGCATCTGAATCACTCTTCTTAACCCATGTCTTCTTCATTTGATCTTTGATCTCCTCCAGTTTTGTTTTCCCTTTTTCATTTTCTTGCACATTCTTATTCTTGTTTGTCGGACCATTTCTATTCATATTTTTGCTTCTACAAAATCTTGCAATATGATTGGATTTATTGCAATTGTAGCATACCACATTTTCTTGTCTAGGCTTGAAATTTCCTTGATTTCCTCTTCATTTGCACTAGTTAGAAAGATGTCCAAACCTACCACATGCATAACATCTGACATTCCTTCATTTAGAAATTTATTCCTCATACTTCTGCATTCATTTGACTTATGTCCATACTTATTGCATTTTAAACATTGATCGGGAGAAAGATGGACCATTCTAATTCATTCTATTTCTACATTGACTAGCCATATGACCAAATTTATTGCAAACAAAATAGTTACCATTTAACTTATCAACATTAGGTTTCCTTACCAAAGACCTTTTAGTTTTATTCTTCTGATGTTGAGACAGGATCTCTTTGACCAGATCCAAAGCTTTCACCTTTCTCAATCCAAGACTTCTTATGCCATCAACATCCTTCTAGCTATCAAGAATATCATTAAGTTTGGTTGAACTGATCATGAACTTCTCCTTTTATTCATTTGCATCTTCAAGATCATATATGAGAATAAAAATCTTCTTTCCAAGATCTTCCACATTGCTCTTGGATTTTAGAAATTCAAGCTTCAACTAATCATTCTCATAGTTAAGTCTGCAAAATTCATCAGATCTATCTTTTAGGGACTGAGAAAAATTCTCCTTAAGTTATTTTTCCTTTCCTCAATCTCCTTTTTGAGCTTCATCACTATAGATTCCATCTCATTCTTCTGGACTGCATTATCTCTAGCAAGTTTCTCACGTTCTTCTATCCTTTCCTTCAAGGCTTGGTTATCTATGTTTTGGCTTTCTTTATCCTTTAGCTTATCAACAAGTTCCTTTCTCTTCTCTCTTGACTTGTTCAATTGATCTTTCAATGACTGGATGAAGTTCTCAACATCCTTAAGATTCACTTTCATTTGCCAAACCTCGGCTTGGGATTTATCAAGATCCTCAAGTACCACAATAAGATGATGTTGATGACTACCAAAATCCATTGATTCACCTTCTCGGATACTCTTCAAGCTATTAGGCTTCTTCCAAGGGACTAGGCTCTGATACCGATTGTTGGAATCAAGGAACACTGAAAGTGGGGGTGAATCGGTGTTCTACAATTTTTAACATTATTAATTTGTTCTTTCAACCACTTAATGTAAATAAAAAAGGGAAATATATAGAAGAACAAAGCAATCAATAATAACACCATAAAACCAACATTTTATACATGGAAAAGATGGTTAAGTAAAAAACCACGGTGGGGATGAGACCCACAATATAAATACTCTACTGATTTATAAAAATATTACATTGGGAATGCACATGCATACAGGTACACTAACTAGAGCTCACTGCTCAAAATTTCAAGGGCTACAACCCTAGAAAGACACATTGTCTTAAAATATCTTTTACAAAAGATAATTGGAATGTCTGAACTGAAAAACAAAATCTACAAATGCAAATGTACAGTTCCGATTAAGCACAAAATACTTAATCTCATACTTCTCTTTTACACTACTTTGTTCTACTGTTCTGCAATATTCCGAAGTAGAAATCCTTCACTTGTGCACATGAACTATGCACAATCAACCACAAACACTTTCCACACACCCACTGATACCCTAAATGATCATATCCATCGGTCTTATATATCCACAACATGAAATTAGGTCTTCTACATGTCAGCTTCAAGAACACATAACATTTAATGAAATGTGCATACATAGTCGGCTCAATATAAAGGCTAATGCATATGCGGACCAAAAATAATTATCCACATGCTTCCCAAATGTAGGCTAAACATCCTCGATCACAAAAATAATCACCAAAATTACTCCATCAATTTCGCACAATGATCAACTATCCAAGATGGTCATTCCACATTGTTCAACCCAAAAACCTATACATTGGAGCTTCTAACTCACATGAAAATCATCAGCAGAGGCTAAGTTTCTGGAACAACGTACTCCAAACATCTAAATATATTCCTCTATCTACACAACACAAAATATTCAACTGAAATGAAATGCCAACCAAAATACTACATTCTACCAGATGCTCTATTCTAACTCATTGGACTTAACCAAATCTTCATTTTGACTTTCGATAGGATCAGATTACACACTACGGATGGAATATCTGATTTTGGTTGCCATCAATGACAACACTGGATGACCTATACAGTGTCTCTTTCCAACAACCCTATCAAATGAAACTAATGAAAAAAACTTCAAAGAATGGCTATATAACGAAGAAGAGGTCAAATCAAACATATCTAATTCAGAAATACAATTACCTCTTGAACAATATGGTAAGGGATTAACCATAACGCAAAAGGTGGGATATGATGGTCACAGTCCCATAGGATTAAGAAAGAAAATAACCTTTGAACCCATACAACCTACTTTTGTATCTACAAAAGACACAAAAGGATTGGGATACAAAAGAGATTTTGAGGAGGCTACAAATAATTTATACCAGAAAATTCATAATTGCAAGAGGATAGTAAGACTGATTCTCATGAATGGGAGAGACTTTCTGAGGTGTTGTCCAAAGACAAGTAGATAGATGTGATTCATTTATACCATTCTACCAAAAATTATGATGAGGGACAAAGTTAGATGTCTAGATCGTTAGAGAAAGATCTCATTGAGGTGGCAAAGGATGGAAGATTTGACATTCTTCCCCAACTAGCACATCAAGAGATATCATCAATTATCATTGAACCTATACTACCTTTCAAAATTGGAATAGAGGAAAATCCAAAGATCATTCATCTAGAAACTTCTCTATTAGCAAAAGAAAAAGAAAAGTTTATCAGGTTCTTCAAAGAGAAATAAATCAATTTTGCTTGGTCTTATGTAGATATGCTAGGCTTGGATCTAGATCTTATAATGCATCGTTTATCAATAGCTCCTAGGGTCAATCTGGGAATTTTTTTTAAGAAAGATGCATCTACATATTGCTCTTTTGGTTAAGGAAGAATTGAAGAAGTTGTTGGATGTGGGATTTATTAGGTCAATTGACTATGCTGAGTGGATATCAAATATTGTACCTATTTCAAAACCAAATAAAAGAATTAGAGTATGTAAAAACTTTCAAGATATAAACAAAGAATTCCCAAAGGATGATTTTATTTTACCTAATATAGAATTCCCAAAGGATGATTTTATTTTAACTAATATAGACATCATTGTGGAATACGAAAGAGCCTAGAGGTATCACACAATTGGCTACTTCTTTTTGTGAAAGAGAGAGCCACGGGCTACCTATTAGGGTTTCTATTCCTTTGTTGTAATTGAAAGATAAAATGATGCAAGTTCAATCCCTAACCCCAAAGTGCAAGTATGAACTTATAACAAGATTGCAGAATTGAACATAAACTATGGAAGGTTGTAAACACAAGGACAAGACAAGAATGAAAATGCATACCTAGAGTCAAAATCTGAGTCAAAATGTTCGGGACGGGGGCGTGGGCGCCACTGTCCTGATTCTGCCCCTGAAACTGTTCCTGAAACTGCTATCTTACAACCTAGAAAGCTGTCCGAACTGCCGAAAACTTGCTGTCTGACAGAGGGACCAGGGTGCCCAGCGCCTTTGTCCCAGGGACCAGGGCACCTAGTGCCCCTGTCTTGGCAGGACCAGGGCGCCCCACACCCCTGTCCTGGTCTTCAGCTCTGAAACTTGGTGTATGGTTTGGTCTTCGTCTGCTTCTTCCAGATCTGCAACTTGCGGCGTCGTCTGAATCCCAAAATCTACAGTTATATCTGAAAAGGTGTTTTGGGTGGCTATATAGGGTTTTGCCTTAGTCAAACCCCCGCTTTGGTGATTTCCACCTCCATGAATAGCCAAGTTCTATTGTAAAAGTAATGTGCGTGTAGACCTTGTGTGTGTCCAAGATCCTAAAATGCAAGTAAGCAAACTAGAGCAACCTAGAAAGTAAACCCCAATTGCTTTTAAATGATAATGTGAATGCTCCAAATCAAGATGCAAAGTGATCTAAATCATGAATGCAAATGTTATAATGAAGCTCATGCAAAGACATGAAAACAACATGAAATCATACCCAACCCCAAGGGAGGGGTACAAGCCAATCTTCAGTTGGTGATCCCCTATTGCTCTTCAATGTCTTCCAAGCCCTAAGTGGATGAATGAAATTGATGAATGCTTGATGAATGAATGTTGAATGTTGCTCAAGTCTTCAAAGATCTGCTTTTTTGCTGCATATGAGGTTCATGAAACCAAAATTTGGATCCTTTCAAATGAAGAAAGAGAGCTCTTATGTATGAAATCCTAGGTCTTAATTCCAACTTTTGGCCGACCTAGAGATTGAATCTCCCACCAATTTCTTGGGGTTAAGCTTTATTTTATGATTGGATTGCGCTCCTAAAAATTTGGGAAAAATGTCCAGGACCATGTGCACTCTGGGCGCCATGGTCCCGACAACTTTTCACCAAATTTTCAGGGCCATCGGATATGATGATTTTAGAGAGAATCCCGAAGTTACAAGTGATTTCGAGATGCTTTGACCCCCGAAATCAAGCCCCCAAGTTCAAAATAGGACCTAATTAGGGTTTTTGATTAAATGATGTATTGGAGGAATAAAATGAAAGGGGCACACTTTAATGAAAAGGGCCCGACTTTATGATGTGGAAGATGATGAAATAGAACCTTAGACCTAATTAATTTGATTAATTAAGTGCTAAAGGGGAAATGCAATGCAAAATGCAAAATGCACCAAGGCGGTTGCTAAACTAGGTTTGAAATTGTACTGCTTTAGCAAGTGCGTACAATTTACGACGTTACATTTAGCCCCCACTTTAGCGGTCATATGAGTACTACGTGCATATGCAAGCTAAAGTACAGGAAAGTAAACATTATTTGAAAAAGGATATATCCATAAGTCCGTCGAATGAAGCCCCCAGCAGTATCTGCAGTACACAGGTAGGAACCACACCCTACAAAACACATGTTAGATCACAAAATCACCTAATGCTTACTAAGGAAAGTGATGAAATTTGCGAGTAGCTATATGCCCCCCCTTGTTTCGGCTTGCTTATTAGGGAGGTGAAACAGGGTAGCATGTTTACTTACGACAAATTGTGTGAGAGATTATTGATGATAGATTTTCACTAAAGAGGCTTCATCAGAGCACATTTTGGCACATCAAGGGAGTAAGGGAACTAAAATACGATTCCTACGCAACAAACAGTTCAAAAATCGCATCTCCCAAACTCAAGTTATGATGAAACGATTGATAGAGGAGAATTAGGGTTTTGAAAGTAAAGGTAAAGGAATGAAAGTATATACCTTGAAAGTGACTATTGCATTTGTCATTTTGTTGATTTCTGAGTATTGTTCATTGCAGCGGAGCCCACATAGCCATCATCATGTCTTCACGACGACCGAAGCATCCCACAAGGATAGAGATCATGCGACAGGCCGTGATCGGCGATGAGCCACTCGATGAGGTGAGTTGACTGAACTTTGAGTTTGAGTTTCTGCATTTCTGTTGACTCTGATTTTCTATGATCGAATGTGGTCCCTGGAATCTGACCCTGGGTCCCACCCAGGGTGCCCTAGTCCTATTAGGGCGCCATGGTCCCTGAAGGGCGCCATGGTCCTTGTGGGGCGCCATGGTCCTCTCAGGGCACCATGGTCCTTGTGGGGCACCATGGTCCCAATCAAGACTTGGCAAGGGATGCTAGGGTTAGCTTTCGATGTTTGACAGCTTTCATTTTTGGCATAGATGATTGTGATGATTGAGTACTGATTACACTAATGTTTTTGTATCGTAGGGTCTCCCGTACATGAGAGAGCACACTGCAGGGCAGATTCTTCACAGTCTGCGAGATCAGATTCCCCGGTTGACTCAGGCAGAGAGATACATTATCTATAGTAGGTCTATGATCTACGATTAATGCTAGCCATTCGATTCCATCCTACGATGCTGATGGCACTTATGGAGTGATGGGATCCTGACACATGTACATTCCAGCTTCTAGTAGGGGAGATGACCGTGACACTGGAGGATGTGTACTGCATACTTTGCCTACCTATCAGAGGAGCTACCATGACATACGCGACCGATCGGTCAGCAAAGGACCATCAGAGGGAGTAGGTATACTGCATAGGGAGAGTCATGTCGAGTGAGATGAGAGGTCACATCATGGTCAGTTGGCTCTTACATCCTACCGGAGAGGTGCCCCTCATGAGACGTCTTATGATTGCCATCATTGCACTAGTTGTCTGCCCTAATAGGCGAGGTACGCACATGCATGGGGGTCTCACATGGTGCATTAGGGCTATGGAGAGACATAGGAGAGTATATGCCTGGGGTTGGAGTATGCTTGCACATCTCTATCATGACCTCGAGGAGTATGTTTTTGGACAAGGTTGTAGCTTGATGACATGCACACTTCTGCAGGTGTGGATATTTGAGCACTTCACATGCACCAGGCCTGTCGGCTATCCGATGAGTGTGGCTAGCGAGCGACCCAGGGTGTTTGCCTATCCACTTACCAATGAGTGGAGATTTGGGGATCTATTACATTGGAGAGTGACATTCGATAGGTTGACAGTTGAGGTGACAGTATGGAGACCATATCTGCGGATGCACAGATGGGATGGGATGGAGAGGCAGCTAGCATGCTTATAGAGGAACCACCTACTGAGAGGATGATACCCACATATCATAGTCCCATTCTACTTTGACCGAGTACGGAGGTAGTTTGGGCTAGAGTAGTGTGTTCCAGCTGATGTACCCATCTACACTCGACACTCACGAGTCCTTCCCAGACCTAGAGTAGTAGCGAGACCTACGATAGATGATATCGAGATCATAGATATAGAGGGGTCCAATTAGGATGTGGTCACTGATTATGCCGCAGATCCCGGAGCATAGCACAGGTATCTGTCATGGTTTGTGAGGACATACCCAGGGCCTATCTTTCCACCGGATCACCCGACAAGCCATCCAGGTCCATGGAGACATGGAGACCGAGATGAGGATCCAGGATCCAGATCAGAGGAGCCAGAGGAGGGAGAGGGTCATGAGGAGGCAAGAGATCCTGATCCACCCATAGGAGATCAGCCTAGTGCCAAGGAGGAGGAGGAAGGAGAGGAGGATGACACAGATAGAGATGATGATGAGGCGAATGAGGATGCGGGTGAGGATGCAGACAAGGAGGAGGATAATGAGGAGGAGGAGGATAGAGATGACGAGGAGGAGTCAGATGCAACTCCCCACCATTCAGGAGATGATACCATAGCCTTGGATCCTCCTCATATTCCTTAAAAGGGGGAACACGAGGCGATACGGAGACCTGCACCCATCATGCACAGATCATTCGAGCGTGGGGAGTCTAGCAATTCCCAGTCACAGATGCTACCATATCACGATCCCTACTGGCGCGAGGGAGATCCAGGTATAGTAGGTTTATGTTGATTGATTAATGTTTTGATGATATAGAATGGTACTAATACAAAATCTGTTCTACTGCTACAGCTAATGTGCAGGAGTGGCGCTCCTTGATCCAGCAAGCAGTGACAGATATTTCCACGAGGGGACAAATCCCTAGTTCCTCACAGGTTGCTTATAGGCCTCAGGAGAATGCAGGTCGGCATGAGGACTTATTTTCCCCATTTCGAGTACAGGTGGAAATATGGAGGGAGAGAGAGAGTTCTATCAGAGAACCTTCAGCAGGCACAATGTGACCTAGCAGCAGCTTAGGCCGAGGCTACCTCGTATCGCGTGATCCTTATGGATAGGGATCGTAGGAGTTCCTCTCGGAGTCATTCATGGTCTATATCACGCTATACACCTATGGGTCCACCTTCATGGCCGGATCAGGAGGGAGCGTCTAGTCGTCACTCTCCAGCCACTAGCCCTAGGGATAGGAGATGATCTCATGATGTAGGATAGGTCACATTTTGTATAGTGACCTACTTTTGTATCATACGAGTCACATATATATATATACACATGCTTCTCTTTGTCTCAAACGTGTTATCTCTAATGCCTAAAACAATGTGTATTTTGATTAAAGTTAATACATTTGGTAGATTTACATGTATGTTCTGGATTTAATTTCCATGTGATTGATTTCTCAATGCTCCATGATTAAATTGATACATGTGTGACTTAATTAAAATATTTAATCAAGTACTACATTGATGATAGGGAAGAAATATGTATTAAGCCTAAGAATCATATAAGTAATGTGATTTAATTTAAACACAACATGATACAATTCTACTTAACACATAAAGACATTGTATAATATGCCAACATAATGAAAATGTAAATCTTTTGCAATTTACATAAATGAATTCAAGACAAACTAGAGAGTAAAGAAACACGCTTGTCAGGAACAAAGCAATATAGATTAAACAACATATCATTTAATTCTAATTGCTCTAACAAAGATATGCTAACATATTATCCAATTTTGAAGAAGTGAAAAAGAAATAGATGAATGATAAGGAATGAGGAATTAAGCATAGTATCTACGCAAGTGCATAGCGTTTATAGGTTCTTTAAGAGGCGTACCATCTACATCTGCTATTTTATAAGCACCTGATCCATAATCTTCAATAACAATATACGGTCCAAGCCAATTAGGACTAAATTTTCCCTTTTCCTCAGGTAAGGCATTCACATTGCGCTGATTCTCATAGAGAACTAAGTCACCTACTGAGTAGGAACGTTGAATAACCTTATCATTATAGCTTCGTTGTAGAGTTTTGTGATATGCTTGAATATGCTCAAGAGCATTTATATGCTGTTCATCAAGCATCTCAAGTTGTTGAAGTCTTTGCTCTCTATAAGAGTCATCATCTACTATACCTTTGAGAGAAACTCTAAGTGATGGAATCTCCAACTCTAAAGGCATAATAGCATCAGCACCATAAACAAGATTATAAGGGGTGGTTCCTGTAGCAACTCATACACTCATTCGATAGCCCCAAAGAGAATAAATTAGCTGAGTACTCCAATCCTTACCATGCTTATTCATGGTTTTGCGAAGAATTTGTTCAATTATCTTATTGGATGATTCGGCTTGACCATTTGATTGAGGATAGTATGGTGTAGAAAATTGATGTTTGATATGATATTTCTCGAGGAATTTCTTCATGTCTTTGTTCTTAAATGATGTCCCATTATCTGAGATTATAGTGGAAGGTATCCCGAATCGAGAAATAATGTTTTCTAGAAGAAATCGACAAATCACGTCAGCAGTAGTAGAGTGAAGAGGAACAACTTCTACCCACTTTGTAAAGTAATCTGTTGTGGTTATAATGAAAGTATGTCCTTGAGATGAAGGAGGAGAGATTTTACCGATGAGATCCAACCCCCATGCAGAGAAAGGCCAAGAGGCTACCTGAGAACAGAGTTCTTGGGCAGGAGCATGAATCAGATTATTGTGTTGTTGACATTGATGACATTTCTTAACAAATGAAAAAGAATCCTTCTGCATAGTTTGCCAATAATATCCCATACGAAGCAATCTTTGAACCAAGGATTTGCCTCCAAAATGCCCCCCACAGGCACTTGAATGTGCCTCTTCAAGAGCAACAGGGATTTCCGATTTGTTAAGACAACAAAGGAGAAGACCGTTATAACCCCTTCGGTAAAGAACATTAGAAAGAATGATATATCTAACAGACAACTTGCGGATTCTAGCCCTAGTGTTTCTATTGGCGGAATCAGGAAAGGTACCATCGGTCAAGTATCTTACAATATGCGAATACCCTTCATCTGAGTCTATAAAGTCGCAACATGTCACCAGGCTAGAATTATCTACAATAGCTGGAGAAATAAGGTTGTGAATAACAAATTTAAGATCAACCACAGGGTCCTCTAAAGATACAAGAGAAGCCACACATGCCATTGCATCCACATGTTGATTATCTTTTCGAGGAAAAGGTTCCATGGTATAAGAATCGAATTTTTGTAACAAAGAGATAGCAAGGTCTTTATATTGTGATAGTTTGTCTTGTCTTGCTTGATACAGTCTTGTTACTTGTCTAAAAATTAATTGAGAATCTCCATAAATATGTATGTGCTTTACATTCAGAGCCAAGGCTGCCTTTATTCCTGCTATAAGAGCCTCATACTCAGCAATGTTATTGGTACATAAGAAATTGAGATGATAAGATAAGGGAATGGATTACTTTGTAGGAGAAATTAGAACAACACCAGCCCCCAATCCCGTACGACACTTAGAGCCATCAAAGTACAACTCCCAAGTTTCATCTTTCTCTGTACACAGAATGAAGTCATCAGGAAAAGACTCAGGGTTAGGGAAGGAGAAAGGTGAAGGGGCCTCAACTAAGTGATCGGTCAACGCTTGCCCTTTAATTGCTCTTTGTGAAACAAATTTAAGGTCAAATTCTATTAACATCATAACCCACTTAGCTAGGCATCCTGATAAATCAGTTTTAGAGAAAAGAAGCTTCAACGGATCAAACTTTACCATGACGTGGACTTCTGAATTCAAAAGATAATGTCTCAATTTCTGAGTCGCAAACACCAAGGCCAAGCATTGTCTTTCTATCGCAGAATATCGGGTCTCATAATCGAGTAAGGTTCAACTTATATAATAAACCAGACACTCTTTACCATCTTTATCATGTTGTACCAATAATGCTGCGAGAGCATGAGAGGAAGCAGCTGTATAAAGAAGGAAGGGTTTAGAAGGTTCGGCAGGTTGAAGGATAGGAGGATTAGCCAAATATACTTTTAAATCTTCAAATGCTTGCTGACAATCTTCATTCCATTGAAAAGTGATATTATTTTTGAGAAGTTGAGTAAAAGGAAAAGTATGATCCACAAGTTGAGATACAAACCGACGAATAGCCTGAATCTTTCCTTGTAAGCTTTTGAGTTGAGACACATTTCTAGGAGGTGGCATGTTGACAATAGCATCTATTTTCTTAGTGTCCACCTCAATCCTACGATGCGAAACTATGAATCCTAATAGTTTTCCACTATCCACACCAAAAACACATTTTCAGGGATTCAAGCGCATGTGATATTTACGAATTCTTTCAAAGATTTGACGAAGGATCTTAATATGATCTATACAGAGAATGGATTTGGCTAAAACATCATCAACATAATCTTCTAAAATCTTATGCATATAATCATGAAAGATAAGGGTCATCACTCATTGATAAGTTGCGCCTGTGTTTTTAAGTCCAAAAGGCATCATCATCCAACAAAACGTACCCCACGGAGTGGTGAAGGCAGTTTTGAATTGATATTGAGGATTAATGAAAATTTGATTGTATCCTGAAAAACCATCCATGAAGGATAACAAAGCATGTCCTGTTGTAGAATCAACTATCATGTCAATGTTTGGGAGAGGGAAATCATCTTTTAAAGAAGCCTTATTTAAATCTTGAAAGTCGGTACACATTCTTATTTTATTATCTGACTTAGCCACAGCGACAATATTCGAAATCCATGGGGAATAATCAATAGGGCGGATAAATCCAGCCTCTAATAATTTTTCAATCTCAGCCTTAACAAGCAAAGCTACCTTAGGATTCATTTTTTGAATCTTTTGTTTCACAGGCTTAGCATTGGGAACTAAGACAATATTATGAGTAACAATCTTAGGATCTATACCAATCATGTTAGAATATGTCCAAGCAAAGATCTCAAGGAATTCATGCAATAAATCTACATATTGTTTTTGTTCTTCTTCATCCAAACATTTTCCAATTCTAATAACTTTTTCTTCATTGCAAGGATCCATTTTAATATTAATGGTGTCACTTATGAGAAGATTACTTTGTTGAGGAGTATCCTTTAACTGAGGGAATTCTTTCACAATCTCATCATTATCAATCTCTTTTCCAAAATAAGCTTCAGTGTTCAAACAATAAGGAAGTCCCCTATTGTGATGATAACGAGGGAGAGTATCATATGCTCCTAAAAACTTAGCTAAAGCATCATCGGTAGGAAAGACATCCAAAGCATAGGCACATGAAGGATCCCCATCAATATACTCAAGGTATCTCATTGGTAGAGATGTAGAAATAGTATTAACACTAATACATGGTCTCTTAGAAGCTTTAGTGCACTTGTAAGGATTAAAACCAAGTCCAAAGGTCACATCATAAAGATTATTCTCTAGAGGAACCTTTATCCCTTGTTCGTGAGCACCACAACCATTTCCATGATACCCAGGTTTAGCTAGAATATGAAAACCACGACCATAACAATCAGCCATTTCAGAAAGAGAAGGTGGTTTTTCATAAGACAAAGAATCAAATCCTTCAGAATTGGAGGTGTGAGGAGAAGAAGTTTGAGAGGCGGCCACAAAATTATTGCTCATAGGTTCAGGTAAGATTGATTGATTTTTAGCCTCTTCCTTCTTTTCAACTTTAAGCTCTCTAGAAGGGACCCTATACTCACCTACAAAGGTGGGATTAAAATCAAGAGATCCCCAGTCGTCTTCTACGAGAACCTTTTCAGGATCAAGAGCCTTTTCATGTGTCAATTCAAGTTGAGAAGAATCTTTTTCAGGAACTTCAGGCTCATCCAAAGAACTTTGATTATCAGAGGGTGACGATTCGTCCATAGTTAAAGAGTCATCACCAGAAGAGGAAGGCTTAGGAGAACTCCCTTTGGAAGTAGATGTTTGCAAACAAGCTTGAAACTTAGTATCACCTATCAAGGTATATGTCTTATTGTTATAGATAAATTTAACTTGTATATGCAATGTAGAGGGGACAGCTTGCATACTGTGAATCCAAGGTCTCCCTAGTAACAAGTTGTATGTTAGATTTCCTGACATAACATGGATAGGAGTAGGCAAAGTAACAGGTCCCACCATGATGGGTAAGGTGATAATACCTAATGAAGACTTAGCCACATTATCAAAGCCTCGAATGGGACGAGAGTCAGGCTTAATAAGGGATGTATCCACATTCATCTTATGCAATAGATTAATACTACACACATTAAGGCCAGAGCCATTATCTACCAGTGCTCGTCTTATAGCAGTGTCTTTTATGATAACCACAATCATCAAGGGATCATATTGATGTTGAATTTCACTAGTAGGCAACTCGTCTTGAGTAAACACAATTTGAGCTTTAGGATTCATCACAGAGTTAACTAAAGATACTATATTACTAGATGCATTAGGTGGAGGAACATTCAAATCTTCCAAGGCATCTTGTAACATTCCATGATAAGCAGAGGAAGTTTGGATCAAATCCCAAAGGGATATCTTAGCATGGGTAGCTTTAAGTTGTTCTATGAGATCATATTCCTTGCCAAGAACTTGCAAAATACGTGGAGCTTGCGGAAGAGTTGGTTGAGGATTAGGAAGAGAAACCAGAGTCACAGGAGGAGGATTAGGCTGCCTATTATTTCTAGTATGATAAGTATGGGCAACCGCATGATAACTCTCTCTAGTTAATTGCTTGGTGTAACTATAAGGACTCATAGGTTTTCTTCCTTGCACAGTGATGATAGATTTATTCGAAGTAAAAAAGGAATCATGACCATAGCCTCCTTGGATAGTAAGGAGAGGTGATTTAGGAACTTGAAAGGTGGGAGAAGGATAAGCACCTTGGACTTCAAAGAGAGGCTTATTATGCTCTTTTAGGTTTATCATGTTAACTAATTTAGAAGTTTTGTTCTTGTTTAAAGATTTTGATAAAGCCACAAAGTCATCAAGAGCATCATCCAACAAAGCATGATCATATCGATTAAAAGGTTTATCTTTTGATTCAAAAGGAGACATCTCTTCATAGAGGGGATCATTGAAAACAACCATGTTACTAGATTCAGTGGAAGAGTTGATAGGAATGTACCCTTGAGAGGAATCATTCAACTTATCTTTCTCATCACAACGAAATGGCGTAGTAACAAGGTTTATGAGTTTTTGGTAAAATGAAGGTTTGATATCTTTAGGGTTCAAAAACTCATCTAAAGCTTCATCTAATTCATCTTGGCTATACTCATAATCAACATAATTGCATACATCATCATGTATATGAACATCTTGTAAATAGAAATCTGACATTTCGAAATAACAATTGCATAAAACTTAAACATACAATGCAAAGAAACAAAGAAACACACCTTTCCTTTTTTTTTTTTTTTCTTTTTTTTTTTTTTTTTGAAAATGAAACTTAAATGAAACACAATAAATCTAGATCTAGATCTAACAAATGCAATGCAAGAGAAAGAAATAATAAGATTCACGTCGGGTTCACCAAAATGTGTAGGGGAAAAAGCGAGACTAGGCTAACATGTCCTAATCCTACCTTTTGACACACATTGTGGAATATGAAAGAGCCTAGAGGTATCACACAATTGGCTACTTCTTTTTGTGAAAGAGAGAGCCACGGGTTACCTATTAGGGTTTCTATTCCTTTGTTGTAATTGAAAGATAAAATGATGCAAGTTCAATCCCTAACCCCAAAGTGCAAGTATGAACTAATAACAAGATTGCAGAATTGAACTTAAACTATGGAAGGCTGTAAACACAAGGACAAGACAAGAATGCAAATGCATACCTGGAGTCAAAATCTGAGTGAAAATGCTTGGAACGGGGGCGCGGGTGCCACTGTCCTGATTCTACCCTTGAAACTGCTCCTGAAACTGTTGTCTTACAACCTGGAAAGCTGTCCGAACTGTCAAAAACTTGCTGTCTGACAGAGGGACCAGGGTGCCCAGCGCCTTTGTCCCAGGGACCAAGGCACCCAGCACCCCTATCTTGGTAGGACCAGGGCGCCCCACGCCCCTATCCTGGTCTTCGGCTCTGAAACTTGGTGTATGGTTTGGTCTCCGTCTGCTTCTTCCGGATCTACAACTTGCGGCGTCGTCTGAATCCCGAAATCTGCACTTATATCTAAAAAGGTGTTTTGGGTGGCTTTATAGGGTTTTGCCTTAGTCAAACCCCCGCTTTGGTGATTTCCACCTCCACGAATAGCCAAATTGTATTGTAAAAGTAATGTGTGTGTAGACCTTGTGTGTGTGCAAGATCCTAAAATGCAAGTAAGCAAACTAGAGCAACCTAGAAAGTAAACCCCAATTGCTTTTAAATGATAATGTGAATGCTCCAAATCAAGATGCAAAGTGATCTAAAGCATGAATGCAAATGATATAATGAAGCTCATGCAAAGACATGAAAACAACATGAAATCATACCCAACCTCAAGGGAGGGGTACAAGCCAATCTTCAGTCGGTGATCCCCTATTGCTCTTCAATGTCTTCCAAGCCCTAAGTGGATGAATGAAATTGATGAATTCTTGATGAATGAATGTTGAATGTTGCTCAAGTCTTCAAAGATCTGCTTTTTTGTTGCATATGAGGTTCCTGAAACCAAAATTCGGATCCTTTCAAATGAAGAAAGAGAGCTCTTATGTA
This sequence comes from Cryptomeria japonica, assembly GCF_030272615.1. Lineage (NCBI taxonomy): Eukaryota > Viridiplantae > Streptophyta > Pinopsida > Cupressales > Cupressaceae > Cryptomeria > Cryptomeria japonica. The sequence continues at coordinate 543,305,052 of NC_081414.1, read as the reverse complement.
TGAAACCCTAGGTCTTAATTCCAACTTTTGGCCAACCTCGAGATTGAATCTCCCACCAATTTCTTGGGGTTAAACTTTATTTTATGATTGGATTGCGCTCCTAAAATTTTAGGAAAAATGTCCAAGACCGTGTGTACTCCAGGCGCCATGGTCCCGACAACTTTTCACCAAATTTTCAGGGCCGTCATCGGATATGATGATTTTAGAGAGAATCCCGAAGTTACAAGTGATTTCAAGATGCTTTGACCCCCGAAATCAAGCCCCCAAGTTCAAAATAGGACCTAATTAGGGTTTTTGATTAAATGATGTATTGGAGGAATAAAATGAAAGGGGTACACTTTAATGAAAAGGGCCCGACTTTATGATGTGGAAGATGATGAAATAGAACCTTAGACCTAATTAATTTGATTAATTAAGTGCTAAAGGGGAAATGCAATGCAAAATGCAAAATGCGCCAAGGCGGGTGCTAAACTAGGTGTGAAATTGTACTGCTTTAGCAAGTGCATACAATTTACGACGTTACATCGTTATGTCTAAACAAGTCTACTGCTGCATAGATCAAAAGATAAATTGGCAAGGGACACTACAAGTTTGGTATAAGTATGAGGTATTTCTAGAAGGTTGGTTTAGTGGAAGTTTCAATATGAAAGAAATAATATTTTTGCAGGAAATAGTTTTTAATGTCCCAGTGGAAGAACGCTTTGTAGTCCTTAGATATGTCAATATTATGGAGTATGGTTTTGTTTATAATAATTATGATTTATGTATGTTGTTCTATCAAGTTTATAGGTCCTTTGTTTCTTAGATGATAGAGTTAGCTATTCCCATTTGTAACAGTAGGGGTGTTTGTTAGAACCAATCTGGAGAATGCTTAGCAGTTCTCTGATATGTGGTTTTTGTTAGGTCCCAGAGACAACTGAGAGGGGGGCGGGGGGGTGAATCAGTTGTCAAATAAATTTAAACCAAAAACAACTTAACCAAACTTAATGCTTAATACCGGTAAACCAAACTTAATGTCGGTAGATAGTTTATTAGTTAATTGCAGTACCGGTAAAGATTAATGCATGAAACAGAAAGACAATATCATCCACAACACATAACATCAATATTTGTATGTGGAAACCCTGTAAGCGGAAAAACCACAGTGGGAAACCTTACCCACAATCAGATGGTACTACTGCAGATAGTATGTGTATACAATAGGGGGTCTGCACATGTAGAAAGGCCAAGCGCCTAGAGCTCACTACTCAAACACAAATAGGATTCACACTGACTACAATTGGATGGTTAAATCCAATAATGATGTACTGCTCAAAATAGCATCTTCATATGTTGGATTCAGTATCGGTTCAGTTCTGATATGTCTTCAAAAAAACCTTCCTTCAACCTTCAAATGATGTCTACATGTATAGCTCTTCTTATTCTTGCATATACCTTATTACAATCCTTTTCCCAATCGTATATCAATCTTACAAATAAGATCTTACATATATACCAAAGCCTAGGACCAAAATGTATAGGTCGGCTTTACAAAAGATATTACAATAAAAACAATTTACAAGTAAACCAATAACCGATGCAATATCCAATTCAACATGTCATCTTAATGCATTTAAAACATTAATAAATCATTTCCATAGCGTGTCGTGCTAATTTGGAATAGATAAGCCTGTCGGTGCTTATCCTAGACCTATTTGTCGGTAACAGCAAATATAAAAACACGAATATACCAATGAACAAATATCCAAGACAAAGTGTCCAAATGATGTCTTCGACATAACCAAGTGTTTTCCATGTCATTCCAAGTGCTAGTGAACAATATATCCTATCGGTGAACAAGATACCGGTGACTGTGCATAAGTCACTAGCTTGCTGGTGAACATTGCCAATTCTCCAAGTGCCAAAGTTGATAAGTGTTAATAGGTGTTGACATCAATGACAAAACCATATCAATATATCCAAAATACCAACAATCTCCTCCTTTGGCATTGATGGCAACATAAGATGGAAAAACCATCAAAGTGCCAAAACAGAAATGCCAAATACCAAAAACCAACAATCTCCCAAAAGAGATCAAAACCAAAAATCAAAATTCAGGTACAAAGAGTAATCAATCTCTCCCAAAATAACAATCTCTCCCCCTATGAGTAACATGTGTTTTTCCATATCAATCTCTCCCCCTTTGACATAAAATGCCAAAGCAATACAAAAACTAGGTTCAAATACAAAATACCAACTTATTCAGTATACCAACCCTGAGAAGTAGCTCTCCTCATCAAAGTTGGAGTAAAATATTTCTCTGTTAGTTATGTCGGTTGATGACAAACATCAACTGTCTAAGTCTCTACCATTGGGGGTATGACCCCAAGCTGATCTCTGAGATATTCAGAGTCTCCTTAGGTAGAGGTTTAGTGAAAATATCTGCCTATTCTTTAGTATTCACATAAACCAATTTTACTTCTTTTGTTTCAATATTCTCTTTAAAAAAATTCAGTTTGATAGAGACATGTTTAGTTTTAGAGTGTAGTACCGGATTCTTAGATATATCAATTGTTGTTGTATTATCACAATAGATAGTTATAGGTTCCTTGCATTTTACCTTTATGTCCTTGAACATTTGCTTAAGCCATAATACCTGTGTATAGTTGGTTGTTGCTGCAACATATTATGATTCAGCTGTTGATAAAGATGTGTAACTTTGTTTCTTACTCAACCAAGAAATTAATCTGCTTCCAAGAAAAAATGCTCCGCCGGTGGTGCTTTTTTTGTCATCTACATCTCCTGCCCAATTTGCATCTGTGTATGCACATAATTCAAAGTTTTCATCTCTAGGATACCATAGGCCAAGGTTTGTAGTGCCTTGTAAGTACCGAAAAATCCTTTTTACTGTCGATTCATGATTTTCTTTAAGATTACTCTAAAATCTTGAAACAATACATATTGCATTCATAATACCAGGTCTTGTTTGTGTCAAATACACTAGGCCTCCTATCATAGATTTGTGCCTAGTCGGATTAACAGGTGTAGATTCATCCCTTAGTGATAATTTGTCATTTGTAGTCATAGGTGTGGTTACCAATTTAGAGTTCTCCATACCAAATTTCTTTAGTAACTCCTTCAAATACTTAGATTGACTCAAGAATATACCTTTATCAGTCTGTGAAATCTGCAATCCTAAAAAGAATTTTATCTCTCCAATCATAGATGTTTCAAATTCTTGTTGCATTTCAATAGAAAAGTCTTTACATAATCCATCTTCTCCTCCAAGGATTATATCATCAACAAAAACTTCTATAACCAAGATGTCATCATTAGTCACTTTATAGGATAAGTTGTTGTTAGCATTACCTTTAGAAAAACCAATCTTCAAAAGGTATTTATCCAATCTAGCATACCAAGTTCTTTGAGCTTGCTTCAACCCATATAAAGCTTTCCTTAACTCGCAAACCATATCTTTGTTATGTGTCAAATAAAATCCATCAGGTTGCTCAATGCAAACTTCTTCTTCAAGATCTCCATTCAGAAATGCATATTTAATATCCATTTGATATAATTTGTAGTTCTTGTGTGGTGCAAAAGCCAAGAATAATTAGACTACCTCAATTCTAGCTACTGGTACAAAGGTTTCATTATAATCAATTCCTTCTTTCTATGAATATCCCTTACACACTAGTCTTGCTTTATTTCTAAATACCCATTTTGTTCCAATTACATTTTTGTCTTTAGGCTAGGGAACTAATGTCCATGTGTTATTCTTTTCAATTTGTTATAATTCTTCTTCCATAGCTTTAATCAAGTGTATATCTTCACATGCCTCATTAATTGATGATGATTCAATTTGAGAAATAAGACATACCTCTTCATTTGCCAGTCTTCCTCTTGTCATAACTCCTTGATACTTGTTCCCAATTATCTAATTTTCAGAGTGGTTCAATCTTATATACTGGGGTGTCTTTGTTTGCTGTTGTTCTTCAATTATAGTGGAATTTTCCGATGATACCGGTGTAATTGGATCTTCATTTTGTACCAGTGTGTTCAATGTAGGTTCATTTTTCAGTATCTCTATTGCCAGTTCAAAGTCTATATACCTTGAAGTTCCTCTAAACTATTCATCAATTTTCACATTTGTACTCTCAACAATTTTCTGCAATCTCTTGTTAAAACATCTATATGCTTTGCTCTTAGATGAATAACCAATAAATATTCCTTCATCACTTCTAGGATCAAATTTGCCAATATAATCATCTCTTCTAATATAGAATTTACTTCCAAATATTCTAAAATATTTAAGAGTAGGAGTAATAGCAAACCATAGTTCATGAGGGATCTTACCAATTTCACCTTTGATGTGAACTTTGTTGAATGTGTAGACTTTTGTTCTTACTGCCTCTCTCCAATATACATGTAGTATATTTGCTTCTGATAACATACTTCTAGCTGTATCCAAGATAGTTCTATTTTTTCTTTCTACAACTCCATTCTACTGTGGTGTCTGGGGTGCTGATAATTGTCTTCTGATTTTATTTACTTCACAGAATGTATTAAATTCCTTAGATGTAAATTCACCTCCTTGATTTGATCTTAGACATTTAATTTTCTTACCAGTTTCATTCTCTACCATTTCCTTGAATAGTTTGAATTTCCCAAGTGCTTCTGATTTTTCTCTGAGAAAAGTAACCCAGCACATTCTAGAATAGCGATCAATGATTAGCATGAAATATCTATCACCTTGTAAGCTTTTAGTTCTAGCTGGACCACATAAATCAGTATGAATTAAGTCAAGAGCATTATTGGATTTTTCTGGAATGCTTTTAAAAGATGCTCTAACTTGTTTTCCAAATTGACATTCCTTACATACCGGATTGTGAGGTTTAACAATCTTAGGTAAGTCTCTAACTGCTTTAGTTATACTGATTTTCACAATGCAATCAAAATTTACATGACAGAGTCTCTTATGCCATAGCCAACTTTCATCAATGTGTGCAATCAAGCATGTCTTTTCATTGTTATTCAAATGAAAGATATTACCTCTAGTTTGATTACCGGTTGCAACTTCCAAACCAGTTTTATTCATAATTTTGCATTTTTCATTCTTGAATTGTAACTGAAATCCTTTTTCAACTAATTGACCAACACTCAAAAGATTATGCTTTAAACCTTCAACATAGTAAACATTGTCAGTATTATGCTTACCATCAAGAGATATAGTATCTTTACCTTTGATTAAACAAGCTTTATCATCTCCAAATCTTACTAGACCTCCACTATATTCCTGAAAGTCAAGAATTTACTTTTATCACCAAACATATGATGTGAACATCCTCAATCAATGATCCATTCATCCTTAACTTCAATTTTAGCTACTAGGGCCTACTCTACCGGTTGAATAGTAGGTGTTGGTTGATCTTATGTTATAGCAACAAAGACCCATCCATTGTCTGCCAAATCCTCAATAGAATCATTAGTGACCCCTTCATCAGCAACATAACAAGACTTGTCTGTATTCTTCTTAAATATGTATCTCTGATATTCAGGGTTAGGCTTGTATGTTCTTCTAGCTTCTTCTTTCAATCTTGCATGTCTATCAGAGCATCTTGAATCCATATGACCAATCTTATTATAGTCAAAACATTTAAAGGGTGCTTTACCTTCATACTTACTTCCAACTGGACCTTTAGGCATTTTCCTTGCGAATAGTGCTTCAAGTTCTTCAAGTTCTTCATTTTCTCTCCTGCTTTCTTCAAGTTCTCTTGCATAAAAGGCTTTCCAATCAAACTTTTCAAATGATGGTGCAGATGATGTTGATGCCTTAAAAGCTAAATTTGTCTTTATAGTAGCAATAGGACCAAATTCCTCAATTTCAAAAGCTGAAAGTTTTCCAATCAATGTGTCTCTAGTTACTAATGTATTAGGCATTGTTCTTAACTCATTTATAGCAGTAAATTTCATTTTGTATGTCGGTGGCAATCCTCTTAAAAATTTTGAAACAATTTCATCTTCACTTAAGGTTCCTCCACAATATTTAATATCCAAAACAATTTCATTTACTCTTTCCATAAAAGTAGAAATTCTTTCATCTTCTTCCATTTTCAGATTTTCATACCTGACCCGGAAGCTTTCAAGTTTTTCAATTTTGACTGTGGAATCTCCTTCATTCAATGTTTCCAAATGGTCCCAAATAGCTTTAGCAGTAGATCTATCTGATAATCCCATAATTTGCTAATCTGATAATGCACTCAAAAGTGCTTCTCTTGCTTTGTAATCATTTTCTTCATCTTTTCCTAAAGTTGGTGGATTAGGCTGACCAGGAGTAGGAGTAGTATAGCCATTCTTTGTAACTTCCCAGATGTCCTTTCCAATGCAATTCAGATGTGTCTACATCCTGATCTTCCATATGCCATAGTTGGTTCCATCAAGTTTAGGACTGTCCTTCCTAAAACAGTTAGAAGACATTGGATCTCCTCAAGTTGTAAAACTTCTGCAAAAAAAGGACTAGGCTCTGATACCAATTGTTAGGTCCTGAAGACAACTAAGAGGGGGTGAATCAGTTGTCAAATAAATTTAAACCAAAAATAGCTTAACCAAACTTAATGCCGGTAGACAGTTTATCAATTAATTAGTACTGATAAAGATTAATGCATGAAACAGAAAGAAAATATCATCCACAACACATAACACCAATATTTTTATGTGGAAACCCTATAAGGGGAAAAACAACAGTGGGAAACCTTACCCACAATCAGATGGTACTACTGCAAATAGTATGTGTATACAATAGGGGGTCTACACATGCAAAAAGGCCAAGCGCCTAGAGCTCACTGCTCAAACACAAATAGGAGTCACACTGACTACAATTGGATGGTTAAATCCAATAATGATGTACTACTCAAAATAGCATCTTCATATGTTGGATTCAGTACCGGTTCAGTTTTGATATGTCTTCACAAAAACCTTCCTTCAACCTTCAAATGATGTGCATGTATAGCTCTGCTTATTCTCACATATACCTTATTGCAATCCTTTTCCCAATCGCATATCGATCTTACAAATAAGATCTTACATACATACGAAAGCCTAGGACCAAAATATATCGGTCGGCTTTACAAAAGATATTACAATAAAAAAAATTTACAAGTAAAACAATAACCGATGCAATTGTCAATTCAACATGTCGGCTTAATGCATTTACAACATTAATAAATCATTTTCATAGCGTGTCGTCCTAATCTGGAATAGATAAACCTATCGGTGCTTATCCTGGACCTATTTGCCAGTAACATCAAACATGAAAACACGAATATACCAATGAAAAAATATCCAAGATAAAGTGTCCAAACGATGTCTTCGACATAACCAAGTGTTTTTCATGTCATTCCAAGTGTTGGTGAACAATATATCCTATCGGTGAACAAGATACCGGTGACTATGCATAAGGCACTAGCTTGCCGGTGAACATTGTCAATTCTCCAAGTGCCAGAGTTGATAAGTGTTAATAGGTGTTGACATCAATGACAAAACCATATCAACATATCCAAAATACCAATAGTTTTAAATTTTGAATCTTGGAGGAAATGTTAATTTGGTTTGTTCAATGTTCCAATTTATTTTTCTAGTGAAGTTGTGTTACTCTGAGTTTGGTGTTGCCAGTTGGGTTGGTTTTCAATTGAGTATGGTTGTGTATCCTATATGGATCATGTCTTTTGTCTAGATATACTTTAGTGGTTGAGTTCAAATATTTATATGGGTCTCACCATTGTGTGTGTAGATCTACATTGATTTTTTGCATTGGAGGATGTTTTTGGACCAACTGGTTAGCGTGCTACATTGTTTATCTATATGTTTCATTTGATGTCAATGTTAGAGGATGTGTTAGGCATGTGCGGCTCATTGAAATTATTTGGAAATAATATGTTGTGAAGTGTTTGGGTCCCCTTTACCTCTTAGAGTGGATCTTAATGGATGCTATAGATACAGGTAGACAAATTTATGTAATATTGTTTATTTTTTTATGGATGACCCTCAATTAGGGTTTCAATGAATTATATTGTATATATAGGAGTAAAAATGTATAAGTTGTGTATGGGATGTATGTTAATTGATGTGCAAGTATATTTGGTATAGAAAAAGTGAAAAAGGTGGGTTGTGAAGAGATTTGAGATAGAGTTTGACATTAGATGTTCTTGTCATGATATTGGTTGTTTGACACAGCAGTTCTAGGATAATTTCATGATTAGAAGATCTTTGGTTATTTCAATTCTTTGATCCTCTACACCTACTAGAAGAAGGTGTGTTCCTTTTGGCAATTTGTATAGCCCTTTGTATCTTGCCCTAAGGTTGTGCACCTCAATCTTGCAAGTCCTTCAGAGGAAATGAGTTCCTTGACCTTGAGCCTGAACATTGTAATCAATTATTCATATTGTGAGTGTGATTCTCACAATGGTTTTTTCCTATTTAGGGTTTTACATGTAAATAGGTGCTCATGTGATTGTTGTTATTTGTGCTTTCATGTTTCATAATTGTAGTAATAAGTTAATTGTGTTTTGAGGTTTGGTAGATCAAAAGTAATTTATTTTGAGGTCTAGAATATTCAACCTCCACTCTCAATCATGTGGTGTCTTCAACAATAGGTATCGGAGCTCAGTTCCTCCTAAAGAAGCTTAACCACTTGAGGAAGATCTAGAATGGGATAGGAAGTAAACTACAAAGCACCAAATTTTGATGGCACAAGTTACTCTTATTAGAAGGAATAGATGGAATGTCATTTGGAATCTCTATAGACTAGAAGATAGTAGAGTATATAGAAGGGGTATACTGCCCCAACAAATGGTCCCCATACTTCAGATGAGGTTAAGGCACAAAGAACAATGTGAAAGCTAAAGTTGAAATTTATAGCTATTTAAGTGATTCAGTATTTGATAAAGTTATAGGGCTGAAGTTAGCTAAACAGACCTATGAGAAGTTGAGTAGTGTATATGATGGTGATCAGAAGACAAAAAAATCCAAGTTGACAAATCTGAACTTGAAAACCTAAAGATGTCTGGAGATGAGAACATTGAAGGTTATCTCCACAAGGTGAATGAGGTTGTGAGTGCAATTAGGTGTATTGGTGGTATATTAGAAGAAAGTGAAGTTGTGAGAAAAGTGATGTTGATACTGTCTAAATGCTACAAACCTAAGAAGTATGCCATGATATGGACAAATACACCTTGGATTAGTTGTATGGCTCACTCTCTTCCTTTGAGAGTGCTGAGGTAGATGATTTGTAGAAAGAGAAGAAGGAAGCAACATTAAGAGCTACTAAGAAAATTGAAGGTGAACTTGAAGAAAGAAATGACATGGATGAGATAGAAGTAAACTTTGTGAGAAGACTAGAGAAAGGATTTAAAAAATACAAAGGTAAGTTTCCCTTTTGTAATGGTTGGAAAGATTTAGGGGTTTCCACCATGAGAGGGATGAAAACCACTAATTTACCATTACATTCAAAAGAGGGGTGAATCCAATAGATTCAATCACAAACTAGTAATGTTAATAACTGAATACTAATTGGATTCAAGGGTATGTGAATTTGTTTACCCTCTTTGTCAGTGGAATTGCTGAAATTAGGTTAAACTATTGAAAATGAAGGTAAAAATGTGAAAACAGTGAGATACAATCGTCAAATTGATGCAAACTCTAGGATTTAAGTAGTATATGCAAATTCAGACCTAATCCCCAAAAAAGCTCCAAAAAATGTTAGGATTGGAGCGCACGTCACTCTGGTCCTCCTAACTTTTTGCCTATTAAAGAGGGTTGATTTGTCTGCAAATAATGCCTATTCTGGAGATCACAGCTTCATACCTATTTTCTACACATAGAAAGAAAGGGAAATAGGTTGGGAATAGGGTCTTGCCTAAGTCAAACCCCAGTTTTGGAGTTAACCATGAAATAGAGATAAAAGATAATTGAATTGTTGTAAATGAAGATTCTCCTTTTGAGGGAGATGCTAAATAATGACTAAAAACCAAATGATATACCTCTATGTGAAGTTTTGTTTGTCTCCACATGTGATTAGAGTTTCATGAAGTTTTTGATAAAATAGGATGTAAATCTCCACTTCAATGCTTGAATATTGACTTTGTTGCTACTCCTAAGCTTGAAGGAAAACTGATTGCTTGCTCAATTTCTTGAATGTTTAATGCCAAATTGAATTTCATGTGTCTATTATTGTTGAATATTCAAATGAGAGGGGAAATCCTCCCTTTATACTTTCTCGTTGGAAAACTTGATAATTTCCTACAATGAGCTGACACGGAGCTTGGAATCCCACTCAAAGTTGAAATAGGGCAAAGGGTTTTAAGGAGGCCCTAATTGAGGAGGACCAGAGTGTGGTGCTTTGGTCCTACCCAAATTTAGGGCTAGGACAAGGTGCCACGATAATATGCAAGGTCCAAATAAAGACATTCTTACATGGTGCGAGTAGAATCATGTCCCAATCAAGCCTAGGGGTGCAAATGCTAAGGTGGGGACCTAATGAGATCAAAATTGTACAAGGGTACAATTTTATGATGCTACATTTAGCCCTCACTTTAGCGAGAGTATGAAATCAATCATACTTTCGGTAAAGTACAAGGGTTCACATTGAAAAACTTTCACCAAGTCACCAAGAAGGCAAGATACACCAAGCCACCGGTGGAATTTAGGATCTTTCAACTTCAAGATAAAAGGGAGATCATGAGAGAAAGAGAAATCGAGAACCATGACTACAAACTAGTAAGATTCCCTTACTATGAGTTGTGAAAAGAAAAGTACCAAAATTACAAAGCAAAAGACTAAGTTTGCTAAGTAAATTAAGTACCTAGATATGCAAAAGAGAGAGACATTGATAGGAGTGTATGCTCCCACACTAAAGTGATTATGTATGCCTTATTGGGAGAAATTTCTTTAAGGTACGATACACCTAAAAAGATAGGTATGTTATCCCTATAATATGCCCCCAAGAAAGGGGAAATTAAAGCATAATGATCATAAGACAAAAAACATGGGGTGGTTTTTCTTAACTCTAGGGTCAATATGCTTTTTATGATAAATAATGTATATCATGTATGTATATGTATGATAGAATTTTCCTCATCCCCCAAACAAAGCAAAACCACCATGGAAGAAGGGTGCATGTTTCTTTTGAGTCAACATGGGAGAGACCAAATGAGATCTCAATTCTTTGCATCATCCTCAAGTAGACAACATTAGGGACAAAAAATAGAAGAATTGAGAGAAAATTAGAAGAAATTAATAAACAAGCAAGAGAGGAGAGAGAGAGAGAGAGAGAGAGAGAGAGAGAGAGAGAGAGAGAGAGAGAGAGAGAGAGAGAGAGAGAGAGAGAGAGAGAGAGAGAGAGAGATCTATGACACAAATGAAACTAGTCAAGCAAATCATCCGCCTTCCAACCTTTCTCATCACTATTTTGGGAAAGGTGGACAAAATGCAAGAGGAGAAACATAGAGAATAGTAAATGGAGCTATCAAAAGTTCCAAACAAGGACCATTCTCTAAAGATGAATCACTTTGTCTATTACTTGGAGCTAGGATTAATGATTTTAAAAATTGTTTAGATAAGTTGTTATCAACATCAATATAGTCATATTAATCATCTAAAATATTAGGATCAACATTTTCATCCTGAACAACATTCTCACTTATTTCATCATCAAGATAACAAAAATAGGAGCTCTAATAGGAATATAACTTGAACCATCATTTTGAATCTTGGAGATTTAGGTTGAACCTCTTTATTAGGAGAAGGTTAACAAATGGGATTATATCAACAGTTGGTGTCTTTGGAGAAGAAATGGTTGAGAAGTGATTTCACGAGCTCTCACACGACGTCTCCATTGGTGTTCTCTCACACAACATTTTTGCTTAGTTTTAGCTAAATATTGTGAAGTTTTAGGATCAATAGGCATAGGATTCTTTTATTCTTTTAAGGGAGGATGTATAGGAGAATGTCTTTTAGGTTGAACAATAGGAGATACAGGGTGCTTCCCTTTGTAAGATGCAAGAGGCGGAACCACACAATATGAAGGAGGAATGGGAGGTGTAGGAAGGAGAACAAGTCCATCATGAAGAGAAGGAATAGGTCTATCCTTGGGAGGAATAATATGTTTATCCTTAAGAGGAAAAATAGGGTCACGCTTAGGAGGAAGAGGGAGAGGATCCTTAGGAGAAGGAATATGGTCCTTGGTAGGACGAAGACTAAGTGTTGGATTTATAGATTCACTCAAAGATAAGATCATCTCATTCTTTGATTTTTGATAAGATTGAAAAATAAGATCACTTATAGGTTTAATAGGTTGGAATTGTTAGGACAAAAAATAATCAAGACAAACATCTCTTTGCCTAATCGTGGGTTGGTAAATGCTATTATTAACAATGTTGATTTTTTCATCAAGAGGGGATTTAAAGCATTTATGAATAGTAGAGAGGATATATTTCATGGAAGAGAGCCAAGGATGTCCCAACTTTACACAAAATTTTTCTAATATAGGAATTATAGCAAAGTTAACTTCTAAAGCTTTAGTACCAACCTCAACAGGAAGAGTAATAGAAGAAATAGCGAGACAAGAGAAACCATAAAATATTTTAATCACCGCATCAAATTTCTCATATGCCACTCGATGTAATTGTAAAGTATAACAAAATTCTCTAGTTATCACATTAACCATACAAGCCAGATCAATGAGCACCCCTCAAGAGGGTATGCCTTTTGATTCTTGTAGTGATATATAATAGGTCATTGGTTGCTTCAATAATCTCACTAGGATCAAATGTAATGAATAGGTCCTTAGGAGGTTCAATTTTATCAATAAGATTCACCATATTATTAGACTCAAGGCCAAGATCATGGGAGAGAAGGAAGGATGATCAACCTCAACCACATTAGTGGAGTCGGAAGGTAAAGGACTAGTGAAAATTTGAATATTTTGATTAGGAGTTACTAATTTATTTCCTTTATCATTCACACAAGCCACAAATATGGTATTGTTATAAATCAAGTCTTGCATCTTACTCCTTAAGGAATAACACTTTTTAGAGTCATGACCAGACTATGATATTGGCAAAAAGCTTTGGAATCAAAGGCAGGTGACAAAGGCTTAGTTGTGTCAATTGGTTTAATAGGGGGAAGTTTCAAAATATTCCTTTGTAAAAATTACATCATAATACTATGCAAAGATTCATTAAGAGGAGTGAATTATTTTCTAAAGTATTTGGACAAAGGAGGCACACCTGTTGTTGTGGCTGCTACTTGAGTGTTGTTGTTGTCATTGAACTTGATGAATCCCTTATTCGGTTTGAACTTCAAAAAAGGTAGTTGAGCACTTTCATTTTTATCATTCAGAGCCATTGAATATGATTGTTCCAATTGACTTATAGTAAGGTGATAATTGTGAAGTACTACGCACAATTGTGTAAAGGAAGTAAACTCAAAAAAGAGAAGTTTATCACTAATATCTTTTTGCAAATTAGAAATGAAAATTATTTGAATATCTTGATTAGGCACAACAAAAAGAAATTTGAGAGTACAAATGCTTATATCTACCAATAAAATCTATCACTTTTTCTTTAACACCTTGCTTTTATTGCATCAAATTATTCAAAGTAATCTTGGGACCAATATTATTTTGAAATTGTTAAATAAAAGCATTAGCCAATTGTTGAAATGAAGTAATAGAATAAGGAGGCAAAGAACAATACCATTGCAAAGCTTTATCCCTTAGTGTTCTAGTAAACAATTTAGCCAAAAGTCTTTGGTCATGAGAAAAGTCACTACACAAAGTTTGGAATGTTTTAACATGAGTAAAGGGATCACCTTTTCCATTATAAAGCTCCAATTGAGGAACTTCCGCAAAATTTAGGAGGGAAAACACAAACAATGTCATTGGATAATGGGCTCACTACGTCAAATGTGGGCACAATATACTTAGATTGATTCATGAAAGCTATTTTTTGTTGCAAGGAAGACACCATTTGAGCTAGATTATTGATGGTAGCTTTGGTAGATGGATTAAAATTTGACATGTTGGATTGAGAAGGAGGAGTAACCTTGTTAAATGAAGGATGAGCTTGAGAATAAGGAGGTGGGATACTATGATAGATAGGTATCAGAGAGGATTGGGTAACAAATGGAAGACTCGTAGGAGGAGGTATGAAGGAATTGTGATTAGAGGAGTTGGCCCCTTGACTAACATTTGTAGGTATGACATTTTATGTAGAGGTAGAGATGATGTTAGATGTAAAGGTGGGAACACTAGCCATAGGAATGGAATGATTAACTTGACTAGGAGGTTGTGTATAACCAAGGACTTCAACACAACTCTTCATAGGCATAATATTAGTATCAACAATATGAAAAATACCACACAAAACATCAACACCAAGTTTATCACTTTGAACCAATCTTTTTAATCCTTCAATCAATGGTAGAGCTTCACTTTTCGGGTATTGTTGACTCATTCATTGTTGAATATTTTTAAATTGATTGTCAATCTTCACCAATTAGTAAATGAAAACCCTAGTTAGTGATTCATCCACATCATGAGTATTAAGAAAAGAATGAGGATAAACAGGGTCATTTCTAGGATTTCTAGAACCACCAACATCCTCATAAAACAAGTTATCCAAATTAGGCTCCATCTCTTCGATAATTAAACCTTGGGAAGCCTTAATTCTACAACTTCTTCTCACGGGGATATTATAGGTTGGACTAATAGTAGTAAAACTCATGAACTAAGGGAGGGAAATTGAAATTTGAAATTTGAAATTTGAACTCTCAAATTTGAATTAATTAAACAATGCAATTTTTTTATAAAAAATGATTGTTCAATTAATCAAGCAAATTAAAGAGCATGCAATCCACTAGTAAATTTTTAAAAATTTGGGTTTTATGAAAATAACCTCTTAATTTTTAAAATTAATTTAAAATTGGATCTATAATTACAATTTTGAATTTGAATTTGAAATAGATCTGAAATAAGTAATCCAAAATTTGAACAACCCACAAGTTCAATTTAAAATTTAAAAATTAGGTCCAAGGGGTTGAGCTTAGTTGGTTAAAGCATTGAGTTCTCAATGTGGATACCCAAGTTCAACTCCCATGAGGGACACCTTTATGTAGACTCTTGGTCTTCCTAAGTGGATTTCTAAGTTGTGACCCTTGGTCTTCCACTTCTTGTTAGTTTGCTCGAAAGGAGTTGATATTTGTAATAAGTTGGATGCTCGAATGAGTTGATATGTAATGATTATATGATATCTAATCCAAAAAAATTTAAAAATTAGGGTTTTAAAATTAACCACTAAGTTTTTCGATTTTGATTGGAAATCAAACTTGTAAGTGAAAATTTAAATTGTGAAATTAAAATACTCATATCTAAAATAAATAATCCAAATTAATCAATTCACAAGCTCAATTTTAGATTTAAAAATTAGGGTTTTGTTGAATTTAACCTCTAAATTTTTAGAAGTCACTTGGAAAGCAAACTTGTAAATGAAAATTTGAATTTTAAATTGCATAATCCATAAGATCTGAGAACATGAATCATAATTAAAAGTGTAAGAAGTTGGGTTCACCAAAATGTAATGGTTGGAAAAATTTAGGGGTTCCCACCATGAAAGGGATGAAAACCACTAATTTACCATTACATTCAAAAGAGGGATGAATCTAATAGATTCAATCACAAACTAGTAATTATAGGGACTGAATACTAATTGGATTCAAGGGTGTGTGAATTTGTTTGCCTTATTTTGTGACTTGAATTTTTGAAATTAGGTTAAAGTATTGAAAATGAAGGTAAAAATATGGAAATAGTGAGCTACAATTGTCAAATTGAGGCACACACCTGAATCTGAGCAGTATATGCAGATTCAGACCTGATTCCCCAAAAAGCTCCAAAAATGTTGGGACCAGATGACCCATCACTCTGGTCCTCCTAAATTTTTGCATGCCAAAGATGGTTGATTTGTATCGACAAATAATACCTATTCTGAAGGTTGCAGCTCCATACCTATTTCTTGCACACAGAAAGGGAAATAGGTTGGGAATAGGGGCTTGCCTAAGTCAAACCCTAGTTTTGAAATTAACTATGAAATAGATATAAGAGATAATTGAATTGTTGTAAATGAAGATTCTCCTTTTGAGGGAGATGTTGAATAATGACTGAAAACCAAATGATATACCTCTATGAGTAGTTTTGTTTGTCTCCACACGAGATTAGGGTTTCATGAAGTCTTTGATAAAATAAGATGTAAATCTTCACTTCAATGCTTGAATCTTGACTTTTTTGTTGCTCCTTAGCTTGAAGGGAGACTGATTGCTTTCTCAGTTGCTTGATTGCTTGATGCCAAATTGAATTTCATATGTGTGTATTATTGTTAGATGTTCAAATGTGAGGGGAAAGCCTCCCTTTATACTTTCCCATCGAAAACCTTGCTAATTTCCCGACATGAACCAACACAGAGTTGGGAATCCCGCTCAAATTTGAAATAGGGAAAAGGGTCTTAAAGAGGCCCCGATTGAGGAGGACCAGAGTGCGACGCTCTGGTCCTACCCCAATTCCTCCCTTTGATTAATCAAGTTACATCGTGACCATGCTTCATGGACTCTTTTCATGATATCCACCATGCATTCTCATAGAAGATGAATTCAATATACATCATGTACTTCTTCCATGATATTCATCATGCATACCTGCAGGAAATGAATACACAAATACACATCATGAACTTCTTTCATGATATCCATCATGCACATCCACAGAGGATGGATTCAAAGAATACAGTCATGGATTCCTTCCATGATATCCATTATGTACACCTGCAATAATTAATACTCAAAGATACATATAACCATACAACATAAATCATGCACAAAAACATAACAAAAAAGTGGGCACATATATCCCAGTGATTTTGTTTAGGTGGCACAACTTTAACAATATCAAGAGAAAGTGGGCTCAGAATAAATATGTCTTAGGGATATGACAAGGTGCCATGATAATTTGAAGGGTCCCAATAAATAAATTATTGCATGGTGCGAGCAAAATCATGTCCCAATCAAGCCTAGGGATGCAAACACTAAGGTAGGGACCCAATGCAGTCAAAATTGTACAAGCGTGTAATTTTAGGATCCTACACCTTCAAGTGCTTCAGTTATGGAAGAATTGTTCATTATTCTTCTATATGTACTTGTATAATAGTAGATTGTACACCCTTAATTGGGTGGTACAATTTCACACTTAGGTTAGCACCTACCTTAGTGTGTCACTTTTTGTATTTAAAATTCCCTTTAAACATTTAATTAATCAATTTAATTAAATATACATTCCTCTTTTTTATCACTCCACACATTATAAAATTGGGCCCTTAATATTAAGTGAACCCCTTTTTATTTTATCCTTTTAATTAATCAATTCATCAAAACCCTGATTAAGTCCTATTTCAACCTTTAAGGCCCGATTTCACATATCTAAACACCTCAAATTGCCACATTATTTTGGAATTGACTTTGTAATCACGATATCATGCATCTTTAAAAATTTGAGCAAAATTCGGTAGGACCAAAGCGCAGCATTATGGTCCCAACCTTTTTTCCCCGAATTTTGGGATCATGTTTTGGTGGTATTATAAGCTTTAAATCCAAGTTCGTGTGAAAATATATCAATTCTAGGTTAATTTTTATCAAAAACAAAGTTAAGGTTTCATATATATAACCTTTCCTTTCCTCATATGAAGGATCCATTCTCTAGCAATTGAAGGAGTATCTTGTGAAGTGAAAGTGCAGGTTATGTGAAGTCTTCAATCAACAAATTGAGCATTCATCAAGTCTACATCAATCATTTTCATCATCAATTGAAGCTTTGAAGATATTGAAGAATAATAGGAGATCACCGACTATTGATTGGCTTGTACCTCTCCCTTAGAGTTTGGTATGGTTTCATGTTATTCTCGTACCTTTATATGAGTTTCACAACACTTTTTTTTCGATCTACATTATTATTTTAGATCCATTATTGTATTTGTGATTTGAACAATCCTCATTTACATTTTGTTCATTTAGGTTTTATACTCAAAGCATAGGGTAGAACTCTAATTCTTGTATTTTAGCTCATTTAGGATCTTGTAAGCACATAAGATTCTGTCACACACACATTTCAACATATTATTGGCTATTTGTGCAGGTGGAAATCACCAAAACAAGGGGTTTGACTAAGGCAAAACCCTATATAGCCACCCAAACACCATTTTTCAAGTTGCAAGTGTAGGTACAAGAATTTGATAGATGCACGATCTTTAGGAAAGCCAGAGACTGCGTGTACAAATCTAGATCCAGAAGGAGGTCCCAGATCCCTAGGGTCAGAGCATCCAACGCTATGATCTAAGATGAGAGTGCCCAATGCCCTGGTCCTCTGCATTTTGGTGCTTTCTTTGGCAGTTCAGTGTCTTAGGACTTCAGGTTGCAAATTCCAGAAGATCAACTCAGTGC
Organism: Cryptomeria japonica; assembly: GCF_030272615.1. Lineage (NCBI taxonomy): Eukaryota > Viridiplantae > Streptophyta > Pinopsida > Cupressales > Cupressaceae > Cryptomeria > Cryptomeria japonica. The sequence continues at coordinate 543,286,542 of NC_081414.1, read as the reverse complement.
AGTCTCAAAGACCAAAATGCCCAGCACCCTGGTCCGACTCAATTCAACTCAATTTTTGGTGACAGGTGCACATCTAAATCTTATTGCTTTCTTTGTAATCTATGTCTCAGTTTTAGATCAGCATTTTCTATTATTTCAATTTATGATCAAAATTGTTCATTTCCCTAGTATAGTTTGTCATTTGCTTGCATTTAGACCATCTCCTCTTCATAGTAGTGTGTGTGTGAAAAGTGGATAAGTATCTACAAGTTTTAAGACACAACACTTCAATTAAGTCATCGTATGCATGGTTAGACATATATAGTCATAAATATAAAAACCATAACAAATTGACCTATTGCCTTCTAAAAGATGCAAGTATAGACTTGCTCTTAGATTTGTATAAGCAATACCAGTGACTAGACTACACCAAGATGAAGGATTTAATATATTTGAGCACAAGAATCAGCTAAATGGATGCAAGATTAAGCTAGATGAATGAATATCAAGCTAGATGAAGGAAGATTAAGCGAAATGAATGATAATTAAGCTAAATGAATACAAGTAATAACGATTAAACTAAGTATGCGAAAAGCTAAACTAAAATACAATAATCTTAAAGCACATTATCTTCAATGACTCTAGAGCCAAAACTGCATAATAACAATAAATCTTCAGGGTGTTTTGAATGAGAGATGAAGGCTGAATTTATAGAGACTCAAAAGAGAGACCAACGGTCAAGATCGATTAGCAATGAGCGGTTGACATTCCTCAAGAAAAAGCACAATCCTGGTTAATTGAAATAATTGAGAAATCAGATTAAGTTAACCTTGAGATAGATTCCAATTATAGCTTGATTGAATGCATTCAGATTATAAGTCTAAGTCTGCATTGGACATAAAATTTAGTTGATTCCATGCACTTGAGATAAAAATAGTCAATTCCATGCACTTTTCTTTAATTTGCTCAAGATTTTTATTTCGAAAAAGGATTTTCAATATAACTGAACCTCTTTCCTCAAGAAAAGCTTTCAGTTTTAATTTCAAAGAAAATGATTCATTCAATTTAATTGTTTTCTGATTTTTCAAGTTATCTCAATTTTAGAAAAATAAATATCTTAAGTTTGATTTCTTCTCTTAATTTAATTCTTTTGTTTTGTTTTAAATTTAACTCTTTCTTTTGCAGACTAATTCCTCTTTTTGTAAATTAATTCCTCTTTTTGTGATTAATCTCTTTTTGTAAATTAATTTCTTTTTTTTTTATGATTAAATGGCAAATTTATTTATTATTAAATATGCTAGGATATTTAATTAAATAAATAGGATAATTGATCAAAATGATTTACTTAATTATTTAATTAATATAGAGTGATTAATTGTCATCTAACATTAATAATTGAAGAATTGATTAATTAGGTGCTCAAGGTTGATTTAATTGCCTTTGGTTAGGACCTTGGTTATGTTGTCAAGATTAGGGACCCATGGTTTAGGTGACCATTTTTAGGGTATTACATTTTCCCCTCTTTGAATTAATGTGAGAGCAGCACTTTGGTTCAAAGAATAGTTGATGTCAAATAGATATCATAACTGAACTTGATGGATCACAAAACCGATGAAGAGCGAGATGTTCAGCTTGATTTGAATTGATGAAACTTAATAGATTTGATTAAAGCGATATCGATCCTGAACTTCATTGAACAAGAATCGACAAAGAGTAAGATATCATTCTTGAACTTGACTGATCAAGAAACGAGCATTGATCTAGAACTTGATTGAACTATATTGAGCGAAGAGACGAAAAAATGATTCCGAACTTGATTGAGAAAGAAATAACTGAGCGAGAGATAAAATCGATTCCAAACTTGATTGAACAAGAATCGACTAAGCAAAGAAAACCGATTCCAAAATTGATTGAATAAAAATCGACTGAGAAAAGCAAATCGATTCCAAACTTGATTGAACAAGAATCGTTTAGCAAGAGAAAATGTCCAGCTTGATTTGATGTGATGAAACTGAACATCGATTTGAAGATTTATTCAAATAAGGACAAAGATTGATATGCCCCTAGAGATTGCTTTATTTGATATCAAAGAATATCAACTTGATACAACATGATTTAGTTAAGATGCCCCTAGTAACAAGGTTTGGTTGATTTTCTTTATTTGAAAAGATTTTTGCTCAACTTTAGATGAGGATTTGAAAATTTTCTCGAATTTTGATGATGATGGTCACTGAAAAGGTGTAATGAGCATGCCTCCTCGGGAGTGAAATCGAAAGATAACAAGGGTATAATGATTTTACGCAATTTTTAGCGATGATAATTATTTGAGCACAAAGATTGATGTAAGAATTAATTTTGAGATCAGAAATGAATTGAGCGCAAAATGATTCAAAAATTGACTTGAGGATGAAAGTGCTAAGTGGTCAACATTGTGAAATTTTGACTATAAAATTGACATTAGATTTCAATTTCGATCCTGAAAATGGACTCAGGATAGTTGATTTAGCTTAGGGTACAAGTTTTACGTCCATCGGAGCAAGTTTAAAATAGGGTATGGGCTATATAAGGGGTTCAATGTGTCATTGTCAATTCATTTTTACCTCTCAAAGTTTAAAATTTGAAAAACCTCTTCTGAAGAAAAATGGCAATTCCAATTCAAGAGCATCGATTCGAGTGCCAAAGATGACATAATTGACCATGAAACTATGCCCCAATAGTAAGTGATCGATCTTTAGCCTTTGCATTTCTCAAATTTTGAATTTTTTTGTGAATTTTGCATTTTGAAATTCATTTAAAGTTTGGATGTATCATTTTGTTGTGCGGTTCAATACCATTTCTCGTATGAGTTTTTGGAATTCTTTGTTTTATCGTATGCGCATGTAGGTTTTATCATTTGATGTATACCCTTGTTTCGTACGAAAATGGTCTTTCATGTATACCCTTGTTTCGTACAAAAAATGTTCTTGAAAGACCATTTAATCATTCGACGAGTATTAAATTGTCATTTGGGTCTGTTTAGTTGTGCGAGTCGTATTTTTTGCTCATACGAGTTGCTACTTGTCTATAGAAACTCGTATAAAAAACAGCAAGTAGTTTTTAAGGTTCAAAGAGCATTTTTTTTATTTTGAATGTTGTATATTTGGATTCTTTAGCATGTTTATCACATTCTTAGCACAAATTTGATCACGTACTGATGATTTGTATGATCAATTTTGTAGATTCGGTTTCTTGATATTTAGTTTCAGTGTACATTTTTGTCGATGATGAGGCTAGTGTGTGATTTATCAGACTCAGAGAGAGGTCATATTGGTTTGTGTGGATTTGGATACTTGTTATAGATGCCTGATATCCATGTGAATCACGATATGTTGACCGCTTTAGTTGAGCATTTTCATTCTGAGCATAACACCTTTCATCTACTGGTTGGAGAGATAACCATCACGCAGGAGGATATATATAGGATTTTGAGGATTTCATTTGTCAGAGATAAGGTTGATTATGATTATACTCCACAACTTGGTATTTTGGCTTTGAGACGGATACTCCATGATGAGACTATTCTTGATCGCACTATTATGTGGGATGATTTGATGAGAAGATATGGTGCACAGTACCCTCTGGCTTGCATTTTGGCTTGTATGATTGGTTGTTTTGTGATGCCTGATAGGGGACAACAGGGATTTCTATGTGGTTAGGGCAGGATGATTGAGAGGTTATTGACTCATCCAGTGAGATTAGGGTGGGGATCATGCTTACTCGCTCATATGTATCATGAGATGCATGAGATTGTGTATCAGGAGGGGAAGAGCATGGCAGCGGGTTTTTTAATTTTACAGATATGGGCATGGGAGCATATTTCAGTGTGCAGACCTATTGTAGATAATTCGCAGGAGGTGCACCAACCTATTGTATGTTGTTATTCAGGTTATCTTACATAACCCCACCTGGGCAAGACTGATTATTAGAGGAGGCAGTTGGATGATTTGATTGTTGTAGTATGGAGACCATATAGGGTTCTAGAGTTGTGGGATGATTGGAGAGCATAGAGGAAGGATATGTTTATGACTCAACCTCTCATTGGCATATTGGTGTCTATTATTGAGCGATTTGTAGTATCTAGGGTGATGTGACAATATGGGAGACCACAAAGTATATCCCAGGAGTTCACAACCTATGCTCGATATGGGGAGGAGGAGAGACGAGGATGGACACCAAGACTGTCATATGTGCTGAGCATGTAGAATTTAGTGGGTTTACAACCGCAAATATGGGATTATATAGAGGATGTAGCAGATGCGGTGGTATTGCCACAGTATAGATTCATTTTAGAGATATCCTTTTCCTCGATTTAAAAATCTGGGAGAGCATGCACCTCTTATAGAGGAGATTAAGGAGGATGAACTAGCATAGGCACAGGTACTAGGTCAGGTACATGGATGAGATCAAGTACAAGGACATAGAGTGGATGTACCTAGACAAACAGGAGGTGATTCTGGTTCTATTAACAACAGGGTAGCAATGGGAGGTGGACATCGATAGAGAGGGGAGGATAGATCCTTAGGAACCATTGGGGTTGAGGATAGAGGTTATAGGGAAGCAGAGGTTGGAGGTGAGGAGGATAGAGAGGCTCCTAGGAAGGTTAGGAAGTGGAGAGATGAGTAGGGAGGCAGAGAGGGAGATGTTGGGAGAGAGCAGGAAGTGCCAGACATAGTACGGTCTTTGAGGACAAGGTTGATAGTGGCGCAGACGCAGCTAGCAGAGTGAGACCAACAACTCATTGAGATCATAGTTGAGTGTGATTGATAGATTGCAGAGGGGATAGCAAAGTGAGATCGACAGCTTGCAGAGATGAGAGAAGAGTGTGATGCTCTTCAATGAGAGGTTTTGCATCAGATGAGTTGTGCATCTTATTATGTCACAGCTTATAGTGTAGTGGTCCCAATAGCACAATAGGTTGTTCTGTATTCTTAGTATATAGCTCGATCTGAGGGAGCTAGGGCACCCAAATAGGACATCAGTCAGCAGGCACCACCTCCTCCACCCGATGATGAGGGAGAGGCAGAGAGCTGGATTTGTATGGATGTATACTATTCTTGCTTCGATGAGACATTGTATTTGACAGTTGATATCATTTGTACTCTTAGACACTGAGATTATGACAAGATATACGAGCTCTTGATTTTATTTCATCATACTTGTGTTGATTGATTATGAGATGTCATTCTATATGCTTTATTCTATATGTATGCATATCTTTTCAGTATGGATGTATGTAATGGAGATGAATATGGATGTTTTTTTTAATTTCTTTTTCATATGCAAATAAATGATGAAAATGAGTAACTAGTAATGCAAATGTTTAGTTTTTTTATGCACTAATATGAATGCCAATAAATATATAACAAAATGTATGGATCTATATAAGATGCTCATGTATGCAGCTAACATCCCAATACACATGTACTTGATAAGAGAAACAATGATGAAAAAGAGACCACTTAGCCGAGAAATGATGATTGCTTCAGACTCTCATTCAAAAGATAAAGAGATCATTGTTATCACACATAAATCAGTTGAAATGCATAAAATTTAGAATGAATGCAACCTAAACTTAGTCACTGGATTTGGTATGCTTAATTTTCATCACTGAGCTTTTTACAAACATAGCAAGAAAAATAGAGTTCCTTCCTTTTCATATACAATATTAATTATCTTGTCTACAGTGACCCTTTTATCGTTCATATCCTTGGACAGATTATGCATACATTCGGATTGCACATTAAAGAAATTCCCTCAAAATAGACAAAGAAATGACTCCAACCTCCCTGTAGCATACAAATAAGTGGAGTTGAGGTATGTGTGGTGATTTCATCTTGATGTGAAGGCACTTATCACAGACACCCAACTTAATAGATGTTTCCAAATCATCAAAATCACTCTTACAAGTAGAAAACAAAGAAAAGTATTATGCCCCTAACCCTTGCTCCTCTTAGTCAAGATAGACTTCCTTGAGTTACTCAAAGGGAATAATTAATCAAAAATCAATTGTAAGAGACAGCACACAAAGAAAATTTCAATCATATCTCAAACAGTTTAGAGATTTTTTTCAATAGTCTTGTTTTTCTTGGTTACTCAGTGATAAAACTCTTCAGTAGTTTGGAGAGAGGTGACTAACTCAGAGTGGATGACCTAGTACTACTAATAGAAAGATGACTTGGTTGATATTGCTTAGGACATTTATATTGATCAGTTGGTTACCCTAAGACTAGGACATTGATCGGTTTCAAGCCATGAGGGTTCCAAAAGAACCAGGATGTCACAAAAGTGACTAAAAGATATGTACAAGCTAAAGAAAAGATGCAGCACTTTAGTACAGGAAATAAGATGAACCTGGACAAAATCTAGCAGCCATACTAATCTATGTCATTATTTTGATTTGTGTGATCATTGATAGGAATGTCTGGTTTCAAAGAGTAAGTACCCCTTATAAGACCGATCTGTCTAGTTTCGAGTGTACCCATCCTTGTATAAGACATGTTTATGTTTGATAGAGTTTGATAGGTTGATTAACAAGACATGCGATAAGTTTGATTACAAACCTTGAGAGTTTGTATGTGGTTGATTTGGTTTGAAGGATGGTCTATGCTTTTTTGCTTTGATTTTGTTAGTTTTCTATTTAGTGATTTTTTTTAAGGATTTTGTTTAGGACATTTTATGATTTTTAGGATTTTTTCAGCTATGCCCCCAGTATGTAGACCTATATGACATGATGATCTGTAGAATGCATGTGGAGACACTGAATTTTTAATATGACCTATGTTAATGCAATGTGCATGATGAAGATGCATTTCCTATTTGAACAAGGATGATTGTGTTTGTTTAGCATTTCATAATACACCAGTTGAAGTGGAGGTATAAAAAATTTCATATATAAGCAGTCAATCAATCCTTAAGGTCCCTCAGAACAACCAAATTAACACACTTAGTGACTAGGGTTTACAAATCGAGGCGTGGAAAACTTCCCCATACATTCTTGAAACTTTGATCTTCTTTTGCCCATGTGAGTGCAAATGAGTTAATTCATGCTCTTGTGTTCACTAAAGATCCTTAGCATCCCATATGCATATCTACGTGGATTATTCTAACTTCAAAAGCATCTCAAATAGAGCCTCACTGCCAGCAATAATTTAGAGCTCCGACGAGGTTATAGACTGTACTTTCTCAAATATTGCTACATTGCAAGAAGGCGTTCATAGCCCTGATGGATTTACTCACATGTTCCCATAGTCAAGCTTTTTGTTGCACTTGTATGTGTGATATTTCAGTTATATATCATTTCTCTTTTTCCTTGAGAGGAATATTTGGCATAGCACTTTTTCTTTTATTTTCTTGCCTTGACTTGTAAGTAATGAAAACTACTTGGGTGTGACAATTACTGTTGGCAATTGACACTCAATTGGTTGGTTTCAATATGTTGTCATTGATGGCAACATGATATCTTGTTCTGGCTTCATGTTTTGGTTTAGTTGTGTACCGATAGACACTTCATCGGCATCGGCACTAGCACCAATAGGATGGAAGGATTTTTTTGGTTACCGACAATGCAGGCTGACATGGTTTAGAATAAGGTTATCGGTATTGGAGCCCGACATATTTTGGATCCGACATCGGTAATTGTTTTTTATATTCATGTGTTTATGTTATCTAGCTAACATGTATTTTGATATTGTAAATATCTTTGTAAGTTGACATAATGCATGATAAATTGTATAGGGTATATAGGTCAGTTGGATAGATCATTTTGTGATGTAATGTAATGGATGGGAATATGGATTATAAGTAATGTGAAATATATCAGAGAGATTATGTATGTGAGGATATTTTTGTAAAGGGTTATTCCAGTAAAGGGTTTAGGGTTTCAGACTGGAACAGACAAAGCTTAACTGGAACTATATTTAGGCATAGAAGATGCTATCTTTGTAGTTCAATCATTTCTCCAGATTGTAGTCTGGATTTATATGTAGTCAGTGAGGCTCCTTTTGTGATTGAGCAGTGTGCTCTAGGTTGTAAGCCTTCCTGCAAGTGTAGGCCCCTATATTTTGTACTATCTCTTCATATGGCCAGTGGATTGATATTGTGGGTCACAAATCCCACCATGGTTTTTCCTCTTTGAGATTTTCCACATATAATTTTATGTGTTATGGTGTTCATTTATGTGATTGACTTGTTGGTTGCTTTACTTCTTTCAATTCTATATGTATCGGTATACCGGTTGGTGTATGCATGTTTTAATAAGGCTAAAATTGATCATTCTGGTATAACATTGATTCACCCCCCCACCCCCCCCCTCTCAGTGTTATTGGATTCCAACAATTGGTACTAGAGCCTTGTGCCTCAGAGGAATTTTAACAGCTTGAGGTAGATCCTGAATCCGGAATCCATGGATATGGGTTTGGAAAAGCATCTTGAGATGGCACATGAACATTTTGATGTTGAAAGGATGAAGAACTTAAAGCTACAAGATGAATTGAATTCTGCTAAGGAATTCATACTTGTCCTATAGGAGAGGTTGTCATCTATTCAAGCTAGGAGGAAGGAACTTTTACAAAATCAGGATGATGAAGAGAAAGATGCGCTTAAGGAACAGTGTCAGAAGTTGAGTCAGGAGAACATGGTCATGAGAAATGAAATGCAAGCTATAACTATGAGGATGTCTAAGGAGATTGAAGACTGGAAGAAAAAGGAATAAAATCTTGTTGTATCTTTGAAGAACAAATTTGAAGAATGTGGAAGGTCGGTTCATGAAAATGATATGTTGAGAACTGATTTAGTACAATCCCAGAGTAATGGACAAGATCTTGAGAGAAAAATGATAATTCTGAGAGATGATCTGACTATTGCAAGTGAGTATAAATAAAAGTTCAAGATTAGTTCAACACAGCTAGATGAGTTATTGAAGGGACAAAGGAAGAATGGAGATTCCAGTGGACTTGGATTTGAATAAGGACAAAGTTCTGATACTGCTAATGAAGATCAAAACCATAAGGCACTGGTAAGGCAATTTAATGCTTATAAATTTAATGGTAGATGTTTTGTTTGTAATAAATTTGGTCACATGGCTAGGCAATGTAGAAATAGAGCAAATTAGAACCCTGATTTTGCTCTTGGTCAATGTTCTAAATGTAATAGGTATGGTCATAAGACAGAAGATTGCAGAATGAATGTAAAATGTTATGCATGTGGAAAATCTGGACATATGGCTAATCAGTGCAGGTCAAGAAATTATACCGGTTTTAGAAAAGCAATTCAAAAGAACAATGTTACATGTTATGCATGTAATAAGGTTGGACATATTCCTAAGTTCTGTAGAAGCAAAAATCCACCGGTTGGTAATGGAGGATCATGTAATGCCCCGCCAAGAAACCCCTAAAGGGTTTAAGTTAAAAACACTCAAATAGAGTGTAAATATTTTTTTTATAATAATAGTTAACAGCGGAAGGCTAAACGAACCTAAGGAGTTTCCCAACGTGATTACGTAACCTTACACCTAACTCAACTCGCGTCAATTGATCCAATAAGCTGGATATCTTAATTTATGAGATAATGCATAAGACATGGTTATATGTATGTTCAATGAATTGACGTCTTAGAATTTTACGAAGCGTTCATTTATTTTGGGTGGATAGGAGGCCATTGTGAGGTTATTTACTCAATGCACTTTTAATCAATAAATTTAAGAGGCCTCCCATAAGGTTCAATGCGATTAATATAATGAAGTTCATACATTTGGGTTTAAGGGTAACCACCCACAATTGATATCATCCTTTAATATTAAAAGTATGGCTAATAAGATGAGATTCATTCATTAAGGATTAAACTACAATTAGTAGAGTGAGGTTCCCTCATTAAAGTTTAAACTACAATTAGTAGAGTGAGGTTCCCTCATTTATTTTGGGTGGATAGGAGGCCATTGTGAGGTTATTTACTCAATGCACTTTTAATCAATAAATTTAAGAGGCCTCCCATAAGGTTCAATGCGATTAATATAATGAAGTTCATACATTTGGGTTTAAGGGTAACCACCCACAATTGATATCATCCTTTAATATTAAAAGTATGGCTAATAAGATGAGATTCCCTCATCAAGGATTAAACTACAATTAGTAGAGTGAGGTTCCCTCATTAAAGTTTAAGTTTATGAAGGGTAGAATGTAAGTAGCCCTAGAGTTCTTTCATTGAAGTTTTAATAATGCTAATAGATGGAGCTCAATTCATTAAGGTGAAAATGTATTAGGTACACATGAGTTCATTCCTTTAATTAAAATATGGTTGGCAAGATGATATTCATTATTACAGGATTAAATATAAGTTCATAGTGACGTTCATCCATTAGGATTACAATATAAACTAACTTAATGTGTGTCACTCTTTTAGTTAAAATAGAGTTAATATGAAGAGATACATTTGCTAAGATTAAGATATAAACAACTACTTGAATCCTTCCCTTTTCAGTTCAATTTTAGCAATCATAAAGAAATTCATTTATTAGGGTTATAATATGGATAACTAGTTGAGTTCACCCAATTATCAAATTAATCTGGTAAGGATTATTTGTTAAGATTAAAACATAAATAACTAAACAAATTCATCCAATATAGTGAAATATAATTAACATGGCGTTACTCATTTACTAAGATAAAAAGGTAAATTCCTATATGATGTTCATCCTTTAGATTTCAATTTAGAAAATTATGACATTAATTCTAACTTTGTTACCCATCCACATTTGTTCAATTTACCAACTTATATCAAGCTAAAACAATAATGGTAACCTAACAAGATTCTTTCCATTATTACTTCTTTTAATTAACATTAACCAAAATACTTTTCCATAATCATAATTACAATCTTTTATGACCCTAATTATTACATTTATCAAGATGACTAAATTTATGCACTTGACTTAGCTTCATTAAATTCTCATTATACACATACAAGACACAACCATACATGATAACTTAAAATATGAAACAAAGGAGACTAAAACATCGCATAACACAGGTATGATCTCGGAGTTCACCCCTAAAGGCCTACATCTCCGGTTTTGCTCAACTGCAAGACCCCTCTGACATTCAATATAGTTAGGAATACATAATTTACATGTCTTTTACATCTTTGCCACTTAGGCAAACACAACCAGTATACAAATGACCACTTTGGTCCATAATTTCCTAAATGACTTCCACATAGAGGCAGATCCAATTGAGCATGCTAAAAGAAAGTACAAGGTCCATTGCCCAACAGTACTCTATTTAGAGACCTAAGACTTAAACAGGTGCCCCAATTCCAACAATGACAGTTTCCAAACAAATACATCAAGGTTTGCCATCACTTTAAACAAGGCAAATATGGAACTTAAACTTACAAATTGTCCAAATCGATACATTATCAAACTTCCATTCATTCTACTAGCATATCGTTAAAGTAATAACAAAATATGAAGATAATTTAGATTCATATTCCATACACTCCTATACTTTAGTTTTTTTCATTTCTAAACTCCCGGATGTTCTTTATCATTCAAATCGAAAGACAATACATATTCCTAAAAAAACTTCTTATTAAAATATATTACCAAACGTTAACAAAAGTGTTTTATTTCAAAGATCTTCAAATAAAGACATTATCTAATCTCTTTTCCAAAGATTACTTCCCTATTAGAAATGGGTCCCAAAATTAAATGTTCATTAATATAAATTTAATAATCCAAGATTAATAAATTTTTAATTAATCTACAAATTGAAAACTATGCAATCTTCATTATTTAATATATATATATATAATCTAAATCTATATAAAATAGATTTTTCTACAATTATATTACAAACTTCTTTTATTCATACCCCATGGCATGTTTATTTTTATTTTCATTTTATAAAAGTTTATATTATATATATATATATATATATTAAATATATAAAAAAAAACATAAAACAAATTTTATTTTATTTTTGGGAACCCTAGCCTATGGGTCCCACCTCCCATCACGGGAGTGGGAGGGACCAACACGCAGGTCCTTGCGGCCCACAGCGTGGTTGCAAGTTTTGCGAACCACACTGTGGTCGCAGGTCCCCTACGGCCCATAGTGTGGACGCAGGTCCTGCGAGCCGCACTGTGGACGCGGGTTCCCTGTGGCCCACATTGTGGACGCAGGTCCCTGCGGACAACAATGTGGTCGCAGGAAGATCTGCGAGCCCGCGGGAAAAGAGAAGAGGGGGGGAATGGCGGCGCGAGTTGAGCCTCGGCTCCTCCGCCTGCCAAACCCTAACGCCCATTTGATAATAAAAAAAAAAAATTTAAAAGAAAAAACATGGCCAAAGTAGCAAATGAAAACAACAGTTTTGACACACATTTTTTTTTTACAGTAAAAAACAAAAGGGATTTTCAAACAGTTTCTTTATTTTATTTTTTTCTTTTAGTTTTCTCTCTTCAAAATGTTCAAGAAACCATAACAAATCTTGAATCCAAGAACAACCAAGCTTTCAAAAACTGAAACTAAATCTTAAAAACATTCATGGGTATTATCATTTCTTTTTCTAGAATTTCATGGAGAACATTCAAACACCAATTTTTTTGATTCAACAAATAAATAAAAGGGTAAGCTGGAATCCTACCTCATATCGCATTCCGGGCAAGACTTTGAAGGAGAGCTCCACCTGCAACTCAAAGCAAAACTCCAATTTCTCCAAAATCCCCAATCTCCCTTCCAAAACCATTTTTTTCCAAAAAAAGATAACCAAAAGAAAAAGAACCCCCAAAATATTTTGAAAACTAGGTTAAATGAGAAACCCCTCTTTTTGACCTAATTTCCAATTTCGAATTTAAGCATTTATTTTTAAAATAAAAGAAAATGAAAATGGAAATAATTCTTTTCCACTACTCAATAAATCTAACTCGCTTTTCTAATTAAAATTAAAATGCTTCTATCTCTTATTTAGTTTTTAATTTTAATTTCTCAATATTAATTTAGGCCTACATTATATTTTGAAACTATTGACCAAGGTAAAGCATTTAGATTAATTTAAATTTCCAAAAATCAATCTTTTATACTATATCAACTTTACAAGTTAAAAAAAGAATAATTTCTTTTAAATAATAAATTTTACCCTTTCTTTTCCAGAATGCGAAAATGATTAATTTATTTCTATTTCCCAATGACTTTAAATCTTTCCTTTCTAAAACGCATAATCTCATTGAATTCATTATTTTTAGAATTAACTATTAAATTAACTCGCTACAACATAATAAAGCGACCCTTTTTAATAAATGACTAATCTCATGAAAGAACCTATTTATTCTAATTTTCTCAACTACTAATGCATAAATGAACACATTAATTCAAGTTAAATACTTTAAGCTTGCTACAATTATAATTAAAGAGATCTCTTTAAATTAATGATTAATCATATAAAAGAAACTACCTATTTTAAATTTCTAAATTACTAATGCATACATCCACTCATTAAATTGAATTAAATACTTAGGATAACAAACTCCACTTACCTCGCGCAAGGCACGCAAACTGAGGAAGTCCACCAATCACATGACACGCAACCCAATGGAAAGAAAACCCTACAAACCATACACGACGCTCACCTAACCATGGCTAAGGCAAGATGAGAGTTTTATGACCCCCAAATCCGAATTCTAAGGATGGAGGAGGTATACTCAACCCTGCGAATCCCAAAGGAGATGAACCTCGCCCTAGGTGGTGTTGTACCTACAATCTCCTGCACCCATGAATCACGCAAGCATACATATACATATACATATTGAATGAAGGTGTTAGCTTGAGATTTATCACAAAAATTAGGAAACAATTACATTTACACAAGAATCGATGCAAAAGCACAATAATAGGTATGCACAATTATTTAAATTATCTAATCTACAACCTTGCATCATGGTTAACCAACCATTCAAAAATGCCACATAGGAAGTCAACCAAGGTCAAACAGGTTTTACAAGGCTGACTAGGGTAGGGGCATTATAGATCAAATGAGAAAGGGAAATAAAAGGTTAATGAAATCTGGCAAGGTCATACCCAGAGATGGGTCAGGAAGTCAGAAGATCAATTTGCAGATGGTAATGCATGAATTACTTATCCGATAGAGGAAGTTGCTCCTACACCAGCAAGAAGTTCATCCGGTAACTGAGGTAGATGCCTTAGGGGTAGGAAAAATTCATGAAGATATTGTATATTATTCGGCATGGAGACGTTTTATCGAGATCCGGTATCTTCCACCAGAAGTCATTGGTGTCAATGAAAGATTAGGGTTTTTCTTTTTTCTTGGAGGATAAAAGGTTGAATCTACTTCATTATTGATCACCTTGCATTTAGAAGTGATTCAGAGCGATCAAATATCTTCTTGAGAAATTTCACCAACGATTGGAAGAAGTCTTTAGGGTTTTTCACCAGCAGTGATTCATAGGTATTTATCTTTAATCATGGAAGTAGGATCATCATTTGCACTTATCTTTGTTGCAAATATGACTGTAGTTGAGGTCAAGGACCATCCCAGGTTGACTTTCAAGCGATATTCACATGTGGCTACCTTGGACGATTTGGTTGGCACTTTTTCCCATATCCTGGAAGGAGTTGTGTATGTCAAAGATGTAAGAGCCTACATTCACTATCACATTAAGGATTTGGGAACGTTTGATATCAAGATCATGTACATGAGTTAGCTTATGGGAGATTCTAGAAAGATTAAGCCCGAGTACAAACACATTGAGGATTTAGGGTTTACCGACATTCTGGACATTCCAGAATTCGAAGATGAAATCGTTAGGTATGTTTTGAGAAGAGTGCATGGAGAGTTTATTTGGCTATATAGACCATATAAGATAACAAAGGAGGCCATTAGGGTGATCACCGATTTACCATAGGTTGGGTAGCGTCCAGATAAGAAGGTTTCTAATGATCATGTCAACAAGATTACTGGCGCAACATTTGACATGCGATCTATGAGAATTAGAACTATCACCAACAGACATCAAATTCGGTAGCATGGTCATTGGTTACAAGGTAACTCAATCAATCCGATTGAATTCTGTTTCTAGCTCCTGCATTTTCACAACTTACAAGATGATGAGAGAAAATGAGAAATTGGATCTATGTGGTTGGATGTTGGATGAACTATTGATAAACCTAGGAAAGATTAAAGGAGAAAAGAAAGGGACTTTCTGGTATGGTAACCTAATTGTCTGTTTAATGCTATTTTCATGATTGAGACTCCTGGTTTTGGAAAGAGATGATGGGCATTTGATATCCCTGTAGGGTGACAATTACAACAGTCAATTACTTCATTAGGTAGTCAAAGAGATGACAAAGTATGGGGTTATTTTAAGGCATTCCAAAAGGCTATGAACTCTAGAGAAAGGTTTCCTAAGCACATTGTTGAAAAATATTCAACCGACATATGCTTCATGGTGAAGAAAGATGAAACACTCATGGAAGTGGTCAAACTCTGAAAGATCTGGATTAAGGAGATGGGATATGAAGTTGATGCATAGATCTTTGATGCTTATGCAAAGATGTTGATTGATGTGCCTATTGATGAAGTTGAGAAGCCATGTGGTACTACTAAGAACAAGACTCAAGAGGTTGAAACTAAGTTCAACCGGAAGAAGAGAGAGAAGTAGGAAGGAAAGGCACAGAAGTTTGTTGAGAAAGTTTCACAGTACATCAAAGTATTGATTGATGCTATCCCAGAGAAAGATAGGAAGAGGAAAGAACCAGAAGTATTTATTGAACCTACTGCAGCTGAATCTGAATCTAAAGATGACATACCCCTAGCATTCAAAAGGGTTATAAGGAAGAAAAATGAAGAAACCAAGGTAGAGGCTAAAAAGCAACCGGTTAGGAAAGTTGCATTCAAGTTACTAGCATAGAAGAAAGTACCAAAAGTAACACCTTTAGCTCCATCCGGTACTGGAAGAAGGAAGAGGAAGGATGACATTGATCTAGCAATTGAATTTGGTAATGTAACTATCATTCCACCAAAAACTTGTGCAGAATTAGTTGATGAGATTACTAAAGATGTTATGTTAAAGAATTTACAGTTTTATAATGAAAATTTAGAGGATGATGAACAAAGAGAAGTAGAGGAAGAAGTATTGTTATATTTGGATATTTATAAGAAAGCCTTAATAGAAATTGAAAACCAAATACCAAAAGAATAGTATGATATGTTAGATAGTAGGAGACTATCAACAATGCAAGAATACAAGCATATTAAGATAAAAGAGTTGTTATATGTTTCTGTTTCTATTGCACCAGAGGAAATGGATAGGACACTTGAGGTTGCTGATAGGAAAATCTTTAACAACAAACATAGAATAATCAGTCTTATGTTAGGAAGAGTAAATGAGATAATCAAGAAGACCCACAAGGCATGGGTTAATTTCTTTGAAGAGAACCGTGGTTTTTATACTTCATCGGGATAAAAAACAGACACTGCAGACATCCTAGTTGAAGGAAAAGGGAAGGGTATTTTGGGTACATCACCATCAATTTTGAAAAACATTAAGATAGTGGAAATTAAACCTCCAGTAGATACATATGTACAAGCAAATGTTGAGATACCGAAAAATATAGAGAGTTTAAAGGTTGATAATGTACAAGATACTAATGTTTAGGACAATAGTCCTCCAGATATAGATGTACAGGTTGAGGTAATATTTCCTCGGGAGGAACCAGTAGTTACTGAGACTACACCGAGTGGAAAAGCCACCGGTGCAAGTGAGAAAGCTATAAAGGATAAATCATCAGAGGAGAAGAAAGAGGAATTCCACAGGGAATCGGTAGTGAGTCCATCATTGTTGTCAATTGACACCTCACAGGTTGAAAAGAAAAGCATAACCAAGATGAGCCCTACTGAACTCATGATGATGGCTACACAGAAAATGATGGAGGGATCTATGGATAAAGGGATTATTGATCAGTCTATCACTGTTTTGTATAGACTAGTCTCGGAGTACAAGTTTGACAAAGAAGCGAGCCCTTTCGGCAAGCTTAAGATAATTACATAGAACATTTCAAAGGATTTCCAATCCTTGCGGCAGATTTCAAACCGAAAAGCACGGAAGAGGTTCACACAGGCAAAAAGAGTGATATTTGATCAAGTGATTGAGTCTGAGAGGAAGAAAATTAATGAAAAGTTGAAATTGATAGACAATTCTTTAAAGCAATTTAAAAATATTTACAGAGTATGTTGTAGCACAGATGTTCTTACATTTAATTTGGATAAGAAGATTAAGGAATCTCAGGAGAAAATTGCAAGTATAGCCAATTCTTTTGATGGATTAAATTCATTGACTGCATCCATTGATGGTCAGATTTTGGTTTTGGAAGCCCATTTTTTTGTTCTGGAGAAAGAAAAAGACAAAATCATTAGAAGAGCAAGAAGTCTTAGAGGTTTGGTGAGTCCCCAGTTGGATTCACTTAGTGTACATAAGGAGAGTATAGATATGGCTGGTAAGCCCACACCGACAGAGTGAAATGAGAAAGAGTCATTCGCCCATATGTTAATGGACTTGTATCTATTTCTGGCACTTTCAAATTTGGCTGAGACACTTATCTTGAGCTATTGGAGAAGGCATATCGGGATATTTTCAAATATATTAAGCTCCGATAAGGTATTTTTGGGATATTCATTGTATAGTCTTTTCATTCTTCATCCCAGTTTTGGATTTTTGGTATTCTTTCTCAAAATTTTGATGGCATTGATGTTAAAGGGGAAGTGATATAGATGTGAAAAATAAAAAGGGAGTTGTATACATTAGGGGGAGATATAGAAAACTATGGAAGTATTTTGTATTTTGTATTGATGAATATTCAGCTCAAGGGGAGCAGCTTCAAGATGAAACTGATATATGAAACCATGATCATTTTTCACATGAGTGTTGCCATCAATGCCAAAGGGGGAGATTGTTGGCAATTGACACTCAATTGGTTGGTTTCAGTATGTTGTCATTGATGGCAACATGATATCTTGTTTCAGCTTCATGTTTTGGTTCAGTTGTGTACCGACAGACACTTCACCGGCCCTAGCACCAACAGCATGGAAGGATTTCTTTGGTTACCAGCAATGCAAGCTGACATGGTTTAGAATAAGGTTATTGATATTAGAGGCTGACATCTTTTGGATCTGGCATTGGAAATTCTTTTTGATATTCATGTGTTTATGTTATCTAGCCAACATGTATTTTGATATTGTAAATATCTTTGTAAGCCGACATAAGGCATGATAAATTGTATAGGGTATATAGGTAAGTTGGATAGATCATTTTGTGATGTAATGTAATGGATGGGAATATGGATGATAAGTAATGTGAAATATTTCAAAGAGATCATGTATGTGAGGATACTTTTGGAAAGGGTTATTCTAGTAAAGGGTTTAGGGTTTCAGACTGGAATAGACAGAGCTTAACTGAAACTGTATTCAGGCATAGAAGATGTTATCTTTGCAGTTCAATCAATTATTTGGATTGTAGTCTAGATTTATATGTAGTCAATGAGGCTCCTTTTGTGATTGAGCAGTGTGCTCTAGGCTGTAAGCCTTCCTGCAAGTGCAAGCCCCTATATTTTGTAATATCTCTTCATATGGCCAGTAGATTGATATTGTGGGTCACAAATCCCACCGTGGGTTTTCCTCTTTGAGGTTTTGCACGTATAATTATGTGTGTTATGGTTTTCATTTATGTGATTGGCTTATTGGTTTATTTACTTCTTTCCATTATGTATGTATCGGTATACCGGTTGGTGTATGCATGTTTTAATAAGGCTAAAATTTGATAATTCTGGTATAACATTGATTCACCCCCCCCCATCTTAGTGTTATTGGATTCCAACAATTACAATGGTGTTGAAGTATAATTTTAGATTTTTCACTAGTCATATGATCAACTAGGTGTCTCAAATGAATTAGAGATTGTGTTAATGTGTTTGAGATATAGCAATTGATAGATTTTGGGTTAACAAGTCTCAAATAGTGAAATCGCTACCCAATCATAAGTAAAATGTCATCACGGGGTAATGTTGAAAATGTATGACCATAGGACCTCAAAGACTTCATATCTGAATATCTAAGAAAGAAGATGACCCTTGTTTCTCTTGAATGCAAACAGATGATAAACTTGGACAATTGGCTTGTTTTATTGATGTTGATATATGCTAATGCAGATTATATGTGATGCAAAGGAACTATATGTGATGCAGTGCTTTGAATAAAATGAAATGCAATGCAGAAAGAAAAACCTAAACTAACCCAGCCCTTAGATATAATATCGTTTAAGGTGCATGTTGTTCATAGGGTCATGGAGTTTTGTGTAGGTAGTTCATTGGTCTTTGTTTGAAGAGTCGGATAAAGATGTCTTTCCAAGAAGGGCTCAGCTAAGTGTACATGTTCAGCATCTCCAATGTTGATTTCCTTAGTTTTTTGATTTGGTGATGAAACTAGGATAAGGTCTTATGCAAAGGATCAGATAAGGGGAATGGAAGGATGAAAAAGAGGTTTTGGATAATGGATCAGATATTAAAATTTTGGTGCATGAGTGAATGGAAACGTTTGTGGGATCGTCATTGGCACACATCTTGAGGGATGGTGGATTGATGGAGGAAAAGTGGATCTCAGATTTTGAGATTTGAATGGAGCAACAACCATGGATTTTGGAAGATAAGGATCCAAAATGGATGAAGGAGGTGATGGAGAAATAGATTTGGAAGGTTTGGATGGAGGAACAACAATCTTGGATGTTGATTTGGATTTTTCTGTAGACTGTTGTGTTTCAAGGAGATGCTTATGGATCCACCTGGTTTTTTTATTTTTCATGATTTTATAATTTCTTGGAACACATTGATTCTACAAGTACCTTAGGAACCCATATAGCTTCTAATTTTGCTTTCTTTTTCTTTGTGAACCTTTGTGTCCTTCTAGATGGATGAAAGGTACGTGGATATGTATGCCATTGTTGATCCTGCATAAGGGATGGAGGGATATAGGGTCCTAAAATGGATGGAAGAGATGAAGGAGAAGTCGTGTACTTGGATTTTGGTTTAGTAAGGATACCAACATTTTGAGGAATATCACTGATACCATGACTCTTAATAGTTTTTTTAACATGGAGGGGTTCTTACTGTGAAGGTCTACCCCTTTGCGTTTATAAATATTTTGACTTTTAGGATCATGAGAGGGCTTTGTAGGCATAACGGATCCTTGAGGTGAACATGGAGGATTATGACAAGGAGATGAAGGTATACTTTGACCTTGACGTGGAAGAGGACCATTAGATAGAGTAGGAAGGGTGTTTGACTCTTCATTTTGAATAGGATCATTTGAAAAGGTGGAAGAGGCATCATGATCTTACTTAGGAAGGATGATTTTCTCTTGAGATGGAAGGGGATCATCTTGGAAGAAATGGAAAGGTATAATGGGATCCTCATGGGATTCTAGGTAGGTAGGATCTTTTTCAACCATTGGATGGGATGGCCCTTGAGATAGCCCTTAAGGATCAACATGAGAATATTCATCATTAGGCTCATCATTTGAGGGATATGGTATGGATTGTTGTTGAGAAGCCTTAGGAGATGGAGACATAATGGAAGAGATGGAGGCGACATGTGGGCCATTGATAGACACGGGTTCATCATTTTGATCATGCTTGGTAATGACATCTAGTTTCTCCTTAGGTGAATCATTATGATCTTCAATTTCAATAACACCATCATCAAGGAGGTCTTGAATTTTATGTTTTAATTTCATGCACATTGAAGTATTATGTTTGTTATGCCTATGATATGCATAGTAATTACTCAAAAATTCACATCCCCATGTGGTCTTGTTAGGCAATATGATAAGATTGTGATCAAGAAGCTCTTTCAAAGCTGACTCAATAGATTGCCCCAAAGGTGTAAATTGTCTATCTAGGGGATATATGTCTTTTTGTCTTGGTGAAGATGTCTTGTGATCTTGTATGAGATTTGGCTTTTGATTTTCAATTACTTTCTATTCCACCTTATGTAATTGTTTTAGCATTTCTTGAAGTCTGACGTTCTTGATATCATGAAATTTTATCTCAAGAGGTGTCATTGAATATTTTTGTTGAGCTTGAATGTCATATACTTCTCTCTTGAGATCTTGAATTTTTTGGGCCAAGGTAGCCATGGGCTTCTTACTTTTGTCAAAATTTTTAGAAAAGATTATGGTTCGAATAGGCATTTACAACTGACAGGACCGACAGCTGGATGTGAGGCAGAAGTCAAGATCAAATTGAAGCTAGTTGTTCATTTGACATAGTGATTGAGAAAAGTGACTAAGAATCAGTCTGGTTTCAGGAATGATCTATCCTATATAAGACATGATCTAAGTAACTTAGTTTGATTTAGTTTGATAAGTAGTTGATTGAATTAGCTGAAAGATGATCGACAAAATCATGCAACACAACGGTAGGGGTGCACTATCAAGATTGTTTATGCACAAAATTATGATGACTAGATTTATGCTCGTTGTAGACTGATTAGGAAAGTATGACAGTTCTAGAAAAGTGTGTAGACAAACAAGTTTCTAGACTGACAAAATCAGGAATTCGTACAACAGAGATTTTAGACCCAGACGATAATTTAACAATTCCCAGATGATACAGGCAGTTTCTCGTACGAGTTGCTTCCTATACTCAAATGATAGTTTAGTGTTCTCCAGACAAAAATCTGATGAAGATTATGATTATTTGTACGATAGTATATTAAAGATCAGACGATAATTCTCTAGGACCAGAACAACACTTCTGTAGACCCAAATGATAATTCTGACAGGACCAGACGATAAACTGACAGGACCAATTAAGACGTGTATGACAACATGTATATAGCCAGACGATAATTCAGTAGATTCGTATGACAGTGGACTGGACAAAGATGAGATTCTGACATGGATAGAGTTTTGATGACTGACATAGACTAGTTTTTGACACGGACAGAGTTTAGATGAGTGAGTTTTTTACATTGTTGATTGTTTTCTCCAGTTTCAGTATTTTAGTTTTAATTTCAGGGATGAAAACACAATAAATGTGCAAGATGTATAATGACTTCAAGCACAACACGCTAACCCTATGGAAGTTGTCATAGAGAAGAAAACCTTTTCTTGTAGACTCAGGTACACACCCAATAGCTAATCAAAATACGACTGTTGAGTCTCATGCAATGGATTCTCAATGTCATATTAGCCAACTCCAAATGCTTATGGGGGCACGAAATGGCAAGTATCTTGGGAGAGTTACTATCTCTCTTGCACAAAGATTATCCCCCTTTTGGAGGTGAATCGGGTAGCCTCTATCTCATAGTTCTTAGTCATGAATTCTATTTGAAATTACCCCTTGAAGTCATGCAAGCATGATTGAGGCCTATAGCTCGACAAGGTACTGAAACAAGTTGTAGTCACGTAAATGTGATTGAGACCGCGAGGCCCTACAAAATGCTCAATATGAGAGATCTCAAAGAGAAAACACAAATAATCCCATCCCCTGAGACTTTAATCACCAGAGGCCTATTTATTATAGTGAGTTGGAATGCTCAGGTCCAACTCTACTCAATTGGGTCATTCTCATAGGGTGATTACTTTTTCCCACTGTGACAGGCCTGCTAAAGGTACACAAATCTCAAACTTAAAAAAAGCTTTGAGGGTCTATATTTATGATTATTTGTGCAGACAAGAGAATACCCTCCTACCTCTTAGATTTTTCTTAAAACACAAAAGGTAGATTTGTTCATTAACCAAATAGAAATTTAAGTGCCTAAAAAAATGAATTTAAAGAATACATGAAGTTCACTTGAATCTCAGGCAACTTTCAAAAACAACGAATCAGTAGTCATATTATTTTTGTGCGATAGGCATGTTCTTCGACAAGCGTTCTGCAAAAAACTGGTTAGGTTGTCAAAATCTCTTAGGCAGACAGACAACAAGCCAAGGTCAGCATTAGTACCATAAAAATTCAACAAGAAAAACCTTAACAATGCAATCTATTCTAATACCAAAAACCAGAATATCGTACAAGTATTATCGCCCAGTCGTACGATAATTTGTGACCAACCGTACGATACTTGCAGTTTATCGTTCGGGCCTCTGTGAAAACTCGTACAAGTTTTTACAGTAACTGTATGGAAAAAATCCGAAAAATAAATCTGAAAAATAGAAGTAAGTTAATCTGCGAGGTCAAAAGATGTAGTCTTTTGTCCCACGGTGGGTGCCAAAATGTGTGTGAAAAGTGGATAAGTATCTGCAAGCTATAGACACAACACTTCAATTAAGTCATTGCATGCATGGTTAGATAGATATAATCATGAATATAAAAACCATAACAAATCGACCTATTGCCTTCTAAAGATGCTAGTATAGACTTGCTCTCATATTTGTATAAGCAATACCAGTGACTAGACTACACCAAGATGAAGTATTTAATCTATATGAGCACAAGAATAAGCTAAATGGATGCAAGATTAAGCTAGATGAATGAATATTAAGCTAGATGAATGGAGATTAAGCTAAATGAGTGAAGATTAAGCTAAATGAATACAAGCGATAACGATTAAACTAAGTATGCAAAAAGCTATACGAGATGCAATAATCTCAAAGCACAATATCTTCAATGACTCCAAAGCAAAAACTGCATAATAACAATAAATCTCCAGGGTGTTTTGAATGAGAGATGAAGGTTGAATTTATAGAGACTCAAAAGAGAGACCAATAGTCAAGATCGATTAGCAATGAGTAGTTGAGATTCCTCAAGAAAAAGCACAATCCTGGTTAATTGAAATAATTGAGAAATTGGATTAAGTTAACCTTGAGATAGATTCCAATTATAGCTTGATTGAATGCATTCAGATTATAAGTCTAAGTCTACACTAGAGATAAAATTTAGTTGATTGCACTTGAGATAAAACTAGTCAATTCCATTTACTTTTCTTTAATTTGCTCAAGATTTTTATTTAGAAAAAGGCTTTTCAATATAACTGAACCTCTTTCCTCAAGAAAAGCTTTGAGTTTTAATTTTAGAGAAAATGATTAATTCAATTTAATTATTTTTTTTTATTTTTCAAGTTATCTCAATTTTAGAAAAAGAAATATCTTAAGTTTGATTTATTCTCTTAATTTAATTCTTTTCTTTTGTTTTCAATTTAACTCTTTCTTTTGCAGATTAATTCCTCTTTTTGTGATAAATCTCTTTTTGTAAATTAATTCCTCTTTTTGTGATTAATCTCTTTTTTTAAATTAATTCCTTTTTTTTTAATGATTAAATGGCAAATTTATTAAGGCTTCAAAGCAGGGCTGCAAGAAATGGTAGATGGTGGCAAGGTTTCAGTGTCCCTCATCAAGTAGATGCTTTGAGTTATAAGGTTGGCCACTTGGAGGAACAATGGGAGGAGGTTCGCATGTTCTAGGGCTTCACAACAGGGTTCCAAGGAATGGAAGATAGCAGCAAGATGCCAGTGCAGGATGGTAGGGCGTAGCAAGGCTTCAAAGCAGGGCTGAAGGAAACAGTAGATGGTGGCAAGGTTTTAGTGTCCCTCATCAGGCTTGCCAAGGACAGACAAAGGATGCCCCTCATTTCATCCAATACCCAAATTTTGACATCAATCCATTTGCCAAAATCTTCAGGGACAAACCTTTTATCAAACCGATTTCAGACTTACCTTCAGGGAACCGATGGTTGAATCATTTCGCATGTCTACAAGACTAGTCAGATAGCCCCGACACTTTTTTTAATCGCCCTCTTGCTGAACCAGCCCACTCATTTCATTTTCATCCCCACAAAGTAAAAGGAAATCTGCAGATTCATTTGAACTCCAACACCTACATCTAGGGAGCTTCTCACAACCAAGGGGTGTGTAAGGACTCCAGAGGACACCTAGGCAACCACTCACCTTTTCAAAAATCATTCGGGCAGAAAAAAAATTCAAAATTCATTTGGGCGGGAAAAAAAATTCAAAACACTGTCAAAAAGCTTCCACTTCCGAATGTGTTTCGATCAAAACACCAAAAGAAACAATCAATTTTTTACATCTACAAAGCATCTCCATCCACATCTCAATAGTTCAAGGATTGTCTCGCCGAAGGAAAAAGTGGAGCAGATCAACAAGGTGATCATGCAGACCCCCTCAAGTCAAAACCAACGAACTTTGTGTGGAAAAGAAAACAGGCAAATTTTAAAGAGGCGGACTCCTCTTTTCCCATTCCGACTCGGGCTCTGGTTGAGAATGCTTCCGCTATCAAGATATCCTTTCCTGACCACATTCTCTCCTAGTCGGTCTCCTTTCTCCAAAAATTGGCTCTCATCGGTAAGTTTAGTTCTTCAATCCCTCTTCAAACTCTACTTTCATGGGCAAATAGTCACTGGTTGGGTCTTCGGGACATTTTCTTCATTGACAGCCATTCAGGGTTTTTTATAGCTCTGTTTTCTTCATCTGAAGATAGAGAAGCAGTTCATAAAAACAAAGGCCGATTTTGTCAAGGGGTTGGTCTTTTTACCTTATCCTGGATTCCAAATTTTAAACCAGATGCTAATCTTTGTAGATTTTACCCCCACTGGATCTCTTTTCTGTGTTTGCCTTTGGAATACAGAGATCTGGATATTATGGAGACCATGGCCAATTAACTAGGCATCTTTGTTTCTCACAATCTTATACCCTTTGAAATAATCCAAAGAGATGTTAGATTTTTCCTTCTCCTTGCCTCAAATAAAACCCTACCAGGGCACTTAACCATCACATCAAAATGGGGTTTGTGGCATCAAGACATTGTTTTGGATAATGAAGAGGTCATCTACAAATATCAGCATCAACTTGGCCACTTCACTAATTCATGTAGTGGTCATGAGTGCTCAAAGCTTTTAGTCTGTAAAAATCACTGCTCATACCCTCTTATGTGCACT
Source organism: Cryptomeria japonica (assembly GCF_030272615.1). Lineage (NCBI taxonomy): Eukaryota > Viridiplantae > Streptophyta > Pinopsida > Cupressales > Cupressaceae > Cryptomeria > Cryptomeria japonica. The sequence goes on along the minus strand of NC_081414.1, from coordinate 543,260,577 downwards.
GCCCACCAGCGCGAGGTAGTTTTGTCTTATGATCCTGTACAATCATGTAATGATCCCTCTGAACCTCAGGATGCCTTAAATTTTGAGCCATCCTACGTCCAGTGGATTAATCAGTTGACCCATTTTTTTATCATGTATAGTTTGAATCTTTATAGCTATAAATCTACCTCCACACCCACATCGGTTCTCCAATTATGTGACAAAACATCTAATGACAGAGAAGCTATAGTTCGGGACCTAATGTTCAATGAATCCCCGATTGATATTTAGAGTTTAATGCAAAATTTATTAGTTTCAGGGATAGTTGTCTCAAATAAGGAGGGTCATATCCAGGAAGTAGCAGATGATATCTTGTCCACTTTAGCTACCACTATGATTGAGGAAATTGCAGAGGAGGAAGGTGTTAGCATGACAAATGTAATATGTCCCTTATGAAAAACAAGGTGATGTTGTTCAACTATTGACCTCTTAGATAAAGGGGAAACCCCCTTGGAAATTAGGTAGGAAGAAATGGAAACCCCCCCACAAGATGGTGAGACAAAAAAAATTATTTTTGACTATGCACAATCCTTATCAGTTGAGAAGAGACCCATCTTAAAATCAGAAGTGTATACAACCCCAAAAAAGAGAGGTAGGAAACCGAACTCTGTGAAGATTCAAGAAGAAATAAAGGCAGGTGTGTAGAGTACTCTAGATGGAAAATTCAAGGCATCAAAGAGAATTACAAGGAGTGCAAAAGGCACTCCCGTTTCATAATAAAAAATGATTTCTTGGAACGTCAAGGGCATTAATGCTCCTAACAAAAGAGGGAGAATCAATATCACCTTGATTCTTCAAAGGCTGACATCTTTATACTCCAAGAAATGAAGTTATCATAGGAAATGTATCACAAAACCGTGGCTAAATGGACACAATTTGGATCTTCCCACATGCAAGGTGTTGGGGCCTCGAGAGGATTACTTACATTATGGAATCCTAAAAAATTTCAAGTTCAATTATTAGATCAAGATCATAATTGGCAAATGTTGAAAGCAGTATGCTATGACATGACCTTTATGGTATTTAATGTTTATGGCCCCACCCCCACTCAGGAAAAGAAAGACCTATGGGACAAACTGACTCTTTTACTCCAACAAGAAGAAGCACATAATTTTATCATTGGAGGAGACTTTAATGCAATCTTGTCTGATAAGGAGAAACAAGGAGGAATCTACCCACCCCCATGATCTATGTAGGATTTTCTAAGTTTCACCATAGAAAACAACTTATTGGATGTGATCCCCAACAATGGTCTCTTCACTTGGATTAACAGGAGATCAGGCTTCCTTCAAATTGCAGAGAGACTCGATATATTTTTCATTCCCTTGGAATGGTGCCTTAATCAGGTCAGTTATTATTCAGACATTCTTCCTATTTCTGAATCAGACCACTTCCCAATCCCAATTATCTTTGAATGTCAAAAATGGAACCCTATGCCATGTTTTGGTTCCTCCTTCAAGTTTGAGCGCATGTGGTTTAGACATCCACATTTTCAGGCTTTATTAAGACAATGGTGGGTATCTGCCCCTACATGTAGTGGAACAAAAATGTTCTAATTTTTTAAGAAACTTCAGTTTATTAAGGTCCAGGCTAAGGAATTGAATAGAAAGATCTTTAAGATTGTTTTTTCTCAAAATAAAATCATTGCTCAACAACTGGAAGAAGTTAACCAAAACATAATTTCCAAGGGATTGGATCAGCTCCTACATTCTACGAAAATCAAGAGAGCTCTGGTTGAAGCAGGGAGATAAGAACATAAAATTCTTTCATGCTTCCACAAAAAAAAGAAAATCATCTAATATTATATTCTCAATCAAGCAAGTGGACACAGGGGTATTGATTAAAATTTTAGCAGACATTCAAGATGAAGGAGTAAATTTTTTCAAGAATCTCTTAGCTCCCTTACCTTCTAATTTAGATCCTTTTTGGAAGGATAATGTTGAGCTTCTACTGCAATCTATCCCACCTCTGATCTCCGACTAGGATAACAAAGTCCTACTGGCCCCCTTCACTCTAGAGGAAGTCCACAAAGTGGTATTCTCCATTTCCCCAGATAAAGCCCTAGGCTCGAATGGGTTCACCACCCTCTTTCATCAAAAGTGTTGGGATGTGATTGGTTTTGACCTCTTAGTGGCAATGGAAGAATCCAGGAAAAGGGGAGCAATGCTAAAAAGTTTTAATGCAACAAATATTGTTCTCATCCCAAAAAACCCTTCTCCATCAACTTTCACTGAGTTCATACCTATTTCTCTTTGTAACACAATCTATAAGACTATAACTAAGGCCATTTACCTTAGAATGCATTACCTCATTCCTAAGATCATCTCACAAGAACAAGGGAGTTTTGTCCCAAGCAGGGAGACTATGGAAGGAGCCCTAGTAGCACATGAGGTTTTACACTCTATCCATGATAACCAACAAGCAAATTTTGTTGTCAAACTTGATATGATGAAAGCATACGACCGGGTTAAGTGGAATTTTCTTTTTAAAGTATTATCAAAATTCGGCTTCTCAGACAAATGGTGCAAATGGATCAAAACTTGTGTCTCAGGTGCACATTTTTCTATTCTAATAAATGGACATCCCTCAGGGTTTTTTCAGGGTACATAGGGAATAAGACAAGGTGACCCTTTATCACCTTTTCTATTCATTCTCATGGCAGATGCCTTGAGCAAATACATCAATTTTCAATCTTCAAAAGGGCTTTGGCTCGGTGTCACTCTTCCAGGTACTTTAATAATAGTACCTCGCTCTCTTTTTGCTAATGATACATTGTTATTTAGTAAGTCTTCCCTAAAAGAAGCCTGGCTCATCAAGCAAACACTGGATATCTATTCCTTTGCTTCGGGTCATAAAGTTAATGCTGCCAAGTCTAAGATTTTCATTATCAACACACTTTCAATCTTGTTACAAAGAATATGCAAGACTTTGGGCTTCTTAATAGACCAATTGCCATCTTCCTACCTTGGCATCCCTTTTTTTATGGGAACAAACAAACCTTCTTATTGGTTTGTTGTCATTGGTAGAATCAAGGCATGAATTTCAGCTTGGAAAGTAAGGTGACTTTCACTATCAGGTAGAATCCTTCTTATCAAGTCAGTGTTAACAAAAATACTGAACTATTACATGTCTGTTCTCAAAGCTCCCTCATCCGTCATTCAACAATCGCAGAAACTTGTTTAGAGATTTTCTATGGAATAGTAATATGACAAATGAAAGGAAAATCCCCTTAGCCTCTCTGGAAAATATGTCATGCCAAAAATCCCAAGGGGGAGTGGGAATTCACAATCTGAAGCATCGCAACAAGGCTTTTGGAGGTAAACTGATCTAGAAAATGTACACTAATCCTGTTTCCAAATGGTGCCAGATTATGCAAGATAAATATTTGGACAAAACTCAATCATCAAGAGTGTTGAAAATTTTAGACCCTCCAAAGGGGTCCGCTATTTGGAATTTTATGATGGATTCAAGAAATCTAATATCTAAGTATGTTTCATGGGAAATCAATAATAGTCTCAGTGCTAACTTCTAGACAGACTCATGGTGTGGGCATCCTCATATTTCTCAATTGGATAACATGGAAGACATTATGAATATAGCTATAGCTCATTGGGGGACAAAATTGAGTGACTATGTGTTGGCTATAGAAATATTTTCAGGGAAAATAATCTGGAAAGATCCCACTCTTCTCCCAATATCCATCTAGCAATCTTCCTCATTGGCAAATATTTTATTGAATAGGACAGCTCTCATGTCTAACAGAGATGATGTGTTATTTTGGGAAGCTTCAAAATCAGGTCAATATTCAATTAAAGGTTACAATGCCTTACAGCAAGGTTGCAGCAGTAAGGTAAGTAGTCGGGCATACTCTTTCTGTTGGAATGACATTGTTCTACCAAAAGCAGGTTGTTTTGCGTGGTTAACGTTGAACAAAAGAATCCTAACAGTAGATAGACTAATAAAACTAGGCATTACACAAGCTTTTAATTCTGTATTTTGTGACTTAGAGGAAGAATCAGTTGATCATTTATTTTTACACTGCACCTTTGCCTCCCAATGTTGGTTCTTCATCATGAATAAACTCCAAGTTATGTTGCCCTTTCCAAAATCACTGTGGGATATGTTTAACTCTTGGCCTCTTTTATTTTTTACATCAACCCTCTCAGGCATTTGGAAATGTGCTCCTGCTCACATTATTTGGGCCATTTGGTGGGAGAGGAAAAAAAAAAAATTTCAAAAAAACATCCTCTTCTCTGGATCAAGTTTTGATCAAATTGGAAAATTCGATTGCAGAATTCATAAATTCTTCTCTCACTAATTCCAAGGACATCAAGTCATTTACCCGGTGGGATAAGGTAATTGCAAAATCATGGAATGGTATTATTTTGCCAATAGGGACTCCCCTAAACTGGTCCTCAGCTCATGTGAAAGATAGGTCATCCATAAAATGGGTACCCCCAGCACCTAATTTCTTTAAGATCAACTTCAACGACTCTTCCCGTGGAAACCCAGGGAAGTCGAGAATTGGAGTTTGCATTCGAGATCAATTTGGCAAAATGTATGCTTTCCAAGCTTCACCCATCCCTCCGGGTACAAATAACTTGGCGGAGGCAAATGCCTTACTAGCTGGTCTGGTGTTAGCAAAGAAGTGTGGCTTCTCCAATATACACATAGAAGGGGATTCATTAGTTATTATCAATTCAATTACCTCGAAAAGATCTAAGAACTGGCATCTTTCGTATGTTTTAAAGCACACCTTGGATCTTCTCGACACTTTTTCAAACTACATTGTCAACCACGCATTAAGAGAGGGAAACTTCGTTGCTGACATGTTAGCAAATATGGGCTATGATGGCATTTCAGTTGAGTCGGTTGCAATTCCCACTAAACTATCTTCTTTTCCCAAATTGCTTGAATTGGTACAAAAGGAAAGTACAACACTCTAATCACAAATTACTTCCTAATAAATACTCGCAAGTAAGCATTTAACTGGTGCATGTGTACAAGAAGGCTAACAGGACACTAGCATTTATGCTTTTAAATGCACTTGGTAGATGGTATGAATGAAATTTTAGTGTGAATTACTTTGGGTTTTTCACAACGTCACTTCACATGGGGCAAAACAGACTCAAGCCTCTCACACATCCTCTCGACTACATTACAGTCACAAATTAATGCAAGAATCACAAACATGATCCTAAAAATTTGATGATTTATTGTACTTTGAGATGGTAATTTTTGTTTATAAATGGAACCAACCTATTTTTTATAGACACAGTTCTCAGTGGAAATTTTTGAAATCTTTTAAATTTTTGAAGTATCTCAGTTCTCTGCAATATGGAGAATGGCTCTTGCGTAGGGTGCAGGCAAATGCATTAGGAGTACATTCCATGGAACGACCGGGTTTTAGTGAAAATTTCAAAACCCTCGGTGGCTTTTCATGGACACATCAATGACAGGGACCTCGACCAACTTTTTCTTCTGCACAATCCACAATTGAGAAGAGTTGTCAAAGACTTCATCGGTGAGGAGATCTTATCCCCTCAAGCCAAAAGGATTCTTTATCCCTATCAACTTCTCAGTTCTTTTCTGTCAAATGCTCTAGATCTCTTGCAATCTATTCCTCTGCTTGAACTAGTGTTCTTTAAGGTAGTAAGACAAGATGTGCTTGCACCGGCCTCGTTCCATGAAGCCCTGGTAAAATATAATCTATGGCAGGGGTTGGCTCTCCTTGGGGGCCTCTTTCCTCATCACTTTATTCAATCCAGCCATGCTTACATGGTACTTTATGACTAAATAAAACATGCCCTTGAACGACAAAACTTTTGCCATGTGAAGAACGACCTGCATCAATTCGGCAAACAATTGGACGACCACATTGTGCACAAAGTCAAAATTAAAGTCAGGGCTCTCATGGTGATCCTGGAAATAGAAAACGTTGATCCATGTTTGCCAATTTCGCAACCTGTGGAAAGGGGACAGGCTACAGATAGGGTGCCAGACCTCAACGCACCAGTGCAGGATGAAGCCATGGGATGGCCTGCTTTTGATGCCCCTGTAATTTAGTCCTAGGAGGATGCCACCATGGATGAGTAAAGTTATTATGGCTTTGTTTTTTGCTACTTACAATATGCTCTTTTTTGATGGGTGGAAAATCTGACAGCAACCGGTGTGACCCAAAAAAAATTGTCTGCACCTTGTTTACCGATGTTGGTTTAGGCGTTTATTTTCACTAGTATATCAGAACCGGTTGCGGAGCCATCTTCTTAGCCTGTTGACTAGCACCGGTAATGGAGACTTTTCTTCTATGAACCGATCACGAGGACAACATACCGGTACCATAGTTTTGATACAACACAACCAGAAACTGGTTGTGGAAGCTTTTCAGTGTTCCGACAACCAAATTTCCGCTTTCCAGTCTTCATGATAACCAGTTGTGGGGGTCGGTTTTTAAGGTTTCATCTGATCTCATTCCGACCCGCTACTCTAAATTTGGCCTCCAAGAGGCTCATTCTATGGGCAAGTCCTATCTATCTCTCCGGATCTTTGGGGGGCTTCTCCTCATAGCCTCCTTTCCTCTTTTTCATTGTATCTGAGCAAGGATATAGGGTTTTCTTCCTGATTCTTTCCCTATTGAGCTCTTGAATCAGTTTTCTTATTAATGTATATATGAGTGACTTGCCACTTTTGCTTTAAAAAAAATGGCAAATTTATTTATTAATTAAATATGGTAGGATATTTAATTAAATAAATAAGATAATTTATCAAAATGATTTACTTGGAATGATTTAATTAATTAAATAAATATTTAATTAATATAGAGTGATAAATTTCCATCTAACATTAATGATTGAAGAATTAATTAATTAGGTGCTCAAAGTTGATTTAATTGCCTTTGGTTAGGACCTTGGTGATGTTGTTGAGATTAGGGGCACATGGTTTAAGTGATGATTTTTAGGTTATTACAAGTAGCAAAGGAATAGAAACCCTAAAGATATTTCTCAACTCTCTTTCATAAGAAGAATTCAAAGTGAGTTGTTTCCTTAGGAGCTTTTGTATTCCAATGTGTGAATGAGAGTGGGATTAGGTCCTATTTCACTTGATTCCATTTCCATCCTATATAGTACTTATAAGGAAGATTATGGTAGAAGACCTGATGATGATAGCAAGGGAAGAGATAATCATAGATGGAATAATAGAAATAGGAGAATAGGTAATATAGAAAAACATAAGAAGAATTTATGTTCAATGGAGACATATTCATCTAAAGAGGAAGATGGTGATGACTCGAATAAAGAATCAATATTTTTTAGCTATAGAGCATAATAGTGATGAAAGATCTAGTAATCCAAAATATGTGGAGGACAGTGAAAAACCAGTGAATATGAAGACTACACTGCATGCAAAAGTAGAGCCTAAAGCATGGATAATTGACTTTTGATTGTTCAAATCATATGATGGGTGATAAAGGAAAGTGCATTGATTTTGAGAAGTATGGTGGTGGATCTATAAAATTTTCAAGTGAGGAAGTTGCACATATTTGTGGTAATGGTACTATTTATATTGATGGTAAGCATAAGATTGATGATGTTTATTATGTTAAGGGTTTGAGCCATAATCTCTTGAGTGTCAGTCATATGTGTAGTAATGGTTATAAGATCATATTTTATGGGTCAGGATGTGAGATCAAAAAAGGGAGTTCTAGAAGATTAGTTGCAAGAGGTGTAACAACTAATGGTAATGTTTACTATGTGAAGGATAATAGGGGAAGTAGTTTTATGTTGGCATAGAGAAATGAATGTTGGCTATGGTACAAAAGGATGGGACATATCAACTTTGACAATATGGTGAAGATTAGTTAAACTCATGTTGTAAGGGATGTACCAAATATTATCAAACGTGTTGATACTATGTGCAAGGATTGTCAATTAGGAACTATCTCAAGTATAGAGCCTTAGTCCATCATCTTTCAATATGGGGTTTTTTTAATCAATGGAACACCTCAGACAATGAAAGACTGAAATATGTGTCAAAACCAAACAAGGGAAAGAATCAAGACTCAAGCCCATGGAAGGAAGCACAATCCAAAAGTGTAGATCTAAACGAAAAATGATATGATTGTTTAAGAAGGGCACATATTAGACAAAGAAACATGAAGAGAGGACAAGAGTACAATCAATCATGTCATAACGCTAGTAGAAATATGGCCAATAAATGACCAAGTGACTAAAAAATTTAGTCACGATAAGTAAAAATGACCAAATTTTAGTCATTTTTTGCAACACAACTATAAATGACTAAATAAATGACTAATTTGGTCATCGGGTAAGAAAACACTACTATAAATGACAAAATAAATGACTAACTTGGTCACTGGGTAAGAAAACACAACTATAAATGACTAAATAACTAACTAATTTGGTCATTAGGTAAGAAACACAACTAAATGATTAGTCACATAAATAAAAATGACTAAATAAATGACTACTACTCCTTTATACTACTAATCACGAGGTGTCCCTAATTTGATAACATGTTCATTGGGAAACAAGGTGAAACTACTAAGATAACATCTGTTACAAGTGTATGCAAATCTAAAATTTAAATTTTCTTATCAAATGATTACCACATGATGATTATTTGATTGCATAAAATTGATAATAAGATTAAAATCAACAAACAATATGAATACAATATTTACATGGAGAAACCCTTTGAAGAAAAAATATCACACAAGAAAAAGGATAGGTATTATTAATCTTTAACAATAGATGTATTCAACACATTAATGCTCTATTAACTTGGTAGCACTTTGGAATATAATTCCCATTGAATTATGCTTAAAAATGGTGTTTAGGCTTCAATAATTTGTAAATTTATCAAACTTGCAGGATAATAAATGTCCCCTCTGAGATGCTCTCACATCACTCCAAGGCTGTCAATTGGTGTTGAACCTTGACTTTGGATTTCTGAATAAGAACCCTTAATTTGTTCCATTTCGTACAACTTAACATGTAATTTTATCATAAACTTAGCAAAATACTTTATTTTAATTAAATAATTGAAAGCAACATGTTTCATATGCATTCTCCATTGTATATTTTTAAATTTATACAATATGCGTCGTCTTTTTATTCTTTGATAAAACCTTGCTCTAAAAATGACTACTAATTTTCCAAATAAAAATAGCGAGTTCCCCCTTGATGAGGTCTCAAACACATTGTTTCTAGTAGTCATAACTTGAGACTGCAACATTTAGTAAGGTCAAAGAGAAATTAATAATATTTTTTAGTCCTTGCCTATGGTAGAGACTAATGTTTTTACCATTGTTGTTTTGCAATTAATTGACTCTTCAAAGATCGTGTGCATGTTTTATCCTATGGTTTGAAGGAATTTTATTATATTAATTAATTTTATATTGTATTGTTCTATTTTCCCATTGGTTGGTGTTATTTTTCTTGATGGTTTTTTGTTTTCTTCATTCACAAATTTAAGAAAAATCATTATGCTAAGAAAAAAATGGAGGGAAAATTTCACCATCACCGTACTCATTGTGCACCAAAGTGTGATTGATACTAATAAAATTTAGGTATTCTCAAGATATCTAGTACATGCATGAAGGTCAACATGCCCACATAATTTTAGGATAAAAAAATGGCGGAAGCAGGAGCAGCTGGCGGTAATGGGCGAATTCATATTTCAAATTCTCAGCAAGGCGGGAACCCTGGTTCCAATGGTGGGAGCGGCTAGATCAAAGTTGTTGGTCCCATAGGCGATAAGGATAAGCCTCTGGACATCCCAGTGGGTGTTGTTGACTTACAGTTTGATGGTACTCTGCCAGAGGAGACAGCGGGTTCATCTAGGCTTCTGGGGGAAGTGTCCAAGGGGGGGCCCATTCCATGTGATGACTCCGTTGAAAGTGGAAGGGAAAAAAAGAAATGGTCATCCCTTTTTGGAACTAGACCTACTGGTAAATCCTCCCTACCTCCTATTAAGAATATTTCTGACCCTTCTGGTGGTAAGTTCGCTATCTCTATCCCTAACCAGATCCTGGACCATAATATCAATAGTATGTCGAACTCCTTGGTAGGGAAATTTATGGGTTTGCGTCCTAATATTGAAGTTGTAAGGGCTTTTGTCAAACGAAAATGGGTCCTTAAGGGAAATGTTGAAGTATCGGCTTTACCTAAATGCCTTTTGTCTTTTTCATTTTCATGTGAAGAAGACAAGGTTAAGATTCTGTGCGGGAGCCCCTGGATGGTAGGAAAGACAGCCCTGGTCCTTAGAAAATGGCATCTAAACCTAAACATGAACGATTCTCTCCTGGCACAAGTTCCAGTCTGGATAAAGCTACCAGGATTGCCTCTTGAATATTGGGTAGAAAGTATTTTTGCTAGAATAGCAAGCTCTTTTGGCGAGTTGCTCTCAATAGACCCAGTCACTGCTTCAAAAAGAAGACTAACTCATGCAAGGTTCTGTGTAGGAGTAGCCCCTGAAGCAAATATGTCGGAATAGATAGATCTAGTTTCAAAGCTGGGAACTTGGAAACAACACATCGAATATGAATCTATCCCTTTTGCATGCTTCCACTATAAAAAAGCAGGTCATTGGGCAAAATCCTGCCCAAACAAGCCAAAGGTGGAACCTAAGCAGCCTAAACCCCAAATGGAAAGTCAAAAGATGTCAGAGAAAATGGTGTGGCAAGTTAAAAATCCAGAGAATAAGGAAGATCCTTTGGGGGAAAAGAAGGAAGTCACCTCAAATTCTATCTCTAGTCCCTCAACCTAGGAAGTACTGAGAAATGAACCAACCAAAGTCAGCCCCATGGGTAGAACTCAAAAAAAGGAAATGGAAGATCAGAATGATCCTTCGAATGAGATAGTTGAAGTGGTTGCTAACACTTATGAAGGCAAGGAACTGGAAAAAAAAGATTACCAACCTGAGGAAGGAGAGATCCCTGACCCCCAAGAAGAAAGGACTGATTCTTCTCTAGCCATTCCAAGTTTTGAAATTCAAAAAGCCCAAAAATGTGCAATTTTGGGCATGAACCTCTCAAACTCAGAACAAAGCTCAAGAACAGTGAAGAATGTTTCAATTGATACTAGAACTCCTAACTGGGGCAATGAAGAAGAAATCTCCAAAATTCTCAACAACATGGAAGCGACTCCTGTGATAGAAACTGAATGGAAGCAACCAAAATACAGGAATAAGAAAGGATCTACTCCCTCGACTTCTCTACTAAGGAAATCTAGCAGAATAGCTCAAGTTGATGTGGGGTATATTTCCTCTTCCCCAAGACGACCCTCTAACCACAAAGTCAGAGACAAGGAGGCCAGCAAGAACATTGCAGATGGAACCCAAAAGACTCTCAAGGAGCTGCGAATTGGTAAGTAGCTATGAAGATAATCTCTTGGAATATTAGGGGACTCAAAAATCCCCATAAACATGATATTATTAGGAATATGATAAGAGATAGTAATCCTGATATTTTTCTAATTCAAGAAACCAAAATGAGTAGAGAAAAAGTTGAATCTTTGAAGTTCTTCAAAAATGGTAATGTTAGTGGTGGCAGTTCCGAAGGTGCTTTAGGAGGCATTGCTACCATCTGGAACCTCGATACTGTTAAAGGTCAGGTCATAATTTAGGACAGTAATTTCTCTTGTATTAAATTTGAGCATTTAAAAGATGGCACTTCATGGGTTCTTACCAACATTTATGCTCCTAATACCTTAAAGGCTAGAAACTCTTTTTGGAAAAAAATCATTCAGGCTAGGGACAGCTTCAAAAATCTTAGTTGGATGGTTATGGGGGACTTCAACACTCCTTTGAGAGAGGAGGAAAAATTTGAAGGTAGTCCTCCTCAATTGGAAAGTAGGATGGCCCTTATGGATTTTATTAATTCTCAGGCTCTCAATGACTTGGAAATACAGGGTTGTAATTACACTTGGACTAACAGAAGAACTGGTAATGACCTTATCTAAGTGCGACTTGATAGGACTCTCATCTCTAGTGACTAGTATAGTCAGTATTTCTGTTCTTTGTCGGCCCACATTCGGGTTGGATCTGATCATTTCCGGATCACCTTCATTGCTGACTCAATCAATAAAAAGAGAAACTTTCCCTTCAGATTTGAAAAAATGTGGACCCTCCATCCTAAAATCAGAAGAAATATTCAGAAATGGTGGAGCATCTAAGTTGAAGGAATGGCTATGTTTAAAGTTGTCAAGAAACTCAAAAGTGTGAAGGACAATATACGACTCTGGAACAAAACTAGTTTTGGAAATATATTTGAGGCTAAGAGTAAAATTCAGGAAGACCTTAAAGAAATACAAGATCAGATCCAGAAGGATGGTTTCAGTACTATGTCTATTGCTGATGAAAACGAGATTCTCAAAAAATACCATGATATTATCGCCAAAGAGGAAACATTCTGGAAGCAGAGATCAAGATGCATCTGGCTTAAGGAAGGAGATAGGAATACAAGATTCTTCCATATGTCGACTATCAAGCATAAAGCAATTAATAGGGTGAGCATGCTAGTTGTGGAGAATGGGGCACTGGTCAAGGAGGATGAAATAAGGAATGAAGCTAAGAGGTATTTCTCAGATCTCCTCAAGAGGGATCACAATCTGGATGCTAAAGCCCAATCCTCTTTTTTTCAGAACATTCCTTGTCTCATTGATGCTCAAAAGAATGCCTCCCTCTCCTCCATTCCCTCTAACTCATAAATTAAAAAGGTTGTTTTCTCCTTTGATGGTAACAAAGCGCCTGGTCCAGACAGCTTCCCAATGTTCTTTTTTCAAGATTTTTGGGAGATTGTTGGAATTGATGTTTCCAATGGGGTTAAGGAATTTTTTGGGGCTAGAAAACTTTTGAAAGAAATCAATGGAACTTTTATTGCTCTCATCCCCAAGATTTAAGGTGCTGATTCTTTGGACAAATTCAAACCTATTAGCCTCTGCAATTCTTTTTACAAGATTATCTCCAAGGTCCTTACCTCTAGAATTCTGGTTGTCCTTCCTACATTAATTAAACACCAGCAAAATGGGTTTGTTCCTGGAAGACAAATTCTCGATTCCATTATTATGGTCCATGAGAACATTTACTCTCTTGTTAGAGAAAAGAAGCAGGGTCTCATCCTAAAGCTAGATCTCTCCAAAGCCTATGACAGGGTTGACTGGTCTTTACTTAAGAAAATCCTCACTTCTTTTGGGTTCTCCTCTAGAGTTGTTGACCTTTTCTCCCAACTTACCACCTCTGCTACTTTTGTTATTCTTGTCAATGGTTCTCCTTCTACTTTTTTCCAAGCTTCTAGAGGTCTAAGGCAAGGAGATCCTATCTCCCCCATCCTCTTCATTATTATGGCCGAATGCTTTGGAAGGACCATGGAAAAAATGATGTTGCAAGGCTCCTTTAAGGGCCTCCAACCATCCTCTGCTGACCTTATCTACTCCCACCAGCAGTTTGTTGATGACACTATTATTATGGGGGAATCAAGTATTTCAGAAGCTAAAGCTTTGAAGAGCACCCTATGTAAATTTGCCACCACTTCGGGTTAGCTTATCAACTAGGCTAAAAGTGAAGTCTTTTTCATTAATATTCCAGAGAGAAGACAACAGAGGATTAGCAGAATCTTGGAGTGTAGGACTGCTGACCTTCCTGCCACCTACCTTGGTCTCCCCATGGGAATTGCCCCTCCTGATCCCTTCTGGAGTTCTCTAGTGGACAAATTTCATAAAAAACTTGCTGGTTGGAAAGGGGCCCTCTTAAGTCAAGCTGGCAAGCTCCAACTCCTTAAGGATACTCTTCAAAGTATTCCAATTTATGCTCTTAGTCTTTTCAGAATTCCAGTTAAGTATGCTGAAGCAATTGAGAAATTCAAAGAAGATTCCTATGGTCTGGGGTTGAGGATAAGCAAAGAAAGTCCTTGGTAGCTTGGGACCAGGTCTGTAGGCTGAAAAGCAAAGGAGGTCTGGGCCTCATGAGGATTCGTACTTTAAATGAAGCTCTCTTGTCCAAACAAGTCTGGAGAATGTTTCATTCCGATTCTGAATGGTGCAAAATTTGGCGAAGTAAGTACTCTCTTCTGTCCTCCTCTCTCTCTTCTTTTCTCAATTTGGATTTCAGTATTAATGGATCCCACATTTGGAATCATGCCTCTAAATGTAAAGAAAGTATAGCTAAAGGAGTGATATGGAAACTTGGAAATGGTAGGAAAGTAAAATTCTGGGAGGATCCTTGGCTTTTTGATAAACCTCTAATGGAATTCAACGAATGGGCCCCCCATGCTCCCTCCTATATTAGATCTTTTGGCTCCTTAGTTGTTGAGTACTAGGATGGTAATGAATGGCAGAACATTGAAAGTATCCACCCTAGCCTTTCTAAGCTCAAGATCCATCTATCTGCGGTATGGCTGAATAATGAAGAGGACTCCCTTATTTGGAAACATGATCCCAAAGGAACTTTATCTGTGTCTTCTATGTATTGTGTCCTTCCCCCCCCCCCCTACTATTAATCCTTATTGGTCTAAAGCCTGGATTAAGGGTCTTACCCCCAAAATCATTTTTTTCTTCTGGACTATCCTCCAAAATAAGATCCTGACCCTTGACAACCTCAAAGGCAGAGGTTTTGCCCTCCCTAATAGATGTGTGTTGTGCCTTCAAGAGGAAGAGTTTGTGGACCATCTTGCTCTCCACTGTTCCTTCTCAGCCTCTGTTTGGGAAAGCTTCCTCAAGAGATTCAGTATCGCTTGGGTGTTTCCTAATAACATTAGAGATATGTTCTCCTCCTGGAATATTCATTGGGCTAACCCTTTTTTGAGATGTTTGTGGCAACTTTCTCTTCCTCACATCTTGTGGGGTCTATGGAAAGAAAGAAATAATTGAATCTTCAGGGATGTCTCCCTCAATCAAGATATTGTATTTTAGAAAATTCAATGGTCTATTCAGAAAAATATAGGGATCATTGAGGGTCCTTGTTACTCGAACAATCCACTGGAATCAAATATCTTAAGGCTATGGAATATGAAGATCACTGATGGTCCTAATCTCAACCAAGATAAAAGGCTTGAAGCTAAGTGGCAAACCCCTCCTCAAGGTTGGCTCAAAGTTAATTTTGACGGTGCTGCCAAAGGTAACCTAGGTCCTTCAAGTTGTGGAGCTATTCTTAGAGATCATAGAGGAATTTGCAAGGAAATGGTTGGTGTCCCTATTGGAACCCAAGCCAATCATAAAGTTGAAGCAACGGCAGCTCTTCAAGACATCATCCTAGCCAAAAAATGGAAATGCCCCTATCTATGGATAGAAGGGGATTCAAATAATAGAATAAAGTGCCTTAATGGGACTTCAAAACCTTCTTGGTCCATTCACAACATAATCACCTCTGCTATTGACATTATTAGCACCTTTAAAAAATGTCATATCTCTCACATCTACCGGGAGGCCAATAGCTCTACTAACTGGGCTGCCAATGTGGCAGTTAAAAGTGAGGCAATTACCATGTGGACAGGTGAAAGCGGACTCCCCAAAGATGTCAGACAAATCATTAACAATGAGCGATATAAAAGCACTCCAAAGACTCTTGATGGATAGGATAATTATGAAAAGTACTGATGTGAGTACTTCGAGTTATTTTAATAATGAGAAAATCACTCATTATAACATCAATGCCATAAACTCTCATGCTTTCTGGGTAATTGTTATAGCTCCAAATAGCTCTCAGTTTAATCAGCTCTGTAAGTCTCAAAATTTGGTCGTGAGTAGCGACAACATGGGCAGAAATAGGAGGCGATATGAACCAAGTAGTTGTAAAGAATGGAAACAAAAGGAAGAGGTTTGGGGTATTCTACAGCAAGGTGGTCTCTCGAACTTCATGGAGAGACTCCACGGCCAAGATGGTATGGTAACCAGTCTTTTCTGCAAGAACTGGAAGAAGGGTATGTTAAAAATGGGCGATCAAATGGTTGAAATCGATGAAGATTTAACTGCTCAAGCTACGGGCCTCACCAGGGAAGGTTGCAACTTCTACAGAGATAGGAAGGTCAGCAAGGAAGCTATTGAAAGGTACTCGACTGAGAAAGAGAAAAAATGACTGGTAAAGTTGAGCAAAACCTACTACCCGCCTAGGGCTTTTGCCAAACCCTGGCGGGAGATTCTTTTTGTTTTAATGAGATATATTACTCTAGATGGTAGGTTTACGAAAGTTTATGGGTATCACTTTGTTCTGTTAAATCACTTTAGGCACAATGATAAGGTTGATTTCTCTTATTTCCTGCTTTGTTCAATGAATGCATCCCTTAAGGCTTACAAAGAGAATCCTCAGGTGATTCTGCTATGCACCAAGGTCTAATGGTCCTAATTTATGACCATTTAAAGGCCACTCAAATTGCTCGTGTGTAGCCCTCTGTGGATTCTGAGGAAGAGATGTCTGATTCTGCCTTTTCTAAGGAGGTGGAATCTGATAGTGACTCTTCATCTGATACAAAGGATAGTTCTGATGACCCAGAGTATGAAAGCGGGAAGAAGAGGAAATACAGAAAAACAAGACCCTCTTCATCCAAGGGCAAAAAGCCTCAAAGCAAACCCCTAATTAGCATCTCTTCAGAAGGGGAGGATTCGGATGATTCTGAGAAGAAGAACCCTAAAGGGCTGCTGAAGAGGAAAACAAAAATCCATACCCAGACCCAAAAAAAGCACAAGAAAAAAGAGGAGACTGGCAAGGAACCGGAAGCTAACAAGCAAGCAAGGACCCTGGAAGCTGAGCACAGCCTAGAAAAGGAGACTATGGAAGAGACTCTCAGGGCTTCTGACACAATTTCCGCCCTCCACATCCCCAAAGAAGAACAGGTTACTCCTAGAAAAGCTGCTCCCTCATCTCGCCCTCCTCCCGAGGGTTTGTATGGTTTCATGGAAACTATGGAGTGGCTCATTAATGGTTACAAGAAAGTTGTGGATGAATACAAGAAGCTCTGTAACAGAGTCTTGATTCTGGAAACCATTAATATTGGGGAGGGAAATACAATGGCCGACTATATTGAGGACCTAAAAAACACCATCGCCAAAGCTGAAGACATCAGAGATGCTTTCAACCCTAGGTTTGAGAAGATTGAAAAGGAGATGCTGGACAGAAAATGTCTTGCAGACACTTGCGAAAAAACCCTCTCGGACACTGTCACCAAAGTTGATAAAATTGAGGAGTGCCTAAAGAACATCGCTGAACAGAGCCTAAGTATCTTGAAGATCTCGGCCAACAACACCCACACCCTCATCAGCAAGATGGATGACGAAAAGGAAATCTAGGACTTAGAACTGGAAGCTGAAGGAACAGGGGAAGATCAACGTCCTAGAACCCGCACCAGAGGCAAGAGGAAGGAAAAGAAACCGAACAAGGATCTGGAAGACCTAAAAGTTGTTGGGGCCACCTATGACAAGCTGGTGACAAAGGCGGAGGATTTGCTAAAGAAAATCGCTATGTAGCGCATTCCCTGTTTCTTTACTGTTTTTTGGTTAAGTTGTTCTTTCTGTTCGATGGTCTTTTGGCCAGTCTTTTTATCTGCAGACTCTTTTGTTATGCTCTTCTCGGTGCTTTTTCTCTATCTATGATGTAAAGGTTTTGGGTCCTAAAAACCTGTTTTTTAATTAATCAGAACATGCCCACATAATGATCACCTATGGGTGTAATGCAATGCAATAAGGTTACCAATGTGGTTGAAGTATTTACATCCCTCATCTACTAATAAACATGTATTGTTGCATGCACCTAGAACACTAACAAAGCTTACAATGTTAGGATATGTTCCAGAGTGGATCATTAATTCAATTATTTTGAGTGCTTACTTACAAAATCGATTTTGTGCATATCCTGCAATCATTACATTCCATGAGATGACATCTCTTTGAGGCATTTTGTGAAACAATTTAGGTGCTTTATCTATGACTCCACATTTTGCATGCATGTCTACTAGAGCATTTCCAACTGTAATATCTGAAATAAATCATATTAGTATTATGCTTTGATGGATGCACTACTACACAATTAAAGTGTTTAAGATGTTAATTTTTAATTGTCTCAAATGAAGACAATAAAAGAAAACAATAAATAAGACTTTTAAATTCTTCTTTTTCTCAACTCATTTGCCCGCTTCTCGCATCATATTCAATATGCAGTTATCTAGGCAGGAAGGATTATCACAAGTTTAATTTTACCTGCAAACTTTGCCCATATTTTCTTATTGGCTTCACTCAGACACGAATTGTGCAAACTAGGTTTTCTAGTGGATGGTACCGGCATAGCCCACTAACATTCTCATTCTGATTTTGTTCAATAAATTAAACCTATTGACATTCGGTTTGAAGGTTTCTATGGCAGAAAAGCTTCCAAGTATATTCATATTCCTAAATTTATTTTTGTAGTCTACCAATATATTTTTCTCTACTATAACGTTTTATAGGGCATTCTTTGTCTATTCATTATTATTTATAGTGGTCTATATTTGTGTTTACAATATATATTTTTAGGCACATTAATATATTTGGGTAGATTCCCAGAGTCTACTTCAACGACGATGTGGGTTTCATGGACCCAGATCCAAGCTACATGCTTGAGTTAGTCCATGAGTAGGTCTTTGGTTCAAATATCACCACTGCCAATCCTCCACCCACAAATGGATTCATACATAACACTCTCAGAATATCCAAAAACCTCTTAGAAACCATCATTGTTAGAATAGTTAATCTTTACTTGGTTGTATTTAATTTGGTATATTCCTTTGGAATCCCTACATGTAATTTGTCCTCTTGTACATGTGTGAGGACATGTCATTTCTTTATTTTCCTTTATTAAGGAATTTTAGATTTCCTCCTTAAGAGGATTTGGACACATGGCACACACATTTTATGAATGGTGGCATTCATAAATTTGGGAGTTACTTTGTAACTCCTCTCCTCATCTCTATTTAAGAGATGCCTCCTCTCTCATTTATTCTTAATGACATTATTGTAAAGAGCATCTCTCTCTCTCTCTCTCTCTCTCTCTCTCTCTCTCTCTCTCTCACACACACACACACACACACACACACATTTTAGGCATTGTCTCATTCATAATAAGACAAGGGGTTTTTATTTTCTTTTCCCCTTTCAAAAGTTCTTATGTCTCATTCTTCACATTTGGGTGATTGCTCCAAAGTTTTTTCATTTCTCTTGGTAACATTTACTTCATCAATAAACTTATTTGGATTTTGTTTTTCTTTCCTTGCTCTTGTATTTCCTTTTATGGCATCAGAGCAGGTTCTAATTCTTGTTTCAAGTTGAGATTGATGAAGGTTACCATTTTGTGGAGATCACCTTTCTTGGAGGCATTGTTTTTTAGAGAGGAGAAGAAATTCTTTCTCTAATATTTTCTACTATGCAGGTTTTTATTTCAGATTTTAAAAATAAAATTCAAACTTGTTAACAAGTTTGCCTGCAGTTTAATCTTTATAGTTTCTAGTTTTGTTTTTTTAAAAAGCTTTGGAAGGCTTGCTGCCAAAGTTTCTTCTTTCTGGTTTAAAGTTGTGGGTTTGGAAGGCTTGCCGCCAAAGTTTATTCTTTCTGATTTTTTTATTGTGACTAGTTTGGAAGGTTTACCGCCAAACTCAGCCTCCTTAATCTGTTTGGTCGACTTGCCGCCAAAATTGATTGATTATTAAATTGCATTCTCTATTTGTTTACAGGTTCTAACATTTCATTTACTTGCAAGTTTTTTGATAAAAATAATTTTTATATTGTTTCTTCATTGAATCTCTGTGTATTTACAAAAAATATCAGTCTAACATTTTATGCAGGTTCTACCCTATAAAAGGCATAAATCTCTCTATTTACAGTTCTAAATTGTATTTCATTCATCTCACATTCATTTGTATTTAATCTAAAATATAACTCTATTTCTGCAAATAATTCTATAAATATTTCACATCTGCAAGCTTCAACGTCTCTGCAGTTTTGTTAAACAAGGATTTGCAATTCTTATGTTTTTTCGTCATCTGCTATTAACGTATGTTGTCATATCGTCTGTTGTGCTAATGTCTCTGTAATTATTTCTGCACGTATTATTTTCCAACTTTTGTTGTCATAATGTCTGCTATCGTTACATCTGATTGCCTTAATCTTTCTGCACCTTCTCCTCTATTAATCAAACTCCTCTGCATTGTATCAATTTATCCTCCTATCTTGTAACTTTTTTTTGGTTTATCCCATTCTATCTTTGCATGCACTTAATATCTCTGTTGTTTTTTTAAAACCTTCCTCTCTGTATATTCTCTTTTCATTTCACTCATTCATGCTTTTAAAAGTTAAGCACTTTAAAACATTCACGTATAACATTATATTAAAAGCTTTATTTTAAAAAAACTTCATAAAGTTAAGTTTACTTTACTTAAAATATAAGTTTAGTTTCTTTAATTAAAATAAAGTTGTTAATAGAGTTTTAAATAAATAATTTTTTTATTATTAAAAGTTTTTAAAGTTTTTTAATAAAAAACTTCAAAGCTTTTTATATATATAAATTTAACTTTTTTAATAAAAGTTTTTAAAATATAAAGTTTGTTTAGTTAAAATTTAAAATTGTTATTAAAAATTTTTAAATAACATTTTTTAATAAATTTTTTTTTTGAAAGTTGATTCAATTTTAATTAAAGAGGTTAATTTTCATTTTTTAATCAAAGGGGTAATTTTTCATAATTTGTCTTTTATTTTTTTATCATGTCTATTTTAATTCTAGAAATTAAATTAAATAGTTCTAATTATCATTTATGGAAAACACATATTTCTTTTATTTTTCGTTTCAAGCACATTTTGGATGTTGCTACTAATAAAACCTTTGAGTCTGCTTCAACTGCTCCTCAAGCCGATCAAGATAGATGGAAGGCTCAAAATGAGGAAGCACTTGGTTTAATTGGTATTTCAATGGTTCTTGATTTGTATGTTCTAATTGAAAATTGTACACAAGTGTGTGAAGCTTGGGAAATTTTAAAAACAACTTATGATAGCTCAAATGAATCTCAAAAAATTCAGCTTCAATATCAACTCGAAGATCTCAGGTATAAAGATTTTAAAACCATGGATGAATTCTTATTAAAGTTTGATTTTATTAATAGTTAATTAACTGGTTTAGGAGTTACGCTAGCTGATTTACGTTTAATTCATCTTATTCTTAAAAAATGTCTTCCTCGTCAATTTCAACAATTTAATACGAATATCCATGCTCAACTTTCTATTCCTAGTTTAGCTATTCAATCAACTTATGATATTTTTTGTAATTTATTATGTCAAGAGGAAGCTAAATTAATTCAATTTGGTACTCTTAAAAGTAGTGAACATGCTTTTATGTCTAAAAATCAAAATCATAATAATAATTTTAGATCCAATAATAATAATCATAATCATAATAATAATCACAAAACTTCTAATTATCAATCTCATTCTAAATCCTATCATAACAATTCTTATAATAATAATCATAATAATACGTGCAATAATCAAATGAATAATTCTCAAACAAGACTCCATTGCACATATTGTGAGAAAGATGGACATATTACTAATAATTGTTTTAAGAAGTAAAATGGTAAAAAGTCCATGAACCAAAATAATCAAAATAATCAACATAAACCTCATTATAAGAAAGGTAATAATAATGGTAATTCATCTCGTCATGCATTTACATGTACTTATAATGTTTCTCAACCACTTGAGTGGATTATTGATTATGGTGCATCTCAGTATGTTATTTCTCATAAAGAATGTTTTGAATCTTTGTATCCTGATATTTCCAATATTCTGGTTCAATTAGCTAATAATCATACTTGCAAAGTTGAAGCTATTGGTGATGTGAATGTTCCTAATGGGAGATTACATGATGTTCTTTATGTTCATGAATTAAAATCAAATTTGCTTTCAGTTCCTAAACTTTGTCAAGATTATAAGATTAACTTTTATAGGGGCATGTGTTATATCATTGATCCAAAAACTAATCATGTTATTGCTATTGCTAAAATGGATACTGATAACTTATTCAAGTTCTATGAATTTGCTCCTACAAAGTATTCCTTGCTTACTACTGTTGATTTTACTATATGGCATGAAAGACTTGCCCATCTCAATTATGATTATATTTCATTGATGCAAAAAGAAAATTTGGTTGATGGATTTCCTACTATTGTTCCTTCTCAAATTGTTTACAGTGGCTGCATGAGTGGTAAGATGCATAGGGAACCCTTTCCTCATGGTCAATCTTGGAGGGCATATACTAAATTGCATCTAGTTCATAGTAATCTCTTGGGTCCCATGGAGAATCCCTTCATCCAAGGTTCAAGGTATGCTCTTACCTTTGTTGATAATTTTTCAAGGCAAACATGGATATATTTCCTTCATAGTAAGGATCAAGTGTTTGATGTATTTACTGAATTTCATATGTTTGTAGAAAGGCAATCTGGTTCTAAAATTAAGATTCTTCGTACTGACAATGGAAGAGAATATGTCAATAATGTATTTAATGCTTATTTGAAATCTTTTGGAATTAAACATGATCTTACCATTCCTTATACACCACAACAAAATGGTGTGGTAGAACGGAAGCATAGGACCATTGTTGAAATGGCTAGATGTTTATTGCATGCAAAAAATATGGATTACAAGTTTTGGGTTGAAGCCATAGCTTGTGAAACTTATTTAATTAATAGAACACCTACCAAAGCCTTAAAAACTCTTGAAGAATCTTGGTCTGGTAGAAAGCCCAATTTGCAGAATTTGAGAATTTTTGGTTCCACAGCTTATGTTCACAAACCTAAGGAGAAAATAAAAAAATTAGATGTTAAATCTTCTCCTTTTATTTTTTTCGATTATGATGAAAATACTAAAGGTTATAGAGTTTACAATCCTATTACTAACAAGGTAAAAGTTGCAAGAGATGTTTGTATTGCAAAAAAAGGTGTTCATGATTGTTCTAAAGTGGAGGATGATGAACTTGCTCAAAGCAAAGTTGTTTTTGTGGAGGACCAACCTCTGTCTCTTAACCCTACTCCTAATGCATCTCTTTCTATTCCTTCTAGTGATAGTGATGATGATAATAATAACTCTACTCCTCATGACTCTTCTTCTAGTGATGAATCCATTACTTCTAAAAGAAGACCTAAATAGTTTAAATCTTTAATTCAAGATAGTGATGAATACTTAGCTAGAATGGATAGAATTCAAGCTAGAAGAGTTAATTATTGTAATTATGCTTTAATGACTACTATTATGAATTCTAATGATCCTAAAACATTTGATAAAACTAAAAATCAACCACATTGGCAAAAAGCAATGAAGGAATAATATGATATTTGAATTTCTAACCAAACTTGAGATTTAGTTCCCTTGCCTCATGGTAAAAAACTTGTTTCTTGCAAGTGGCTTTATAAAACGAAATTGAATGCTAATAATCAAGTTAGTAAATTTAAAGCTAGATTAGTTGCTAGAGGTTTTTCTCAAATTGAAGGCTTAGATTATACTAAAACTTTTGCTTGTGTTGCTAAAATGCCTACAATTAAACTTGTACTTGCTTTAGCTTCTAGAATGAATTGGCCTATTCACCAAATGGATGTTAAAAGTGATTTTCTTAATGGTGATTTACATGAGGAAATTTATATGTCTCAACCTCCTGGTTTTATTAAAGAAGGTAATGCATACTTAGTTTGTAAATTAAAGACCATCATACCTACTCGCAGAGAGTGGGACCACCATGCCTACTCGCAAAGGGTGGAATTTCTTCAATGATGCCCACCATACCTACTCGCAGAGGGTGGGTCCACCATGCCTACTCTTAGAGGGTGGAATGAAGGCTTTCACCTCAAACTTCTCCCAGAGAAGAATGCATCACCACCATGCCTACTCGCAGAGGGTGGATCCACCATACCTACTCGCAAAGGGTGGAACAAAAGCTATTACACAAAAGATTACTTTGTATGTTAGTACTCGAATTCATGTCTTAAACCATCTCTATCTTTCTTGATCTCTTCATCTGCATCTACTCATATATCTCTCCCTCTCCCTCCATATATACAAGCACACATGTTGCAGGAACTTGCTTTAAGTTTGAGAAAAACCTCTAGCAACTAATCTAGCCTTCAATTTGAGAAAAACCTCTAGCAACTAATCTAGCTTTAAATTTACTAACTTGATTATACTAAAACTTTTGCTCATGTTGTTAAAATGCCTACAATTAAACTTGTGTTTACTTTAGCTTCTAGAATGAATTGGCCTATTCACCAAATGGATGTTAAAAGTGATTTTCTTAATGGTGATTTACATGAGGAAATTTATATGTCTCAACCTCCTGGTTTTATTAAAGAAGGTAATGCATACTTAGTTTGTAAATTAAAGAAATTAATTTATGGATTAAAGCAATCTCCTAAGGAGTGGTATTCAAAGATTAATGCATTCTTTCTTTCTCAAGGATTTATTAGAAGTAAAAATGATCCTAACTTGTATATTAAACATAGTTAAGATGATATTATCATTATTATATTGTATGTAGATGATTTGATTCTTACTGCAAGTTCCAATACTTTGATTTCTGATATTAAGTTTCAACTTAATCAAAAATTTCAAATGACTGATTTAGGTCTTTTACATTATTTTTTAGGAATGCAAATTTGGCAAACCTCTAAACGAATTTTCTTATCTCAAAGTAAATATGCTCAAAATCTCATAGATAAGTTTAAAATGAATGATGCTAACCATGTTTCAATTCCTATTGAATTAGGCACTAAGTTAATGCTTGATATGCAAACTCCACTTGTTGATCCTACTTTGTATAGACAATTAGTTGGAAGTTTGAATTATTTAACTCTTACTAGGCCATATATTGCTTATAGTGTTGGTTATGTTTCAAGATTCATGTCTAAACCTCAACAAACACACTTTAAAGTTGCTAAAAGAATTTTAAGATATATTAAAAGAACTATTAATGTAGGTTTATTTTATGATGCAAATTCTGATTTTACCTTAAAAGGTTTTACTGATTCCGATGTAGGTGGAGATCCCAATTATGGAAAATCTGCTTGTGGGTATTGTTTTTTTATTGGTTCACGAGCAATTTCTTGGAATAGTAAAAAACAACAATCTACCTCTCTTGGATCCACTGAAGTTGAATACAAAGGATGCACCAATGCTTACAAAGAAGCCTTGTGGCTTAGAAGACTGCTTGAAGATTTGGGTCTACCTCAACACGAACCAACTCCATTGTATTGTGACAACCAAAGTGCCATTGCCTTGGCTAAAAATTTAGTTTTCCATGCAAGAACAAAACACATTGGTCTCCAACACCACTTTATTAGAGAACAAATTGAAGACAAGCAAGTTTCACTTCTATATTGCAAGGGTGAATATCAAGTTGGAAATAT
This sequence comes from Cryptomeria japonica, assembly GCF_030272615.1. Taxonomy (NCBI): domain Eukaryota; kingdom Viridiplantae; phylum Streptophyta; class Pinopsida; order Cupressales; family Cupressaceae; genus Cryptomeria; species Cryptomeria japonica. Next base: position 543,235,121 of record NC_081414.1, on the reverse strand, counting down.
TCTCACAAAGCCTCTTTGTAAAGAGAAGTTTCGATTTCATTGTAAAAATCTTGGTTTGCAACCCATTGAAGGGTTTGATGTAAACTCCCCAAGGAAAGCTTAAGGGGGGGTGTTATAATAGTTAATCTTTACTTGGATGTATTTAATTTGGGATATTCCTTTGGAATCCCTACATGTAATTTATCCTCTTGTACTGTGTGAGGACATGTCATTTCTTTATTTTCCTTTATTAAGGAATTTTAGATTTCCTCCTTAAGAGGATGTGGACACATGGCACACACATTTTATGAATGGTGGCATTCATAGATTTTGGAGTTACTTTGTAAGTCCTCTCCTCATCTCTATTTAAGAGATGTCTCCTCTCTCATTTCTTCTTAATGATATTATTGTAAAGATCCTCTCTCTCTCTCTCTCTCTCTCTCTCTCTCTCTCTCTCTCTCTCTCTCTCTCTCTCTCTCACACACACACACACACACACACACACATTTTAGGCATTGCCTCATTCATAATAACACAAAGGGTTTTTCTTTGCTTTTCCCCTTTCAAAAGTTCTTGTGCCTCCCTCTTCACATTTGGGTGATTGCTCCAAAGTTTCTGCATTTCTCTTGGTAAAATTTATTTCATCAATAAACTTACTTGGATTTTGTTTTTCTTTCCTTGCTCTTGTATTTCCTTTCAATCATGAAGGCCCTTAACCTTGAACATATTCTTGTTACCGATCTTGTAAAAGAATTTTTTATATTTGATCGATGGTTTTCTGCTTTTGTCGGCCCACCCGCCCCGACGCACCCCAACCTGATATTCATCTACTTGGGCACTTCACATGGTGCTACCAATCATATTGCCAAGCAATTGGTCATTGGGTACCTGTAGAAAACCATAGTTGAATCTCTTCATGAGGCGGGCCTTTCGGTCGGCGTCTTTTACTAGAACATCCCCACTTCACTATTTTACAAAAACCTTAGGAAGCTCAGTATGTTCTGAAGTTTCATCATTATGGCCTAAAATTCAAGCACCATTCCAGAAAGGGAAAATTGTCTAACCTAACTTTTTAAGCCCCCTTACTTTGACCTTGAGCTTTTCTTGGCTAATGATATTCATCCTGCTCATGATCTTGCCAATGGGCATAAATTGGTGAAAGAGTTGTATGAAACGTTGAGGCTGAGCCCTTAGTGGAACGAGACCCTGTTTGTTCTTACCTATTTGAACATGGAGGATATAATGACCATGTGCCCACCCCTATCAGGAACGTTCCTAGGCCTAATGGCATTGTTGGCCCTCATCCCCATTTCTTCAAATTTGATAGATTGGGGGTCAGAGTGCCCACTACAATGACCTCCCCCTGGAATACCAGGGACAAGTCACTTCATCCAAAATACCCTTTTCTTTTGTTAAGTGCCAAGTGTTCTACTGGTGAGAATGTTTGGCTCTCCATTCTCCACAATTATCTTTCTAGATTTTTTGTTTGTGTCTACCATTTTGTATTTTTATTTTGGGGGTATTTATTTTTTCTTATCCTTTATTTGTTGAGAAGGAGCTCGTTGTTGGAAGTTTTATTTTTTATCTTCTTGATGTTTTGTATTAAATTTGAAAAACTTAATGCAATCTTCTTTTGAGGGATATACACAGCAAGAGCTCTTGAATGTGTTTGAACCACAAGATTGATTTTGTAAAATATCCCTGAATAGAAATATGAGGAAAGCTCACAATAATACTTTCAATTTTTTACCCTTGACAACACTCGGTTCAGTTTATTCTGAAACTTCTTACAGATTGCAAGACATATAATTAACAGTAATCTTTAATGCATAAACATGAACAGAGAATATCATATGTTGGAAGTCAAAATCAATGATGATGCACAGAGGAATACATTAAACAGGATAGTATCTGACCTCTATGAGTGGAAATAAGATTAAAGCTAATTAACTTGAAGCTCAGATTACATTCGATGAAAGGATCATTAATGTCCAGCGTTGAAAATCGCTGACATTAATACATAGAGATCTGCAGCTAAACACACTTCCAGACTAGGTCACGAACCAACCATAGGAAAGTGGGTTGGTGCATCAGTCTATCTTTTAATATGCAGTCATGTTCCAGCTAACCATGCTATAGGAATGAGTGGATTTCTCCAAGGGTAGAAGCCACTGTAATCCTGTCACAAAATATAATTCACACCCATACTGGAGTATTGTGAAAATATGAATAAATATCTCTAAAGAATCGAAGAAACTGAATGATGAGAGCCTGTGCTAAACAATCTTGATTTCAATATTTAGAAGTTCCCATTTCAATATTTCAGGTGCCACGATACTAGAAGGAAACCCACGACTTTATACCAAAACTATTAAACAAGTCACAATCTTTAGAAAGCTCAACCCAATAATCTTTGACCAATTCCATCTCCTATGTGATATGACTCAAAAACCACATCGGTGATGGAAGTACAAATAACAATCTCCAATATTAGAGAAGCGGTCAAATGATCAAAGCCAATGATTGTACAATTGTGTCGGCTACCTTATTTGATTTGGACACTTCTTTAGAATCAATTGTCCTAACCAAATTGCAACTCTATAACTCTATAAATCCATTCTCCCTTATGGCATTACTACGTCAAGGCCAAAATAAACAAGAGCTGCAAAGCAACCAAGTTCCTTCCAAGAATGCAGGGACTAAGTTTGCAGAAAGTATTTTGCAAAAAGTATTTGAATGTTTGTCATCTATAAAGAGAACTACAATATGGAAAACTAAGATGACTGATTGTAGTTATGCATTCACATAGAACAATTACTTATCGATGACCTTTTTAGATTCATAATATTAGGCTTTTGTAAATGATAAAGGAACCCATGAAGTCTTTTAAAAAATAGAAATTGGCAATCAAGTATTTAAAGAAGCTCCAACATTTGCTACAAATTCATCTTGGTTTGGCTCTGTAACAACTGTTGCATAGCATAAATAATTGGGAGGCCTTGTATTGAAGAGTTGTTCTTGGGATGTAGTTATAGTCAACCTAGTGCATGTAGTTTAGTTCAAGGGAGATAAATTTAAAAAATAAATTAGACTTGTCCGTAAACTGATTCATTTCTCTATACAGGGCAATGACCCTAACTCTTTGCATTTTTGCATATGTATCAGGTCTAGTGTCAAATATTGAAGAGTGGCCTATTGTTGTATGTATGCCTTTTTCTTGGTTGTAATGAAGTAACAATAGTACCCATGACCTTATTGACCATCTCCCAAAAAAATTAGCTTCCTACTTGTGCCTGCAACAATACATAGATTAAATTAGAACACAAGATTCTAATTCAAGAATGTATAGTAAAGTACACTTAGAACTAGTAGCCAAATGTAGAAATGCATTATCATTAAGTCCTAATTTAATCATAAAAATCAATGTAATGCAAGTCGATATAGAAGAAAAAGAGATAGGAATTAGGAAGTGTAAGCAAGATAGTCGATTCACCTAAGAAACACAATCACATAAGATTTTACCATTGTAGTAATACTTGATTAACTTGATTAAGAAATATCTTTGTAGATATGTGGTTTTGTCATATTAATATTATCTAGAACAGCTTGAGCAAGAAGCATAGTGTGCTTAATGTTCTATTTCTCTACATTAGATTGGTCTACATACAAACAACTGCCAAATCGAGTGAGACAAATTGACAAGATTTCAAGTGATAAGGTTGGATAAGCAGAAGAAGGGCCTTGATAAGTTCACTTTCTCATAATAAGTTCACCAAGGCAAGTCAATTACCAGGCATAAAGATGGGCAACCGGCTTTCAGGGCTCTTAGTACTCAACTCTACTGTATAATTCCATTTAAACAATGCTCTAAAATTAATGCATAAATCTGATCCCTATATAAGACAACAACTTTTCTAGGACTTAAAAATCTTGTAGGCAAGGAAATATTGTAGGAAACTGATGTGATAGTACAACTTAGCAGAGGTTAAGAAGTCTCTTTAAAGGTGGAATGAAGCTTTTTGCCTTTTTAAAGTGTAATTATCTTTGTCGCAAAGAGATGCATCTCCACCCCTTGGTCACCTACTATCTATCCCCATTTTATTTTCCGCTTCAGATATAAACTTATAGGCTTATGTTTTTTGCGGCACTTCAAGTTTTTTGGGGCACTTTAAGTGTACTCTTTTTGTACTCCTATAGAGGGGACCTAACAGAACTTGGAGAGTTGTTTTTGTTGACCTAATAACTAGATTTGAGATGGACATAATCTTTTCAGTGTCAGCTAGTCATGTGTTAAGTGACGTTGTAAGGAAAAGTTTTGAAGCATGGTTGCGGTCAGTGAATGATAAAATTATCTATATTTTGTATTTGCAGTTTTGCCAACTAAGTCGTGAACCGATACAATTTTAATTGCTCTAGTCTATGGAGAAAACTAATACAAAGAAATCAACACATAAGTGAAGGACACCAAGAGGGAAATTCTTCCTTGATCTCAACATATCATTCATTGCCTTGTCCTCCTTAGTAAACCATGCAAGCTTCTTTGTTGACTTACAACATCTATAGTTTGATTTTTGTAGACAACCAACAAGACAACCTCAATTTAACATACCTGAAGGGAGGTTTGATGTGGGCTGATTGATAAATTTGTTAACTGCCTCATTCTGGACCACTCTTACCTTTTCATTGTTTTGTAGGAATTGTTAATTATTTGTGAAATGAGTTTCTAATTCAGCCATGTTTTATATATGGATTACTCCCATGTTCGCTTGCTTCATGAATTGTGTCTTAATATGTTACAAGTTGTCTTTGTGGTTGTAATTGTCTATAAAATGATTACGCATTTGCCAATCAAGTCCTTTGTCAGTCTGTTGTCAAATCTTTTTGTTGAACTTGATGTTGATTCCTTCTCAAGAACTTTCACTTTCTTTTAATGGACCTAGAACTTGATGAGGACATATTGCAAGGGATTTAGTATTATAATTGAGTGCTACATCCTCTGCCAAATGTAGTACAGCTTCTAACTTCTTGACAAAAACTATATTTAAATTTGTATATTTGTGTTACTCAATTAACCTTCTTTCTTGATTATTCAAACCATCAACCAAGAAACATGGAGCAATCTAATTGATCATCCATGTCCTAATTTGATCCTCAAGCATGTTCATTCAAACATTCTGTACAAGTTGAATCCTTTTGAATACAATGAACCTGTTGGACACTATATTTGAAAATAAAAAGTATATATAAAAAATATATATTTCCATAGGTGTAAAGACTAAAAGATTTTTCGACCAGCAAATTGTATCGAGCATTTCAAAAGAAGCTTCATCGAAAGAGTATTTTCATCGAAACAAAGTACATAAAATGCCAAGCAAAAATACTTCGGCAAAAAGTCACCTTCGATGGATACAGAAAACCGCTCATCGATACTCCAAGTTTCATCGAAAAGGTAAAAAACAAAAGGCAAAAAGTAATTTCGAAGGAATATCATTACCGAAGAAACTCATAAAGCATTCATCGAAATGCAAGTTTTCATCGATGACATAACATCGAACAAAAGAAAAGGTGTTTCATCGATAAAGGAGGATATCGATGGAAAAGGACTGTCGATGAACATACATAAACCTTCACCGAAGAAAGGAACTCATCGAAAGAATGATTTCGATGAAACTTGCGAGTGACCTATCGAAAAAGTTTGTCGATGAAAGAATGATTTCGATGAGTCTTAAAAGTGGCTTCTCGACATGGGCTACTCACCGAAAGAATAATATCGAAGAAAATGGGCTTTTGATGAAAGATTTAAACATTCGGCCGAAGACAAGGGTTTCATCGATAACTTGAAATATGATCACTTTGATCGAACTGTACTTCCCGCGAAAGAGTTAAAGGCGCAAGTGAGGAATGTCACATCTGCAATTAAGTTTAAACACTTGAGTAGCCGTTGTAGACGCAGAACATTAACTGTGCACAAGTTGCCCATACGATTACAGTTGAACTGATTGAATTTTCATAAGAACCAGATCAATGCTAAAAGACTAAAGATTGCGAAGAACTTGCGGAAACTTGCGAACGACAATCAGAAGAGCTGGGCATTTCTCCAAGTAAGTGTTGTCTCTCGTATTTGCTGTAATCATGGAACCTTCGTCTTCTTCTTCTAAAAAGAGTAGGAAAGGAAAAGAGCTAAACCCTGAAGAGAAGCCCAAAAGACAAAAGAAGGAAGGGAGAGCTCTGACGCAGGATTTGTTAGACCAGTGTCCCTCATCTAGTGTGAGGTCCAAAAAGATCAAAAGTGAAGAAGAAGGATTGGAGGATAGATTTGAAAATCTAGGAGACATTTGGACTGAAATCAGAGGACATGAGTTGTTCTTATTTAGTTACAAAAGAAGGGATGCTCCTGAACCCATAAGCAATCTATGGAAGAAGAACTTAGGCAAATTGGTAGTCCCGAACGTGTTTGTAGATGTAGAATTAATGAAAGCTCTGGTAGATTGTTATAACCCGAGGACCAAAACCATATGTGATTACAGAGGGAATCCATTAGTGGTGATTAATAAACAAACTATTGATATGGTGTTTGATTTAGACTGGGAGGTGGAGGAGAATATCGATATGAAGAAACTTTCACAAGAATTCTTTAGTTTGGAAAACATCTACAGGACTTGGAGACTACCTATTCACAGGCCAAAAGTGGGTGGGTCATTTGTTCCGTTCAGCAAAGATGACAAGGTGCCGTTCGATGTCAACCACTTCCATCCATATTTCAAATATACATATTATGCTGCAGCCCAAGTACTAGGCCTAGAGGCTCATCCACTCATGGATATTGGGGTTATGGTTCTGTGTGCTGACTTACAGTCAAAAGACCCTAGGTCATTTGATTTTGCCACTTATGTTGCAGATGCCTTAAATCATGGGTTGGAAAAATTGAAAGGGGACCTTGTGAATATTCATTTTTCATTATACTCCTTGTTAATGCATATCATTCTTTATTGTGGACAAGAGATTAACTTCTGGTCAGATGATTTCTGCATTAGATCTTACGACAAGAATGGTCTGAAGAAACCAGTTCAGTTATGGGTTTCTGCATGGGACCAGAGGTTAATGAACAACCAGTACTGGCACTTTCAAGAATATTTTGTGAAACCCCTTAGTGTAGCTTTTGGGCAACATAGGGATTACACTTTGTCCCCTGAAATCAAGAGATTCCTCAGACCAAAGGACTTCTCTCCAGAGTCACAGATTGATCATAATTGGGGTGATTGGTATTGCCATGATAATCACACAGAAATCAAGATATTTGGATATGAAGGGAAACCCCACATGCTTCCAATTACAGTGCCAAACAGGGTGGCTAGCCTGGAGATCATAAGACAATTGTCTATTGTCAGTGCTAAACACTTAATAGATTTCGGTAAACAATCCATCGTTCCAGGTTTATTGGTTTTCTCTGATTTCATTATTAAAAGTTCAAAAAGTTATCATTTACTGCAGAACAAGTTAGACTACTATGGCATGACTCTGGGTGAGCCTAGAGAGAACTTCGATCCTGAAGGATATATAAGAGCTGCCAGAGCATCACAAAAACTCAAAGCTGGAATACATGTGGCCAAAATGCTAGATGACCTGATTAAGAATCTTGAAAGTGAAGAGGCCAAAGCTTTGAGAGAAAAGAGTGAGTTAGTTTGGGAGGCCTACAAATGGAAAAGGGCAAGGGGAATGATAGATGGAGATCTAATTGGAAATCTCCAAGATCCTTTGGAAGTGGCTAAAAGGCTGCTTCAACATGAAGCAGAGATCATGCATAGAGTGCCCTCGCAATTCCTTCATTTCATTAATACTGAGAAGGATAGTCAACCCTTAGCTCACATGTCACCAAAATCGACTGCTAGTAGTATCCCTGCTGATTCTCCTAGAGAAGATTATCCTCCTGGTTTCGAAGCAGAAATGAATATGGACACTGGTGAAATCAATATTAAGGATGTCGTCGATATAAGGATGACTGAACATGAAGATTTTGTTGCTGATGATGGATTCGCCTCTTCTAGGGAATTTCTCTCATTTTTATACCAATACAAAGGAGCTCATGTAAAACGAAGCATGGCTGGGAGACCAGAGGAAGAACAGATGAAGAAATTGCAGGATGAGATTGATGTCCTCATGAAAGATATGACTCCTGAGAGAGGGAGGAAATTACTAAAAGAGGCCGGTGTAATCATCTTTTCTGGTTGGGATATAAACTCAGCACTTTTATTCGACGGGTTCTTGAAAAAACAAGCCCTGAATCAACAGGTGTTGCCTCAGGAGATAGATAAAATGTTCCTAGGCTCTGGATATGATCCAGACAAGAAAGCTCTCCTACAATGGGCATTATATCCAAAGGGGAAGAGGCCTATCATTGTAGACATTGAAGAAACCTTTGGACACCTCATGGTTCATCAGGTTGGAAAAACTGACCCTAGGGTCACTGCTAAACTCAACTTGGATGTTGCTAGATTGAACCTAGACCAGACAGAATTTTTGGTCAGAGAGAACGTCACATATAAGGGGTTGTATGAAAAGTCTAAAGAGGAGAATCAAAAGTTGCAAGCAAAAATATTGCAACTAGAGACAGGGACTCCTATAAGCGAGTACACCTCATACCCCATGGGACATAGCTTGGACGATGTCTCTGATGCTCTGTACTGGAAATATCAAGCAGAAAAGGCCAATAAACGCGCAGAAGGTATCCAACAAAGGACGGACAAACTAGTCAACGATATCATAGGAAATTGGTTTAACACCATGCTCTTGCAGGTCGAACCATATTGGAAAGTATATAGTGGAACAATAAAGGCGTTAACAGAGCATGAGAGATTAAAAGCACGACTGCATGAAGTACTGAATAATGTAGATACCATGACACCAGAAGAAAAAACTGAGGGGACTGCGTATATGGAGAATCATGTTAAACTTGAAGATACGCTGAGAAGAGATCTGAAGGAATTGGATGATGAGAAACCTGTTGGAATGCCCTCTGTTTACAAAGAAGGAGAAGTGATATCCCTGCAAGACTTGCGAAAAGAGCTCATCAGTGTCAAGGATTGGGCCTTGTCAAAAATAGATCGAAGTAGGGATATGGCCCCTACTGTCAACCAGATAATATTCAAGTATCTATAGCAGGGAGATGAATTGAAGAAACAGAGTGCTCGAATCAAAACCTTCAAGAACGATGACTACATCCATCATTTAGGACTTCTAAATCTCTTTTTGCTTAAGTTTGTTAGAAACACTCAAACTAATGATTAGTGTTTCGAAAAGTCGTGTCTCTTCATGAAAAGCCTTCATCCTCATATATATATGAGAATGATTTTTGTAATATGGGCAATTAAGGTCAAGATAGCGATGTTTAACAGCCTGTAAGTCTTCTATATATGAACTATAATGGAATACAAATTCTGATCAATTATTTCTCGGCATATGTGTTACGGATCATTTCATTTTCTTTTGGCAATCATCTGTGATATTGTCTGATAGGATAAGGTTATTCATGTTCTTAAGATCGAATCCATGCTTTGTATCATAATATTGAAACAAAAGTTTTGCTTGCGGATTGTAATTGTTCCTTGCAGAGCTTAATTGACTGGTCCCTTAAGAGTAGGGTTAAATCCACTCAATCAACATATGATATAAGCATTTATTTGGTTTCGAAAGAAATAATAACTGACAGGTTCATAAAAGGATGAATTAAAAAACTGTCTCACAGGTTCGCACCATAAGTCCTGAAGAAAAGTGCAATGACTCTGTAGCCCTAACAACGAAGAAGGCACTGGCTAATTACAGATTACACTCATCGTTTTATTCATCATTGATTATTTTAACAGCAATAGAAGTAATTAAGAAACATAAAACAAATAATTATTACAACAACAATCTTGAACTCATCTGCTATATCTCCATTCAAGGAACTTATGCCATTTCAAGATCAGGAGATATCAGATTAGGATAATAAATCTGCTATAAAAAGCACTGGTTATTGGAAACATTCAGTGAATAGGTATACCCGCCTAGGTCCTACAGAGCCTGAAGTGAGAGAGTAAAATTTGAATCAGTTTGCTCTATATGTTGGCCAAGTCAATTGGAGGGTTTAACTATAGGAGTTGGCATTTCCTTAGAACCTATCCAATCTGTTGATTTGAGACCCAACAGATTGGCGACTCTGCTGGGGAAAATTATTAAGACTCTGTTGTGGGAGAGAACTCAGAAGAAATAAGTAACTTATATCCTCTAGGAAAGAGGTGGCGACTCTGAATTAAGAATATCAATGTACGGAACAAGATCAATCACAAAAGGACAATCTTTATCCCAGTTAGATTTCTCTCAGCGAAAGAACAAAGACAAAGAATCCATGAATGAATCCATGAGAGAAAGGTATAATCAGTATAGACATGAAAGCAACCAACATTCACCCTTAAGAGAACAAGATAGAGCAACTACTTCAAGCCCAGTGAATGAGGATTTGGTTGCAGCATATAAAGCTCAGAAGGGGCGATGCCAAATTCCCCCTGGTTTCGAAAGTCATGAAGCACGATCCAGACAAAACACACCGCTTTCATCAGGATCAGGTATGGCGGATCCTGTAGACAGATTTACAGATTTAACTAGACAAATGATGGAGGCAGCTGCTGAAATGAGAGATTCAGGAAGGACTCAGGAATGTCTGGAACTATGTGCCAAGTTAGGCATAAATGTTGGTGAGGATGACTTTAATAAAGATGTAAACAACTACAAGAAAAAATACGCTCAAGGAGTGGGTAAAACAAAGGGTAATGATTTCAAAGCTTATGAGAATCCCTTGTTTGGTAGCAAAAGGGATGATCATGTGCAATCAAGTGCACCACCAGTCCAGCAAAATTCACATACAGGCTTCACTACTCATAATCAGTACCCACCCCCTGGTCAATTTTATAACCAACATCCACCCCCTAATCAGTTTCAATATCAACACCAGAATCGATACCCTCTTCCTTATCAAAATCAAATACCATTATATGGTAATATGAACCAAAACTTTGGGAATCCTCATGGAGGGCATGGACTAATAATTATGGAGCAAATGAGGCAGTTTGATTTTTCAGGAATGATGGTGTACCCATATCCTATCCCAAATGAAATCAGGACAGCCATACCAAGATTCACAGGAAGTAATGCAGTTTCAGGTGAGGCTCATTGTAAAGCCTTTGATGCAGTAATTGAGGATTTTGGGTTACCATATGAAGATGTCAAGATCAGGTTGTTTATGCAATCATTAATAGAAGATGCAAGAGATTGGTTTAGGACGTTGCCTGATGCATCCATTAGAGATCTTGCAGGATTCAAAGATTTGTTCCTTGAGCAGTATGGAAACCATAACAGCCCTGAGTTTGCTTTGCATGAAATCATTAGTATAAAGAAGGAGCAAAATGAATCAGTGATAGATTTTAACAAAAGATTTAACAGGGTTCTAAACAAAATTCCCAATAGGATGAAACCAGTACCTGAGGTGAGCATTCTGTATTATATCAATGCTTATGACAGTAAAACAAACTATGAGCTGAGAACCAGAAATCCCAGAGACCTCCGGGATGTTATGAAAGATGCCATTGTTATAGAAAACAATAGAAAGGTTGCTGGTAAAGTGGGAAAAAGAGAGGATGCAAGGTTGTACAATCCTAGAGCACCCAAGGCTAATAGAGATGAAGATAAGCTTGACAAAGTTTTAAATGCCCTAAAAGACTTAGCTGTAAGGGTAAACAAAATAGAGAAACAGCAATACTACCGTCCTGAGAGGCCCAGACTGCATGATATGCCTTATAACACTGCATGGAAGGATGGGAAACCAGTAGACAGGAACCACAGAGATAATCAACAAATTCCAGATCCTTTGAAAAGAACAGTAAATTATACTCAAGATGATGACATGTGGTGTTACGCTTGCAATATGCCACATGCTTCTTCTTTGTGTGCAGTAGCAAAAGGATTGCAAGAGGAGGAGGATAGTTATGAAGAACATGTGGATGATTCAACTGTTAACATGATATCATTTAGTCAGGAAGGAAGGTCAGATTCCATGAATATTGATCAATGCTCTGTCTTACCTGTGACCACCAGCAAAAATGAAAGTGTTAAGCTCAGAATCCCTACTGAAGAAGAAAAAAGAAGAATTATAGCTTATGCCGTTGCACAAGCAAAAAGGACTTATGATTTAAGGAATAGGGTGGTGAATCCAGAGCAAGGTAAACCTACTAGTCTTTTTATGAAAGAAACTGATGAGACACTCAAGCGAATAAACAAAGGAGCTAAGACTAAGGAGGTTGTACCAAAGAATAATAAGAAGGGTCCTGATGTTCAAAAGGAAGAAACAGTAAAACTTCCTTCAGCACAACACTCTACTTCATTTGATATTTCAACTGCATTGACGCAATTAAAAGTTTTTGTCCCATTGATGGAAATAATGAGGTTTCCCGAGTACAGAGAAAAAACTTTGGAGATGATTTCAGGTATCCAGGAAGAGAAAGTAAACGAACAGAAACAAACAGGTGACAGTAATGAACAGATGGCCCCAGTTATATATTTAGGGTCCACTATAACCAAGAACCCAACATAGGTAGACCCATTTTATCTCACTTTGGTGATAAACAACAAGAAAATAAGGAATTGTATGATCGATTCAGGAGTAGCTATAAATGTCATGCCTGTTGGGGTGATGAAAGAACTGGGATTGGAAGTTGATACTACCTTTGGGAAATGCTATGCCATGGACAATAGATCAGTCCCAGTAGTTGGTATCATGAAGGATGTAGAGTTCAGATTGGCGGCCTATCCGGAAGCATCATATAAAACAGATATTACAGTGGTAGATGTTCCTCCAAACTATGGAATGTTGTTGTCTAGACAATGGTCGAATCTGATTGGTGGATATGTACAGTTGGATTTGTCATATGCTACGATTCCAGTCAATGGGCAGGAGATAAAGATTGACAGGGAACCTCGGTCCACATATATCATAGAAGACATGGAAGAAACAGTGAACCAAATATGTTTTTTACAAACTGACATGGACAACTTCCAGGTACAGTTAACAAAACCTAAATTTAAGGAGTGGATCCCCATTGAGTCATGTCTAACTAAAAAGGATGATCAAATATGGAAAATGTTCTTTGATGGGTCTTGTAGCAAGGAAGGAAGTGGGGCTGGAATCCTTTTTATTTCACCCACAAGGGAAGCTTACAAATATTCTTTCAAGTTGTTATTTGAGTGTACAAATAACATTGCCGAATATGAAGCCCTACTCACTGGTCTTAACATAGCAGTCAAACATGGAATCAAATTGATAAATGTCTTTGGTGATTCAGAATTGATAGTCTCACAAGTAAAGGAAAAATATGCCTCGAAACACTTAAGACTGAAACAATACAGGAATGCTGTATGGGATACCATGGAGCTTTTTGATGCTTTTCAGATAAACTGGATAGATAGGTCGAAGAACATCATGGCAGATTTTTTAGCAAATATTGCATTAAAAGGAAATGATATAACGCTAACTGGGATATCTGAAGTAGAGATGAAAGTAAGACCATCTGTTCCTGACAACTTGTATAATTGGCAAGTGTTTCAAGATGATGCAGATCTGCTGAACTTCTTACAATGTGTTGATCATTATCAAGCTCAAGCTATAAATTTTAATGACTTTGTGGAAAAAATTGAAGGTAAGGAAACTTTATTTGGACATGAAATTATACAACTAAAGTCAAATAAATTGCCAAGAGGCCTAGTAGCATTAGAAAGAACTTTTAATGCTCAAGATGTGATTGAAACCAAAGGGTCAGCTGTTAAAGAGAGTGATGTTGAACAAATCAACCTAGGGAATGAAGGAGCCCCCAGAAATGTTTTTATTGGAAAAAAAATTAACTCCTGCTATGAGGCAACAACTGATAATGTTGCTTAAAAGATACAAACATGTGTTTGCATGGTCTTATGAAGATCTCAAAGCTTACAGGGAAGATCTCTTTCAATATGAGATACCACTTAAACCAGAAGTTAAACCATTCAGACAAAAGCAGAGACCTATTAATCTAACATTGTTACCAAAAATGAGGGAAGAGATTATAAAGATGAAAGACGCAGGAATAATTGAACCATGCAGATATTCCACATGGGTTTCTAACTTGGTACCCGTCAGGAAGAAAAATGGGGATATTAGATTATGTGTAGACTTTAGGAATTTAAACATATCATCTCTAAAGGATAACTATCCATTGCCAAATATGGATAACATGTTGCAGAAGGTAACAGGGTGTGAGTTGCTGTCTATGATGGATGGATTTTCAGGTTACAATCAGGTGAAAGTTAGAGAAACTGAAAAATATAAGACAACCTTCACAACTCCATGGGGCACTTATGCCTATGCACGAATGCCATTTGGATTGACCAATGCTGGAGCTACTTTTCAAAGGGCGATGGATGTGGCTTTTGTAGAATTGATTGATGTAATCATGGTAGTATACCAAGACGATCTGACTGCATACTCAAAGAAAGCTGATGATCACTGTGAACACCTTGAAAAGATATTTAAAAGGGCCTTAGAATATGGGATTTCCTTGAATCCTAAAAAGTGCCACTTTGGTGTTGAAGAGGGAAAATTACTTGGACACATAGTATCCAAGGAGGGAGTAAGAATTGACCCTGAAAGGGTAGCAGCTATTAATGAGGTTCCCATCCCCCGAACTATCAAAGCCATTCAATCATTCTTGGGACAAATTAATTTTGTGAGAAGATTTATTTTGAATTTTGCAGACATAGTAAAACCTATAGTAAGGATGTTAAAAAAAGAGGCCCAGATAGATTGGACCGAAGAAGCAATGGATTCCTTTGCGGCAATCAAAAGGGCAATTTTCGAGGCACCAGTATTAATTTCCCCAGACTTTGGTAAACCTTTTATAATATTCTCGTTTGCCTCTTGTCACACTATAGCAGCAGTGTTATTACAGAAGAATTCAGAGAGGTATGAACAACCCATTGCATACTTTAGCAAGTCTTTGAGCCCTTCAGAAGTAAAATATGAACTGAACGAAAAGCAAGCCTATGCTTTGGTCAAAGCAGTGAAACAATTTAGACCATACTTAGTAGGGGCTGAAGTTATAGCTTATGTCCCCAATGCAGCAGTAAAAGATATCTTCAGACAGACTGAGGTCACGGGCAAAAGATGCAAATGGATCAATCAGATACAAGAATTTAACATTGAGCTCAAAATTTCACAGGTTATCAAAGGACAAGGGTTGGCCAAACTCATGACAAGAACTGAAATTGAGGAATCTGGTGTGAATCAGGTTGGATGAGAAGAAGCTAACTTCAGTATTGAGAGAACAGCATGGTACACTGATATCATGTATTACCTTAAACACTTGAAATGTCCAGATGGTATGACCAATAATCAGAAGAGAGCTTTGAAGCTAAAATCAGCAAGATATGTAATTATCAATGGGGACTTATATTGGAAAAATAGAGATGGGATTGTTATCTAAAATTTCATTACCCATGTAATTTTAGCCAAAGGATGCATATTTATCAAATGATTGCATTTACAAAAGGTACATTGCAGTGTTTAAAAGGAAGAAAGGGCGTATTTTTCATTTGTATTGAACAATGATAGATTACAAATTGAGTTCATGCATCTGAAGCATATTTATATACACTGAGTTTCTTAAAACCTCACACAAGCCGTGAGCTTAGCATTTCTATCTTTCCTACATATCCAAAACAAAAAAGGATAGAATCAAATAATGAGTGTGACGATAACCAGTCATTGCCTTGGGTTGCTTTGACTGGTTATTGGCTGCTCCATTGCCCTTATGAATGTTTTCTCGATCTTCAGACTTTGAAAAACTCCTACTTTCCTGCACAAAAAAGAAGAGGTGTTAGATCCAACCGATCTAAGCAATGAAAGATTATCCTACAACATATCATTTATTATAGCCTATCATATTTCTGTTTTGAAAGGGCGGGAAAGATAAAGACAAATCACTGCTTCAGGAAAAAGAAATGTTTATGCTAATGTGTTTGTTTCATGTGCAGATAATAAGTTACTCTAATTGGCATGTGCCCCTGACCGAGGCTCCCTTCGGGTATGAGCCCGACATACCCTTTAGAGTAACTAATCTCAGAATATCAAGTGGAATGATGAAGAAACCAACTGAAGTATCAAAGGGACATGTTTGTTTTAAATATGAAACCTTTTACTTTACTATTCATGATATGCATAAAAAGAAAATGTTAATGCATAAACTGTTTTAAGGGACATATTATTTCAATGTGAAACCTTACAGTATTTTAAAAAGGGTCAATACTACATCATGAAGATAAACAATTCAATGCAACAAGTTGGTAAAGAAATGGAGTATTTGAGTTTTAAATGCATATTCAAACAGTGAACTTCAGTGAAATCAGAATCGACTCGTAATGAAATGAGTGTCACGAGCCCGTGCTCGAACTTCATTTCTACATAAGATCAATCCCAGCATGTGCCAAAGTCAGAAATTCAACAAGGATAAAACACAATCTAATCAAAAGGTACAATTCACTCAAGGAAAGAATGTGTATACTTCATCAGCTAATAATCTAACATTCTGGAGATTATGTATAGCTATTTAAAAGTTGATGGTTTATCTGAAATATGCATTTTATGGCGAACTGGCTTGTATTTCTTATTCTTCTATGCTGTCCATATATAAAAGCGTGCTGGAACTGTTCGATAAAATGTCTTTAAAAAGATGCGGTATCAGGGAATGCGATGATTCCAGAATATAGACAAAATGGCAACAAGAAAAGATGTACGAGATTCACATTTGAAAAGTGAAATGTCTAATAACTACCATAAGGAGGAGACAGCGAAAGAAAATGAAGTTGCAAATTGGTTGCCTGGGGATGAAGAAATATTGAGTGGAACTAGAGAAGGAAACTACTGAGACTAGCTACGAGGAAAAAGTGTTTGAGCTTACATCAACAGGAAAACTGTTTCCATATGCTGAAATATTCAAGTGGCTGTCATGTGGACATGATGGCAAGCATCCAGCCTATGATTCATCTTATTATGGTCGAAGGGAGTTCTCTTTTACTCTAGAACATGATATATATATTCGGTTTCGGTCTTTTCAAGATGCATCGGATATGGAGAATTCTATCAGAAAGAAGTGTCCGCATAAAATAGATTGGAGTTGTGTACAATGTTGATCCTGCAAAGAGACACGCATATGCTCAAATAGGAGACAAGGTTTTCAGTCTTATAGAAAGGGAGCTGGTTAAGTGTTTCTCAAAGTGAAATGAAGGCCACCATAGAATAAGACTTGCATGCAAAAGGTTGTGCAAGCTCATACAGATTATCTGAGCACAAAACATGCAAGGAATACAAAAGAATCGGGAGCTTATATGATTATGTTTTACTGAAGATTGTTCCTTGGGTCTTACATTGGTGGCATTGTGTGTGAAGTTCTGGTTCCCAAAGAGCATGTGATATATGGCAGAGGCTACAAAGTTAATCAGAGTTTAAAAACAAATAAAATTTGGGCCAATATTTCCCCACGTGATTGAGACATTAATACCATACTGTCTCTTTCATTCAAGTTATATTGTGATAGCTGTCAATCAGTGTGATGGCATGATAGACTGTGTACAGGTGAATACAAAAGAAAATGACTGTAGAAGAAATGGAGATTTTGGTTGGTGATGGCATTTATTGACATATACCAATCACAACCTTGAATGTAAAACCATGATATGCCTTGTACCTTTCCTATTTTGTTTTTTACAAAAATTTGATCCTTGAGTTTTGAACTTGCCAATTTGGTTTTCTGTATACAGTATTCCATCCGCTTTATTCTAAGTATGGTGGATTTGTGAGATAAAAGGATGTATGACAGTGAACACCAAAATGGGTGGCAAGATGATCAGAAACACTGCATTCAGTACCAGTCAGTCTGACATGGTTATAAATGAACTTTATTTTTTGTAAATTTCTATTTTCCAATGAAGTCCATTCCTATAGTTGTCATGCTTATCAATAACAGGAAAAATGGAGGAATAGTATCGTGGAGTCCATTGTTGGGTCTGTGATGGAAGAACAAGAAGGCTTAGCAATGAGCAAAGAGCTGCAATTGCTTCCTATTTTCGTGTGTACACAGGAGGAGTTCTTGCGTCTGGAGGGCTGAGCTGGAAAGCGCATACAACACTGGTAAAACACTTCCGGTGGAAGGCTAGTGAAGAAACCCCTGTTCATCATCAAGGCTAATGTGTTGTAGGCCAGTGGTAAATGTGGTGCGTGCAATATGCTAGATGTGAAAATGTTAAAAACCAAACACAGTGCATTATTCTCCTGGCAAATTGTATGCAAAATGCAATGTATGCTAAATGTGGAAAAAACAAACACAGTGCGTCATTTTTCTGTTAAATATGTATGCAAAATGTGAAATACAGACAGATCACGAGAATTGTTTGACAATACTCTTCGCAAAAATGTCTTCTCACGAAATGCAATAATTGTAAGTTACACGCAAAACCCTCAATGGCATATTAACAAAGAATGCAGCAGCTAAGGAGTCGTTTCATACCTATAGAAAATGGGATTTGTTTTTAAAAGGAAGATTCAGAAAACTCCAGCATGCCTTCAAGAAAAATCTTCTAATACACAGTCGCAACCCGGGTTGTTCTAAAATCTGCAGTTAAAATTGTCTTGGGCGGCAACACCAGTAGAAACACATATCCTTCATCAAAGATTTCGCAGAACAATGAAAAATCAGGACATCAATGGCGGCACCAAAGGGTTTCAAACCCTCGAAGATTTTCTCAAAGTTGTTTTCGTTTTTGCAAAGTGAGAAAAATGCGATGGGAGTGCAAAACTTTAGGGTTATAAAAATCCTTTGTCATATTTTATATTCTCCCTCAAGTCCGCTGGGCTTATTAAATAAACAAAAATATAATAAAAAATCAAACATATTCGATAAATGGATGTTTATTAAAATATCAAACATGTTTTATTTTTATTATATTTTTGTTTTCATTCTTATTTCAAAAGCTGGTGTTTCTTTGTAAAAAAGTATTTAATTACAATGCAATTATAAATTGTAATTGAATATTATTATTCGAAATGTAAAAGGTATACTCATATGTAAGAAGGAGACTAAGTCTTTTGACTTAGTTTTGAAGGAGGAGTTAATTCAGGAGAGATAAGGTTTTCATTGAAGAAGTCTTTTCAGTTTGGAGACATAAGGAGAGCATATAGGATCACTCATAACCACTTGGGAAATATTCAAAAGGAGTTGAGATATTTTTGCAGACAAGAACGTTTTTATAGGAACATGAGGTTGTTTGAAACCAAATGGAGCAAATCTAGGGAGGTTGGAGCATTTTTAGGTAAAGGGTCGAAGTTGGACTTTTCCACCATTTTGGGGGGCTTTTATTACTTGGTTAAGTGTTTTTGAGGTTGTTTCTGGTGATCTTTTGGGTTGATTATTTATTAAGGAAGACTTTTCCAGGTTTATAGCCTTTTTTGGTGTCTTCTAGACTCCTCTTTTTGAGGCACTTTTCTTGTATCCGACCCAAATCAGTTGGGGGTTTTTGTACTTAGTGCCTAAAGACACTTCATTTGGAGTTAGTTCAGATTTATGCAAGAATAGTGTTTTGAGAGACTTTTTTCTTGTCCTTAGCATTTTCTTTTGCACAGATTCTGTAACTCAGATTTGGAGATATGATATATGAAACAGCATCTTTTGGAGCAATTTTCGATGGAATCAAACCTTGTTATCCTTCCATTTTTTTTGTGTACAAGCATGATTGATGAAGCCAAATTTGTGAGTTATATTACTCCTTGTTTACTTGTCTCAGTCAGTACCTTAATATAGGAATGTATGTATGTTTGCAGGTCATAGTATGTGTTTTAAAGTTCAAAATTTTTGAGTGAAACATTATTATTTCCTCATTGGTTCGTCTCAAGACCTTATTATGAAATACTTATGCAAACGTATAACAGGAAAGAAGTGTTTATCAATTGAAGAAGAATATTGCAGACTGAGATCATTTTCTTATTATTTATCTCTCACATTTTGGTGTATCACCAGGTTTTAGTTAATTTTAGTTCGGTTTTAAGTACCATTTCTGTAATTTCTTACCCTTTACCCTGCAAAGTTAGTCCAATATTAGAGAATATCAGGTGATTATCCAATAGGAACCGGCCTAGGAACCGGAGGTTTCATTTCAAGTTGCGCATTGCCCACATGCAGAAGTGAATCCCATGTTAGGCCAAATTACTAAACTTGTAGTTTAGTAGGGTACAAATTTGAGCCTTAACAGTTTTGGCACGCCCGGTGGGACATTAAAGGAGGTTCATTTTCATATTTTATGCTGATTTTGATGCACTGTCAGCATAATAAAGACCTGTAAGAGGTTGTAAATTTGTGTATCTGGCGACTCCCTGGTGAAAAGATCAAGTGAGCATTTTTTTTTTTCCTTATGAGAAGAATTGAAACTAGAAGTTCCAAAGACTTTGAATACTTACAGCTTTCTTCACCAAAAAGACAAGGAAGATCAGCCAAAAGAACCATATATACAAAAAGAGGCAAGTCATTACCCCCTACAAGAGTTTATCAAAGAAAAGGTAAAGCTGAAAACAAGAATCGAAGAAATAGACATTCAGCCTCGCCTACTTGTAGAGTTGCTGCAGCAAATACATCAGTTCAGCTTGGTGCTATGGCCTTACCAAGAGCCTTTGCTTTCGTGCCTTTCGATCAAGGAAGCCCATTGAATTTCACCCAGCATCATGACGTGCCTTTGGCAGCACTAAAAGGCTTACCTAATTTCACTGGAGAAGGCCAAACACTGGCAATAGACCACATCCGTGATTTGGCAAGTTTATGTAATGTGCACCACGTTATAGAAGAAGATGTTGCTGTGAAATTGTTAGCAGCATCCTTGAAAGGAAAAGCTTTAGAATGGTTCAGAACTTTGGCTGTGGGGTCAGTTAACTCATGGGATGAGCTTGGGGATCTGTTAACCAATTTTTTTGAAGACAAGTCTGATCACTTGTCCCTGGTGGAACAGCTCACAACTATCAAGCGTGCTCCTCAAGAGCAGATGACAGATTTCAACTCTCGTTTTCAAAAAACATGGAAACGAATACCAGCAGCAGTAAGACCAAGTGCAGATCATGCATTTTTGTATTTTCTAAAAAGTTTGAATAGCGATATCTCAGTTATGATTCAATCAATGGGTGGTACTTCACTGCCCCAAGCTTTTGGCATTGCTATTAGAGCAGAAAATAGCCTTATACAGGCTGGTAAGATAGCACCTAGGCCTCCAATGCCTTATTTTCTGGCTATTCAACCTGACATGCCAATCAATATACCACCTCTTGCCTCTTTGCCTGTTATACCAGCAATGCCTATTGCTGCTCCTCAAGAGACAACGGTAGCAGGCACGTCAAATGAAATACATGAGATAAGGAGCAGCCAACAAAAGATAGAAAATATTTTGCAAACTCTGGGAAATGAGTTGACAAGTCTCAAGAAGCATTACCAAGCTCCAAGGCCAACTTTTCAGCAACCAAGTCAAGGCTACAATCAGCAGTACCAGCAGAATAGACAGCCTTATCAGAATAATTATCAAGGTGCGAGGCAAAATATTAATCAAAGGTCTTATCAGCCTTACAATCCAGCACCTTTGAATGCCGCAAATGCAGTAAGAGACATTGTACCTACTCAAAACAATTTAATATCAGAGGTAGACTGGTGTTATCCTTGCAACCAAGCTCATAATCAGTCTACATGCTCTAATGGCATGATAAATCAAGCTCTCATGGTACAAAATGCTGCAAGCTCACAACCGGATATACCTCCAACTGTGCCTGAACAACAGCAGGATATGCATACTATGGAAACTGGTTTACTTAACTGGCAAGATGAAGAATTTAATGGCATGAATGGCGATTCACCGATTGCAGCCAATACTCGAGCTAAGAAAAGAGCTCTTGACATAGGCCAAACATCAGAGAAAGGTAAAGGACCTGCAACCGAAGAATCGTCATTCAAAACCACGCAAATACCAAGCATTCTGAAGAAAGTACCTGTTGCAGCAGCTAAGGAGCGGTTTCAAAAGGATGCAGATACGTCTATTGTCAAGACACAACAGAAAGTACACTCAGCTGTACCTTACAGCATTGTGGACACCATGAAAAAGATGAATGTTACCATGAGCATGTGGGATTCTTTAGCTATTCCTGGACAAGTCAATAGTTTGAAGAAGGCATTGAACGAAGAAATTCCTCCTAAGGTGACATTTGCTGATGCTGGTAAGGAGGCTGTGTTGACTAATACTGCTGTCCAGAATGATGAAAAGGGGAATAGCAATAAAGAAGCAACTTCAGTCCAAGGTAAGAGCGTGAAACCTCCCCCGTTTTACGTTTCTCTTATTATTGGTGATAATTTGGTACACAACTGCATGGTGGATAGCGGAGCTACATGCTCTGTTATGCCTAAAAAGATAGCTGACCAACTTGGTCTAAAATATGATTTATTAGAGAAAGGCGTAGTACAGCTTGATGGTTCGGCTGTTAGGACTATAGGCTTTATCAAAGATGCTAGTTTAACCTTACATGCTTGTCCTAACTTCTCTATATCTCAAGATATTTATGTCATAGATTTGCCCCCATATTTTGCCCTGTGTTTGTCAAGAGAATTTACTGCCAAAATAGGAGGATATTTATCATCCGATTGGTCACACATGCTGTTCCGAACTAGATATGGAACCAAAGTGACTATCAAATCTGAACTGTTGTCTAAGAATCATATAGAGCCTTATACGCCTAACATCATTAATGCTAATTGTATGATTTTTGAGCATGATGAGTATGCAGTTGTTCATGAGCCTGTAACTCAGGTCAGTGAAATACCGGATGTCCTGTTAGATGAATGGGCAGCAAAGAATGTTTTGGAAGATGAAACTAGCATCCTTGTGGATGCTGGTTTGGGAAATTATATGTTTCAAGAAGCTGGTTTAATTATGCCTAATCTGGTTAAAGGACAAGAAGCTAATATTGAATCCCAGAATGATGTTTGGGAGATGTTCTTTGACGGGTCACGAAGCAGGAATGGTTCAAGAGGTGGGGTTATGCTTGTTTCACCTAAGGGTGAAAAATATTATGCAGCTTTCAAGTTTGGTTTTGCCTGTACCAATAATACAGCAGAGTATGAAGGGCTGATTCAAGGTTTAGAGTGGGCAAGGAAACGTGGAATTAAAAACCTGAAGGTGCATGGTGATAGTGAGCTAATTGTTAACCAAGTTAGAGATTTGAATGCAGTAAAAAATGATACTTTAAAAGCATACAAGCTCAGGGTTTGGGATTCCATTGAAGTTTTTGATGCATTTAACATTATAGTTGTTCCAAGAAGTAGAAATCAGCATGCTGATCGGTTAGCTGCAGTTGGAGCCCAATATGATATACCAAACAGTATAAAAGGGACCTGTGATCAGCAGCATATCAAGATTATTATCCGGCCCTCAATTCCGGATAATAATATTAATTGGCAAGTGTTTGAATCGGATGAACAAATTTTACAATTCCTACTGGAGGAAGATGTGTTTGCTGCCTCAAATCAGAATAGAATTCAGCAACAATATGGGGATCAAGTCATTCAATTGAAGTCAAATAAATTGCCTAAGGGTCTTGTTACCTTGGAGTCAATTTTTAATTCAGATGATCAAGCTAAAAAGAATAAGACCAGTTTGGTGATTCCGCAAGAGCATTATGAAGAGTTGGAGGTTGCACCTGGGAAGAGCTTAAAGATAGGTAAAGTGAATTCCCCTACTGAAAAGGAGTCCTATGTTCAGCTTTTTCAAGAGTTTGCAGACATTTTTGCATGGGAATATGGTGATTTGAAAGGTTTCAATCCTGAATTAGCACAGCATACCATCGAGTTAGAACCAAATGCTAAGCCAGTGAGACAAAGGCAGTGTCCTATCAACCCAAAGATAGAGCCATTAATGCAAAAGGAAGTTTTTAGGCTGATTGAAAGTGGCATTATCTTTCCCATCAAACACACCAGCTGGGTGTCCAATCTTGTACCTGTTAGAAAAAAAAATGGAGAGCTTAGATTATGTGTCGATTTTAGAGACCTGAATAGAGCATCCTTGAAGGATAGGCATCCCCTTCCTTCAATGGAACAAATATTGCAGTATGTGGCTGGTTCGGAAAGATTCTCACTTCTAGATGGTTATTCGGGATATAACCAAATTCTGGTCAGAAATGAAGACCAATATAAAACAGCTTTTACCACTAAATGGGGTACCATGGCCTACAAAAGAATGCCTTTTGGTTTATCCAATGCAGGGGCAACATTCCAGAAAGCCATGGATATGGCATTTAGTAATCTGATGTACCAGTTTGTTTTGGTTTATCTTGATGATATCACAGTTTATTCTAAGAAGGCCGTAGATCATCTTGGGCACTTAAGGCAGATTTTTGAGCGCTGCAAGGAGTTTGGTGTTTCACTCAACCCTAAGAAATGCATGTTTGTTGTTCATGAAGGAAACTTGTTGGGTTATGTTGTCTCTAGGCAAGGTGTCACAATGGATCCGGAAAGAATAGCAGCAATCTTGGAGATACCCCTGCCGTATCATAAGAAGGGATTACAATCTTTCATTGGGAGGATTAATTTTGTTAGGCGTTTCTTGCCTAATATTGCAAATTTATTGAAACCACTTACAGCCATGCTGAAGAAAAATGTTGTTTTCCACTGGACAAAAGAAGCAAAGTTAAATTTTCAAACTATCAAGGAATCACTTGCAACAGCACCTGCTCTAGTAAATCCAGACTTTAGCAAGGATTTCATTTTGTATGCATATGGTGGTTATGAGGCTATTTCTGCAATGCTGGTCCAGAAAAACACAGAAGGATTGGAACAGCCTATTGCATTTTTTAGCAAAGGATTGGAAGATTATGAGCAGAGGTATAGCTTTGTTGAAAAGCACGTCCTTGCTGTTGTAAAGAGCCTTAAAAAGTTTCGGCACTTGTTGTCTCATAACAGGGTACACCTGAAGGTTGCTCATCCAAGTGTAAAAGAGTTTCTCCTTAGTAAAGATCTCAATGAGAAAAGAGCTGGTTGGATAACACGGGTTATGGAATATGACTTAGACATCCAGGTCACCAAATTGGTTAGAGGAAGAGGCTTGTGTGAACAGATTGTTACAAATGAAATTTCAAGAAAAGAAGAAGGAGTAGAAACAGCTCTGGTGATTGATTTGATGGCTGATGATAACAGTACATCAAGCTGGTTGCAGGATATGGTTCACTTTCTAAAGACTAGTGAGTGTCCAACAAACCTAGATAAGGCAAAAAGAAGGTACTATCGGTTACAATCAGTTCCTTTTGTCTTGATTAATGATATATTGTATAGGAAAGATCACAATGGTGTCCTCCTTCGATGTATTGATTCAAATCAGATTACAAAAATCTTGCATGAATTCCATGATGGCCATTCGGGAGGTCATTTCTCTCCCAGGACTACTGCATATAAAATCCTAAGGGCTGGTTACTATTGGCCAGATGTTTTCAAGGACTGTCATGCATATGTAAGGAAGTGTGTTAAGTGTGTTATGTTTGCAGGGAAAGAACGGCTGCTAGCATTACCATTACATCCTATAAAAGCAGAACAACCTTTTGACAGGTGGGGTGTTGATTTCATTGGTCCTATTAACCCACCGTCAAGTGCAGGCCACCGGTGGATCATTACTGCAA
Organism: Cryptomeria japonica; assembly: GCF_030272615.1. NCBI lineage: Eukaryota > Viridiplantae > Streptophyta > Pinopsida > Cupressales > Cupressaceae > Cryptomeria > Cryptomeria japonica. Next base: position 543,209,350 of record NC_081414.1, on the reverse strand, counting down.
CCGATTATTTTACTAGATGGACTGAGGCTACAGCACTGAAGGATGCTAATGAGACAGCCGTTCTTAATTTTTATGATGATATTGTGAACAGGTTTGGAGTTCCCGACTCCATAGTGTCAAACAATGCACTAGCTTTTGTAGGCTTAAGGGTGACTGATTGGGCTATTAAACACAACATATATCTCAATACTAGCTCAAATTATTATCCTCAAGGCAACGGATTGGCAGAGTCCACAAATAAGAACTTAATCAGAATCATCAAACGGACTTTACAAGAGAATCAGCGTGATTGGCATTCAAAGCTGAAGGCAGCCTTGTGGGTGGACAGAATCACACCAAAGCAAATTATTGGAAACTCACCTTATCGGTTGGTTTATGGGAAGGAAGCAAGGTTATCAATAGAAACAGAATTTCCAGCACTAGATATGGCCGCTCAGATGGTGTTATTTGAAGAAGAAGATCCTATGCAAGTGCGTTATGCACAATTAATGGAATTGGAGGAAAGTAGGAGCAAAGCGGGACAAACAATGGAGTTTCAACAGTTGCAGGTGAAGAAAAGTTTTGATAGGAAAGCTAGAGCCAGGGAATTCAATGTGGGAGATATTGTACTCAAGTGGGATGAGCTCAAGAGCAGACCAGGCAAGCACACCAAGTTTGATTCATTTTGGGGAGGTCCGTTTGTCATAACAAAATGCAAGGAACACAATGCTTTTCAGCTGGCCAAGCTGGAAGGGGAAAATTTGCCATTACCGGTAAACGGTATTTACCTCAAACCTTGTTTTGAGGTCTGTCCTATTTTATAAGTAATAGATTAGTGGAGGAATAAAGTGCTGCTGCACTATTTACTTTCAGTTTTGGTGTTCCTAAGTGTTGTTGCACAGTTAAAAGTTAGCTAGGCAGTAGGAGCCTACTAATAATAGTAGGCTCATATCAACTAAGGGGGTTGTGTAATCAAATCCTGCATTCTATATACTGGAGTATACTCAACATGCATACATCATGAACTTCATTACACAGCCCTCTCACCTAATACTACCTTGCCTATTATTAGTATCTGTAATGTCTAGCTAACTTTTAGTTTCCCTGTTTTCAATAAGTGTTTCGAACACAAGTTGCTGTTAAATATCCAAATCTGATAGATAACTGAGACAAAATAGTCCAATATAAGATTATGAATGTACACCTATCCCTCAGGATAGGGGAGCCAAGCTATCCAGAGCCATAGATTTGCACTCAGAATTCTATCTTACACCATTTTATCTCAGCTATTTACCTTAGTCCAGAGTTGTTCCTAAAAGACTCACTGCCCAATGGATTTCTAAGGCTACTGGGTCCTGTATAGCAGGCATACATACAGTAGAAGTCGCCAAATTGTTATCTAAAATTTCATTACCCATGTAATTTTAGCCAAAGGATGCATATTTATCAAATGATTGCATTTACAAAAGGTACATTGCAGTGTTTAAAAGGAAGAAATGGCGTATTTTTCATTTGTATTGAACAATGATAGATTACAAATTGAGTTCATGCATCTGAAGCATATTTATATACACTGAGTTTCTTAAAACCTCACACAAGCCGTGAGCTTAGCATTTCTATCTTTCCTACATATCCAAAACAAAAAAGGATAGAATCAAATAATGAGTGTGAGGATAACCAGTCATTGCCTTGGGTTGCTTTGACTGGTTATTGGCTGCTCCATTGCCCTTATGAATGTTTTCTCGATCTTCAGACTTTGAAAAACTCCTACTTTCCTGCACAAAAAAGAAGAGGTGTTAGATCCAACCGATCTAAGCAATGAAAGATTATCCTACAACATATCATTTATTATAGCCTATCATATTTCTGTTTTGAAAGGGCGGGAAAGATAAAGACAAATCACTGCTTCAGGAAAAAGAAATGTTTATGCTAATGTGTTTGTTTCATGTGCAGATAATAAGTTACTCTAATTGGCATGTGCCCCTGACCGAGGCTCCCTTCGGGTATGAGCCCGACATACCCTTTAGAGTAACTAATCTCAGAATATCAAGTGGAATGATGAAGAAACCAACTGAAGTATCAAAGGGACATGTTTGTTTTAAATATGAAACCTTTTACTTTACTATTCATGATATGCATAAAAAGAAAATGTTAATGCATAAACTGTTTTAAGGGACATATTATTTCAATGTGAAACCTTACAGTATTTTAAAAAGGGTCAATACTACATCATGAAGATAAACAATTCAATGCAACAAGTTGGTAAAGAAATGGAGTATTTGAGTTTTAAATGCATATTCAAACAGTGAACTTCAGTGAAATCAGAATCGACTCGTAATGAAATGAGTGTCACGAGCCCGTGCTCGAACTTCATTTCTACATAAGATCAATCCCAGCATGTGCCAAAGTCAGAAATTCAACAAGGATAAAACACAATCTAATCAAAAGGTACAATTCACTCAAGGAAAGAATGTGTATACTTCATCAGCTAATAATCTAACATTCTGGAGATTATGTATAGCTATTTAAAAGTTGATGGTTTATCTGAAATATGCATTTTATGGCGAACTGGCTTGTATTTCTTATTCTTCTATGCTGTTCATATATAAAAGCGTGCTGGAACTGTTCGATAAAATGTCTTTAAAAAGATGCGGTATCAGGGAATGCGATGATTCCAGAATATAGACAAAATGGCAACAGGAAAAGATGTACGACATTCACATTTGAAAAGTGAAATGTCTAATAACTACCATAAGGAGGAGACAGCGAAAGAAAATGAAGTTGCAAATCGGTTGCCTGGGGATGAAGAAATATTGAGTGGAACTAGAGAAGGAAACTACTGAGACTAGCTACGAGGAAAAAGTGTTTGAGCTTACATCAACAGGAAAACTGTTTCCATATGCTGAAATATTCAAGTGGCTGTCATGTGGACATGATGGCAAGCATCCAGCCTATGATTCATCTTATTATGGTCGAAGGGAGTTCTCTTTTACTCTAGAACATGATATATATATTCGGTTTCGGTCTTTTCAAGATGCATCGGATATGGAGAATTCTATCAGAAAGAAGTGTCCGCATAAAATAGATTGGAGTTGTGTACAATGTTGATCCTGCAAAGAGACACGCATATGCTCAAATAGGAGACAAGGTTTTCAGTCTTATAGAAAGGGAGCTGGTTAAGTGTTTCTCAAAGTGAAATGAAGGCCACCATAGAATAAGACTTGCATGCAAAAGGTTGTGCAAGCTCATACAGATTATCTGAGCACAAAACATGCAAGGAATACAAAAGAATCGGGAGCTTATATGATTATGTTTTACTGAAGATTGTTCCTTGGGTCTTACATTGGTGGCATTGTGTGTGAAGTTCTGGTTCCCAAAGAGCATGTGATATATGGCAGAGGCTACAAAGTTAATCAGAGTTTAAAAACAAATAAAATTTGGGCCAATATTTCCCCACGTGATTGAGACATTAATACCATACTGTCTCTTTCATTCAAGTTATATTGTGATAGCTGTCAATCAGTGTGATGGCATGATAGACTGTGTACAGGTGAATACAAAAGAAAATGACTGTAGAAGAAATGGAGATTTTGGTTGGTGATGGCATTTATTGACATATACCAATCACAACCTTGAATGTAAAACCATGATATGCCTTGTACCTTTCCTATTTTGGTTTTTACAAAAATTTGATCCTTGAGTTTTGAACTTGCCAATTTGGTTTTCTGTATACAGTATTCCATCCGCTTTATTCTAAGTATGGTGGATTTGTGAGATAAAAGGATGTATGACAGTGAACACCAAAATGGGTGGCAAGATGATCAGAAACACTGCATTCAGTACCAGTCAGTCTGACATGGTTATAAATGAACTTTATTTTTTGTAAATTTCTATTTTCCAATGAAGTCCATTCCTATAGTTGTCATGCTTATCAATAACAGGAAAAATGGAGGAATAGTATCGTGGAGTCCATTGCTGGGTCTGTGATGGAAGAACAAGAAGGCTTAGCAATGAGCAAAGAGCTGCAATTGCTTCCTATTTTCGTGTGTACACAGGAGGAGTTCTTGCGTCTGGAGGGCTGAGCTGGAAAGCGCATACAACACTGGTAAAACACTTCCGGTGGAAGGCTAGCGAAGAAACCCTTGTTCATCATCAAGGCTAATGTGTTGTAGGCCAGTGGTAAATGTGGTGCGTGCAATATGCTAGATGTGAAAATGTTAAAAACCAAACACAGTGCATTATTCTCCTGGCAAATTGTATGCAAAATGCAATGTATGCTAAATGTGGAAAAAACAAACACAGTGCATCATTTTTCTGTTAAATATGTATGCAAAATGTGAAATACAGACAGATCACGAGAATTGTTTGACAATACTCTTCGCAAAAATGTCTTCTCACGAAATGCAATAATTGTAAGTTACACGCAAAACCCTCTTCGTATTTTCAACAATGGCATATTAACAAAGAATGCAGTAGCTAAGGAGCCGTTTCATACCTATAGAAAATGGGATTTGTTTTTAAAAGGAAGATTCAGAAAACTCCAGCATGCCTTCAAGAAAAATCTTCTAATACACATTCGCAACCCGGGTTGTTCTAAAATCTGCAGTTAAAATTGTCTTGGGCGGCAACACCAGTAGAAACACATATCCTTCATCAAAGATTTCGCAGAACAATGAAAAATCAGGACATCAATGGCAGCACCAAAGGGTTTCAAACCCTCGAAGATTTTCTCAAAGTTGTTTTCGTTTTTGCAAAGTGAGAAAAATGCGATGGGAGTGCAAAACTTTAGGGTTATAAAAATCCTTTGTCATATTTTATATTCTCCCTCAAGTCCGCTGGGCTTATTAAATAAACAAAAATATAATAAAAAATCAAACATATTCGATAAATGGATGTTTATTAAAATATCAAACATGTTTTATTTTTATTATATTTTTGTTTTCATTCTTATTTCAAAAGCTGGTGTTTCTTTGTAAAAAAGTATTTAATTACAATGCAATTATAAATTGTAATTGAATATTATTATTCGAAATGTAAAAGGTATACTCATATGTAAGAAGGAGACTAAGTCTTTTGACTTAGTTTTGAAGGAGGAGTTAATTCAGGAGAGATAAGGTTTTCATTGAAGAAGTCTTTTCAGTTTGGAGACATAAGGAGAGCATATAGGATCACTCATAACCACTTGGGAAATATTCAAAAGGAGTTGAGATATTTTTGCAGACAAGAACGTTTTTATAGGAACATGAGGTTGTTTGAAACCAAATGGAGCAAATCTAGGGAGGTTGGAGCATTTTTAGGTAAAGGGTCGAAGTTGGACTTTTCCACCATTTTGGGGGGCTTTTATTACTTGGTTAAGTGTTTTTGAGGCTGTTTCTGGTGATCTTTTGGGTTGATTATTTATTAAGGAAGACTTTTCCAGGTTTATATCCTTTTTTGGTGTCTTCTAGACTCCTCTTTTTGAGGCACTTTTCTTGTATCCGACCCAAATCAGTTGGGGGTTTTTGTACTTAGTGCCTAAAGACACTTCATTTGGAGTTAGTTCAGATTTATGCAAGAATAGTGTTTTGAGAGACTTTTTTCTTGTCCTTAGCATTTTCTTTTGCACAGATTCTGTAACTCAGATTTGGAGATATGATATATGAAACAGCATCTTTTGGAGCAATTTTCGATGGAATCAAACCTTGTTATCCTTCCATTTTTTTTGTGTACAAGCATGATTGATGAAGCCAAATTTGTGAGTTATATTACTCCTTGTTTACTTGTCTCAGTCAGTACCTTAATATAGGAATGTATGTATGTTTGCAGGTCATAGTATGTGTTTTAAAGTTCAAAATTTTTGAGTGAAACATTATTATTTCCTCATTGGTTCGTCTCAAGACCTTATTATGAAATACTTATGCAAACGTATAACAGGAAAGAAGTGTTTATTAATTGAAGAAGAATATTGCAGACTGAGATCATTTTCTTATTATTTATCTCTCACATTTTGGTGTATCACCAGGTTTTGTTTAATTTTAGTTCGGTTTTAAGTACCATTTCTGTAATTTCTTACCCTTTACCCTGCAAAGTTAGTCCAATATTAGAGAATATCAGGTGATTATCCAATAGGAACCGGCCTAGGAACCGGAGGTTTCATTTCAAGTTGCGCATTGCCCACATGCAGAAGTGAATCCCATGTTAGGCCAAATTACTAAACTTGTAGTTTAGTAGGGTGCAAATTTGAGCCTTAATAGGGATATTGTTATTATGTCTAGACAACTACCAGGCAAACAAAGTTCTTCATGAAATGCATGATGGGGTTTGTGGTGGTCATTTCTCAGCTAAGACTACAACACATAAAATATTGAGAGCTGGATATTATTGGCCATGTGTCTTCAATGATTCTTATAGATATGTCAGAAAGTGTGAAGCTTGTCAGAAGTTTTCAAACAAAACAAAGTATCAAGGATCACTCCCATTGAGACCAATGTTGGCTGAGGAACCATTTCAACAATGGGGAATAGACTTTATAGGGGAAATATCAGAAAAATCCAGTGGAGGACACAGATGGATATTGGTCGCTACAGACTATTTTACCAAATGGGTGGAGGCAATACCTACCAGACAGGCCACTAGCAAAGTGGTGATAAAATTCTTACTGGAGAACATTATTACTAGATTCGGTGTTCCTGCAAGGATCATCTCAGACAATGGCATGTCCTTTAGATCAGAGGAATTCAACACTTTTTGTGGAGAATATGGCATTAAGATATCACATTCTTCTCCTTACCATCCCCAAGGGAATGGGCAAGCTGAATCAAGCAACAAGAATATCCTAAAGATCATTAAAAAGATGTTGGGACAGAACAAAAAAGCATGGGATTCAAAGTTGAATCTTGCACTGTGGGCAGATAGGATAACTGTGAAGAAATCTACAGGAAAGTCTCCATTTGAATTGGTTTATGGCAAACGGGTCAGACTACCTTTGGATAATCTCTTGCCTATATATAGATTCATGACTCAAGAAGAGATAGATGTTGAAGATCCGTCACAAGAAAGGATAATGCAGTTAGTAGAACTTGATGAAGTCAGGGCAGAAGCTCAAAAGCAGAATGTCAGGATTCAAAATCAAATGAAGAAGTTATATGACAAGAGGACATCAAATAGAAAATTTTGTGTAGGTGATTGGGTTTTAATGTGGAATGCCAGGAGTCAAGACAAAGGCAAGCATGGTAAATTTGAAGCCTTATGGATCGGCCCATATGTGATTGTAGATAAAAAAGGGGAGGATTCTTATTTGCTTCAAAATGCAAGAGGGGAGGTCCAAGAATTGCCAGTACACGGGCAATTCCTAAAGAACTTCTTTTTCTGAACATACTATATCACATGTACAGTAGATTAGGATCCATTTCCATTGTAAATACCGCCATATATCTGCGCTAACCAGAGATTCTGAATTCTTGAAGACATATTCAATATGCCTCCATCCTCAGTCAGAGCCGTTGTTGGACACTATATTTGAAAATAAAAAGTACATATAAAAAATATATATTTCCATAGGTGTAAAGACTAAAAGATTTTTCGACCAGCAAATTGTATCGAGCATTTCAAAAGAAGCTTCATCGAAAGAGTATTTTCATCGAAACAAAGTACATAAAACGCCAAGCAAAAATACTTCGGCAAAAAGTCACCTTCGATGGATACAGAAAACCGCTTATCGATACTCCAAGTTTCATCGAAAAGGTAAAAAACAAAAGGCAAAAAGTAATTTCGAAGGAATATCATTACCGAAGCCACTCATAAAGCATTCATCGAAATGCAAGTTTTCATCGATGACATAACATCGAACAAAAGAAAAGGTGTTTCATCGATAAAGGAGGATATCGATGGAAAAGGACTGTCGATGAACATACATAAACCTTCACCGAAGAAAGGAACTCATCGAAAGAATGATTTCGATGAAACTTGCGAGTGACCTATCGAAAAAGTTTGTCGATGAAAGAATGATTTCGATGAGTCTTAAAAGTGGCTTCTCGACATGGGCTACTCACCGAAAGAATAATATCGAAGAAAATGGGCTTTCGATGAAAGATTTAAACATTCGGCCGAAGACAAGGGTTTCATCGATAACTTGAAATATGATCACTTTGATCGAACTGTACTTCCCGCGAAAGAGTTAAAGGCGCAAGTGAGGAATGTCACATCTGCAATTAAGTTTAAACACTTGAGTAGCCGTTGTAGACACAGAACATTAACTGTGCACAAGTTGCCCATACGATCACAGTTGAACTGATTGAATTTTCATAAGAACCAGATCAATGCTAAAAGACTAAAGATTGCAAAGAACTTGCGGAAACTTGCGAACGACAATCAGAAGAGCTGGGCATTTCTCCAAGTAAGTGTTGTCTCTCGTATTTGCTGTAACCATGGAACCTTCGTCTTCTTCTTCTAAAAAGAGTAGGAAAGGAAAAGAGCTAAACCCTGAAGAGAAGCCCAAAAGACAAAAGAAGGAAGGGAGAGCTCTGACGCAGGATTTGTTAGACCAGTGTCCCTCATCTAGTGTGAGGTCCAAAAAGATCAAAAGTGAAGAAGAAGGATTGGAGGATAGATTTGAAAATCTAGGAGACATTTGGACTGAAATCAGAGGACATGAGTTATTCTTATTTAGTTACAAAAGAAGGCATGCTCCTGAACCCATAAGCAATCTATGGAAGAAGAACTTAGGCAAATTGGTAGTCCCGAACGTGTTTGTAGATGTAGAATTAATGAAAGCTCTGGTAGATTGTTATAACCCGAGGACCAAAACCATATGTGATTACAGAGGGAATCCATTAGTGGTGATTAATAAACAAACTATTGATATGGTGTTTGATTTAGACTGGGAGGTGGAGGAGAATATCGATATGAAGAAACTTTCACAAGAATTCTTTAGTTTGGAAAACATCTACAGGACTTGGAGACTACCTATTCACAGGCCAAAAGTGGGTGGGTCATTTGTTCCGTTCAGCAAAGATGACAAGGTGCCGTTTGATGTCAACCACTTCCATCCATATTTCAAATATACATATTATGCTGCAGCCCAAGTACTAGGCCTAGAGGCTCATCCACTCATGGATATTGGGGTTATGGTTCTGTGTGCTGACTTACAGTCAAAAGACCCTAGGTCATTTGATTTCGCCACTTATGTTGCAGATGCCTTAAATCATGGGTTGGAAAAATTGAAAGGGGACCTTGTGAATATTCATTTTTCATTATACTCCTTGTTAATGCATATCATTCTTTATTGTGGACAAGAGATTAACTTCTGGTCAGATGATTTCTGCATTAGATCTTACGACAAGAATGGTCTGAAGAAACCAGTTCAGTTATGGGTTTCTGCATTGGACCAGAGGTTAATGAACAACCAGTACTGGCACTTTCAAGAATATTTTGTGAAACCCCTTAGTGTAGCTTTTGGGCAACAAAGGGATTACACTTTGTCCCCTGAAATCAAGAGATTCCTAAGACCAAAGGACTTCTCTCCAGAGTCGCAGATTGATCATAATTGGGGTGATTGGTATTGCCATGATAATCACACAGAAATCAGGATATTTGGATATGAAGGGAAACCCCACATGCTTCCAATTACAGTGCCAAACAGGGTGGCTAGCCTGGAGATCATAAGACAATTGTCTATTGTCAGTGCTAAACACTTAACAGATTTCGGTAAACAATCCATCATTCCAGGTTTATTGGTTTTCTCTGATTTCATTATTAAAAGTTCAAAAAGTTATCATTTACTGCAGAACAAGTTAGACTACTATGGCATGACTCTGGGTGAGCCTAGAGAGAACTTCGATCCTGAAGGATATATAAGAGCTGCCAGAGCATCACAAAAACTCAAAGCTGGAATACATGTGGCCAAAATGCCAGATGACCTAATTAAGAATCTTGAAAGTGAAGAGGCCAAAGCTTTGAGAGAAAAGAGTGAGTTAGTTTGGGAGGCCTACAAATGGAAAAGGGCAAGGGGAATGATAGATGGAGATCTAATTGGAAATCTCCAAGATCCTTTGGAAGTGGCTAAAAGGCTGCTTCAACATGAAGCAGAGATCATGCATAGAGTGCCCTCACAATTCCTTCATTTCATTAATACTGAGAAGGATAGTCAACCCTTAGCTCACATGTCACCAAAATCGACTGCTAGTAGTATCCCTGCTGATTCTCCTGGAGAAGATTATCCTCCTGGTTTCAAAGCATAAATGAATATGGACACTGGTGAAATCAATATTAAGGATGTCGTCGATATAAGGATGACTGAACATGAAGATTTTGTTGTTGATGATGGATTCGCCTCTTCTAGGGAATTTCTCTCATTTTTATACCAATACAAAGGAGCTCATGTAAAACGAAGCATGGCTGGGAGACCAGAGGAAGAACAGATGAAGAAATTGCAGGATGAGATTGATGTCCTCATGAAAGATATGACTCCTGAGAGAGGGAGGAAATTACTAAAAGAGGCCGGTGTAATCATCTTTTCTGGTTGGGATATAAACTCAGCACTTTTATTCGACGGGTTCTTGAAAAAACAAGACCTGAATCAACAGGTGTTGCCTCAGGAGATAGATAAAATGTTCCTAGGCTCTGGATATGATCCAGACAAGAAAGCTCTCCTACAATGGGCATTATATCCAAAGGGGAAGAGGCCTATCATTGTAGACATTGAAGAAACCTTTGGACACCTCATGGTTCATCAGGTTGGAAAAACTGACCCTAGGGTCACTGCTAAACTCAACTTGGATGTTGCTAGATTGAACCTGGACCAGACAGAATTTTTGGTCAGAGAGAACGTCACATATAAGGGGTTGTATGAAAAGTCTAAAGAGGAGAATCAAAAGTTGCAAGCAAAAATATTGCAACTAGAGATAGGGACTCCTATAAGCAAGTACACCTCATACCCCACGGGACGTAGCTTGGACGATGTCTCTGATGCTCTGTACTGGAAATATCAAGCAGAAAAGGCCAATAAACGCGCAGAAGGTATCCAACAAAGGACGGACAAACTGGTCAATGATATCATAGGACATCGGTTTAACACCATGCTCTTGCAGGTCGAACCATATTGGAAAGTATATAGTGGAACAATAAAGGCGTTAACAGAGCATGAGAGATTAAAAGCACGACTGCATGAAGTACTGAATAATGTAGATACCATGACACCAGAAGAAAAAACTAAGGGGACTGCGTATATGGAGAATCATGTTAAACTTGAAGATACGCTGAGAAGAGATTTGAAGGAATTGGATGATGAGAAACCTGTTGGAATGCCCTCTGTTTACAAAGAAGGATAAGTGATATCCCTGGAAGACTTGCGAAAAGAGCTCATCAGCGTCAAGGATTGGGCCTTGTCAAAAATAGATCGAAGTAGGGATATGGCCCCTACTGTCAACCAGATAATATTCAAGTATCTATCGCAGGGAGATGAATTGAAGAAACAGAGTGCTCGAATCAAAACCTTAAAGAACGATGACTACATCCATCATTTAGGACTTCTAAATCTCTTTTTGCTTAAGTTTGTTAGAAACACTCAAACTAATGATTAGTGTTTCGAAAAGTCGTGTCTCTTCATGAAAAGCCTTCATCCTCATATATATATGAGAATGATTTTTGTAATATGGGCAATTAAGGTCAAGATAGCGATGTTTAACAGCCTGTAAGTCTTCTATATATGAACTATAATGGAATACAAATTCTGATCAATTATTTCTCGGCATTTGTGTTACGGATCATTTCATTTTCTTTTGGCAATCATCTATGATATTGTCTGATAGGATAAGGTTATTCTTGTTCTTAAGATCGAATCCATGCTTTGTATCATAATATTGAAACAAAAGTTTTGCTTGCGGATTGTAATTGTTCCTTGCAGAGCTTAATTGACTGGTCCCTTAAGGGTAGGGTTAAATCCACTCAATCAACATATGATATAAGCATTTATTTCGTTTCGAAAGAAATAATAACTGACAGGTTCATAAAAGGATGAATTAAAAAACTGTCTCACAGGTTCGCACCATAAGTCCTGAAGAAAAGTGCAATGACTCTGTAGCCCTAATAGCGAAGAAGGCACTGGCTAATTACAGATTACACTCATCGTTTTATTCATCATTGATTATTTTAACAGCAATAGAAGTAATTAAGAAACATAAAACAAATAATTATTACAACAACAATCTTGAACTCATCTGCTATATCTCCATTCAAGGAACTTATGCCATTTCAAGATCAGGAGATATCAGATTAGGATAATAAATCTGCTATAAAAAGCACTGGTTATTGGAAACATTCAGTGAATAGGTATACCCACCTAGGTCCTGCAGAGCCTGAAGTGAGAGAGTAAAATTTGAATCAGTTTGCTCTATATGTTGGCCAAGTCAATTGGAGGGTTTAACTATAGGAGTTGGCATTTCCTTAGAACCTATCCAATCTGTTGATTTGAGACCCAACAGAACCAACATAAGTCCATTTAGAAAAATAGATTCTCATTTATAGGATCATAGCTTCATATATGTCCTTGTTACTTTCATATGGATGGAAGATATATTACATATTTCATTGGCAGTTGCTGCTTTGGAAATTTTAGTTTGCTAAAATCCTCTTTCCCTTCTTTCAAGAATATTGGTTAATAAATAGCCTCCAAATTTATTTTATTTATTTGTTGACCAAGAAATATGGGCCAATTAAATTGAGCAATTATCCTTATTAATAGAAATTTCCCATGTAAAGTCCTAATTTGATGCTAGACCTAGTGAAAGAACAATGAAGCAAGCATGTTAATCAATTTTTTTTAACCTCTTGTTGGAGTTGAATTCTTTCTAACTGTCACAAAGAAACAATAAGACTATGAACCAAGGAGTATATCTACAATTTAGACAATTCCTAGTGTGATATTTTGCCAAGATCAAGAGCTCAATGAAAAGTACAAAAGAGAGACAAAATATAGGATAAGAATAAACCGTATTCTCATAAATGGATAAATGATTAATATTTGTTGTTACATACAATGTAGATGAGCCTTCATATATAGGTAAGGCTATATGGATATGTGAGCACACAAACATGACATGTGGCTCAATAAGAAACAAGGGTAGCTAGGAAATAGGTGTGGTAGGTAGGAGAAACAATAAAATATTCCACATGAGGTGGATCACCCATCGAAGGTGGAATTATCGCTCCATAATAAGTGGATATAATAGAGTAGTAACAAGATCACACCATAAAAGGTGGAAATTCTCCTACACACACTATCCCAATGTGGCACAAACACCCAAGTGTCTCATACCCAAACTACTATGAAATGCATTATCCTAAGTAAACTTAAGTAAGGTGTAATAATATCCAACATGAATAAATAATTACACCAACACCCCCCCTTAAGTGCAACTTAGGGGAATGCACTTAAGTCTACAATGCAACTAAGCAATGCAAGATGGGTCCCAGGTACAAGGCCATGTTAGGCACCCATGTACAAATGCAAATGCAAAGCAAACCAGTGCAATGAAATCTCTCACAAAGCAAGGAAAGAGAGAAAAACCCAATGGGAAAAAACCCTCCCCCAAAAGAGAGATGGAAACTATACAAGAGAACTCTCATAGAAGCATGTGAGGAAAAAGTTCCCCCCATATGAGAGAAGAAGAGAAGCTAGGAAGCCCCCCCTCAATGTAGAATCTGCACCAATGACAGAAGCTTGATGATGTATGAAGAAACTGCTCCACAAACATCGAACAACATTCCTCCCCTTAGGAAGAAACAAAACCAAAGGTGTATCCATGAAGTCTCCCCAATCATGAAGGGAAGATGTATGAAAAAAACTCATAAAGAAAGGAATCTCTGAAAATTGCTCAAGTGTCCCCATGTCGAAGATGAAAGATACCCCCTCCAAAGGTGGTAAACTGCTCCACACTACTAAAAAAGGCACTCCAAGATCTAGTGGAGATGGATGTAGAAAAAGGTCCAAAGACTCACATGTCTCCTCTAAGCATAAAGAGACCTCCTCCAACTGTTGTACATAAGTATCAAAAAACATGTCAACATCGAAAGAATGATCATGTAGAGAATGAACAAGAGGGTCAAAGTGTTCCCTCGCAACAATCAAAGAAGGATCATCTTCATCAAAGAGAAGATGAATATCATCAATGATGTCTCCCAAATCTGCAATGTAGGATTCCACAAACAAACCTGCAATGTCTGTCAAGTATTCATCCCATGAAACTGAAGCTGGAAGACATGAAATATCTTGCTGCATTGAATCACATGAAGGCAAAACTGTTGCACTATCTACATCATCAGGTGCAATAGGTGATGTGATATCAATAGGAGGAGATGAAACACAAGGCTCAAGAATGGGGTCACATGTGAGAATCCCCAAATTCAAGTACCCAAAGTTCTCCTCAAAATCTAAATCATCACAAGAAGTGTGATCATCATGTGTAGAATCATCATATGTGAAATCATCATCATCAACAAAATTTGAAAAGGAGTATAACCGAGATGCATGTTCAACTACCCCAATCGCAATGATAGCTCTAGTCTCCAAGTATCTAATGAAAATTGACTCAGGTGTGAACTCCACAATTCTCTTAGTTGCACCATGTGTGATTTGATAGATAGAAAGGAGATTGTTTATCAAATGGGGTACACACAACATATCATTGAAGGAGTTATCCCCAATGGCAATAGATCATTTCCCAATCACATCCATGTATGTATGATTGTCCATCAAAATCTGCGGCATGGTGCAAGGCTCAAATGTAGAGAACATAGACTGCGAAGATGCCATATGATGAGAAGCCCCTGAATCTAGAAGCCATCTCCCTGAATCATGACTTGTAGTAGCACAAAGAGCTTTTCCTTTTCTTGTCCCAAAATAGTGAGTCTTCCCACTTGTAGAAGCCATGAATGCTTGCCCTTTTCCTTTTGAATGTGAGGAAGGAGAAGTTGATGAATCATCCTTCTTGTAGACATTAGGCAAATCAATGTTATGCTTTTTGAGGATATGTGTGAGCTCATCAATCTTCTTAGAATGGCAACGACGCTCCTCATGACCAAAATTTTTACAATAGGCACAAGTAGGTCTCTCCCTCTTTGGTGAATTGCCCCTCTTGGAAGAGGACGAATCTCCTTGTTGTGGAGAAGATGGTGCTTTGTCCTTAGGCTTTGATTGCCATTTCTTCTTGTTTGAGTTGTCCTTTCCTTGATTTCCTTTGTTTCCTTGATTTGCCACTAATGCTTGAGACTTAGAAGCCTTAAGAATGCCCATGCTTATCAACTTAGTTTGCTCCATCGTCAACATTTCGGCAAAAGCATCAAATGTAGGCATTGTGTAGCTTGAACCCATTGTCATCCTATGGCTTTGGAAACTAGAAACAAATGTTGCATATTATTGTGGAAGTTTGCCCATCAAATTGAAAAACACTTGAGTAGCCTTCTTATCAAAGCCACAATCCTTGAGTTGTGCCCTCAACTCTTTTTCCTTAGTGACATAATCCTATATAGTATCAAAGTTCTTGGGATCTAACATGGTGAGATCACTATCAATCTGATATCCCCTAATCTCATCAACTTGACCATACAAGTCTTGAAACTTTTGCCAAGCATCCTTGATTAAGGTACATTTCTCAATATGAAAAATGAGATCCTTTGATACATACTTTCTTAAGGTACCAATTGCCATGATATTTTTAGTGATCCAATCCAAGTGACCAACAGGATCAACCTTAGGATCAGCGGGAGCAACAATAGTTCCATCAATATAATGAGCTAGTCATTTTTCTATAAGTTTACTCCATGCATCAATTTTTCAAGTAGCATAATTATGATGAGTTAAGAGAGGAAACTTAGAAGAACCCATAGAAGCAAAAAGGAAGG
Organism: Cryptomeria japonica; assembly: GCF_030272615.1. Lineage (NCBI taxonomy): Eukaryota > Viridiplantae > Streptophyta > Pinopsida > Cupressales > Cupressaceae > Cryptomeria > Cryptomeria japonica. The sequence continues at coordinate 543,193,495 of NC_081414.1, read as the reverse complement.
AACACAAGAGCACAAAAGCATAAGAGACCCCCCCCCCCCAAATAATGATTTTGGCACTTTATATGTAGTGCGTGTACAATAGGCCACTTGCAAACAATGGCAAGGTGGACTTCTGATTTTGTTTTACAACTGCCCCAATAAGCTGAGAACTACAATGCAAAAGACCAGCAAGATAGATCTATGCAATACAAGTGCTAAATTGGCCAAAAATGACCATATGCTAAAGTACAATTTCTACCAAAAATTGTTGTAAACTGATAGCATATTATGAGAGTAGACAAAAAATTATGCACTTTCAAAAAAAACAGCACTTGAAAAGGAGTTTGTATGAGCCCAAACGGAGTCCTAGAAGTTGAAGAAACGGGAATTGGACAGGTACAGTCACAAAAAACTGATAATTCTAAAAAATTTGTCCATCAAAATCAGAAAATAATTCCACCACGAGAAAGTATACGAAATTCTAGCCCATTTCAAAAAACATTGCACAAAAAAAGGAGCAAAAATGAGCAAGATATGGCCTTCCAAAGTTGGACTGCAAAATCAAAAAGCTCAATGGAGGGGGCCTGCCAAATTTTCAAAAAATGATGACGTCAGCAAAACACGAAATTAAATTTGATAGTCGTCTGACCGTCACAAAAACTTCACCTCCCTACTGACTGGGCGTCCGTATCGTATGGACTGACACATGGCAAGATCCGATTGGCTTAAAAAATGGACATGGCAGTACGGAATGATGACTGGGACTGGCATGACTGCTGATGTGGCACATGGTACTGCTGACTGCATGGCGTCACATGGCAAGGTGCGCTGACGTGGTGGTACATTCTTTGGTCGCGTGGCCGGAGACTGCAGGGTTCCTGGCAGTTGCAGATCGACGACAAGGAGCGACCGGTGGGAGGGAGGGAGCGGTCGTTGGGAGGCAGGGAGCAGTCGATTAGTGAGGGAGCTAGTTGCCAGTGGATAGGAGGATGCAGTGCCAGCGGTGTCACGGCCACTGAGGACGGCAGGCAACAGACCGGTGCAGGAGGATAGGTCTCGATGGTGATAGAGGCACAGGCAACAGTAGACCAGCGCGGGAACCGGAGAGCCAGGAGGTGGCAAGGTCCCATCAAGCAGTGGTCGTCGGAATAGGAAGAGGACGCCGAAGCTGACCAAATGACGGTGGTCGACGGAGGGTGCAAAGCAGTCGGCGACATGGCTGGTAGGGTACGGGAGCACGGCGGGCCCTGCAGAAATTGAAATGCGTAGAGTATGGGATGGGGGTGGTCACAGGAGCCCCCCTCAAAATAAATAAAAAATTTGATTTTTTTTTTATTTTTTTATTTTTAATTTTCAAAAAATTCGTACCGTACCACCCAAATCGAGCTAAATTTTTCCTCCAAGGCCCAAAATTGACTTTCACCCAATATAGGCGAATTTATAGTCAAAACTCATGGAAACGGCCACCCAGATTCAATGGCGAGGTCGAATCTAGTCTAGGACGCCTTCAAAAGATGTTGCTCCTCATATTTGCCTCTTGATGTCGTAATAATGCCTCTCAAGGATGAATCAATGATGCTCTAATGACTCTGATACCATGTGAGATTTTGCCAAGATCAAGAGCTCAATGAAAAGTACAAAAGAGAGACAATATAGGACAAAAATAAACTATATTCTCATCAATAGATAAATGATCAATAGCCGTTGTTACATACAATGTAGATGAGCCTACATATATAGGCAAGGTTATATGGGTATGTGAGCACACAAACATGACATGTGGCTCAATAAGAAACAAGTGTAGGTAGGAAATAGGTGTGGTAGGTAGAAGAAACAATAAAATATTCCACATGAGGTAGATCACTCACCAAAGATGGAATTATCACTCCACAATAAGTGGATATGATAGAGTAGTAACAAGATCACACCATAAAAGGTGGAAATTCTCCTACACACACTATCCCAATGTGGCACAAACACCCAAGTGTCTCATACCCAAACTACTATGAAATGCATTATCCTAAGTAAACTTAAGTAAGGTGTAATAATATCCAACATGAATAAATAATAACACCAACACCTAGGTATTTATAACTAATGAGACAAAATTGCTAAAGATAAAATATTTTTTGTCAACTTTTCTTCAAAAAAGAATATGGCAACACAGTTACAAACATTTTTAATAGTTGGCCTTCATGTCAAAAAGGCGACGAGGACAAAAAAATGTTCAACCAATAGAAATCATATTGCATTAAAAATACTACTGAGTTTCAAATCAAGTTTTCCTTCAGCCAGACAATATTAAGCCAAGGAATGTAATAATCTACTAAGGACTATAGTCTATGTACATGGATGAACTTGGTTAATAAGTGAAGTAAAGAAAATTCATATAGAACCAAAAAATTCATGAAAACCACAGGGATAACTAAATGAAATTAAAAAACGAGTGTTGATCCTCTATACTATCTTTTCAGTTTGCAAGATTATGTTCATTTAATATTATGCTTCTTAAGAAACAACCTGAATAGACCTATCAAAATTCTCTTTGGCACTTGAGGCACGCTTGATAAGAAAATGCTCTGGATGGCACGATTTCAATTGGCTACATGAAACAAAAACAAAATGAACAATAAGCGAATCAGACCTTGTGGCATTCATTTGGGATAGTTTTTACAATGTTTGCCTATGGTAAATCTCATTACTATGTGATATTATGGTTCCAATATATTCTAAAATTACCAAGTGGATTACTTTCATAAAAGTCCCTATAGGAGGTGACGGAGGGAGCAAGGACTTTATATGATATAATGGTTTAAAAAGTGTCATGTATAAATAATGACATATCATGAATTGTATCTTCAGAAAGATGACAATGACCTCTGTTTAGTTCTTGGGCCTTGTTGATGTCAATGATTTAGTGGGGGAGAGGCAGAGATGGAAGTTGGGGGAAATTTATATTATTGAATTGTCGACATAGTTAGGGGTAAAAATATGATAACATATTTTGTGTATTGTTGCTTCGAAGGTTGCCAGAGCTCTATGCATATGTGTCTTGTAAGCTTAAACCGGTGGCAAAATGGACTATTGAGAGGGGAAAGGGGATAAAAACAAGTTGATTGTCATAAATGGATCCATTTTAGGCAAAACAAAATCAAATTTCATGAATAAATAACTTAGTGTGCTTCAACGGTATTTTAGTGAGGCACTTTCAAACATCAATATGTTTAATAAGTCTACAACTTAAATGGAACTGAACAAATTTATTGATTGTATCTTGATGAAAGTATATACTATAAATGTCATAGAAATTTTTAGATTGGATATGCCTTTAGTGGTTGAAAAAGTTTGTTTTTTTTAATTTTGATCTGAATAAAGATAATAATTTCAAACCACGCTATCAAACTTAAGAGCCCTAACTGAATTTCTTATGAGTTCACCAGGGACTATGAAGTATTGTGACAAGGAATTAGTGGCTTTCTGTATATATACTTTTGAAGAGATGAGCAGTTCCTATGAGCATTGATTGGGGTCTACACTATATATATTGATGATGGATGCACAAAAAGGCTCACTTTCAAACAATGGATACCAAATATGCAACAATACATTCAAAACAACACATTGTCTTCAAAAAGATCTTTGACAATAGTAGTAATAAATCTTGTAAAACCTAAGGAATTTGTCTCAACTTCACCCTTCCTATACAAAAATTAAATTTCCAAGGTAATTTCACCCTAAAAATGGTAAAACCAAAACATACAAAAAGAATGAAATGGGAGAACAAACAAGGTAAAGATACTCACCCATAATTCAAAAAGGCCTCCCCTTTCCTGTACTTTTTCAATATTCTCTGAAAAGCAATGTTGCGGTTCTTACCCCAGTGGGTAGTGCCGCACCATATTTAAATAGACCCATCTGCTCAATCTCTTCAAGCATGTCCTCCTCGAGTCTAGGAGCCATGGGGTCCTTAAATTGATAATATGTGAAATCAAAGTCCACCAAATCCTCATTTGCTCCCAAATAAGCATTGGAGGCCTTCACAAAATGTATGAGAATTCTATTGAAGAGCTCCACCCCACACAGACCAAAGTTATTCAGGTCTCTCAGCTTTTTAATGTCTGTAATGAAGTTTGAAAAATTTGTCATGTTGATTTTCATGGTAGTCTGGTGGAAGTATTCTCCCTTAATGCGAGGATCCCATGGACAAGCTATGAGCAACAAATATTATGTAGAATTGATACTTGAATCGGCTGCTTGTAACTTATTGTGGTAATATTTGACGAGCCCCAAACTATTTTTCTTGAAGCATGAACTGATACTCTGCATATCCTCTACCTGAAGCCTAACGGTCATGCATTTTCCTTTGCCATCCTTTGTATCTTCCTGTAACTCTTCTGAGATTGATATTTTATTTGCCAACTGTCCAAATAGCTTACTACATGTATGGCTGCATGCAATCCAGGTTTCACGTTTCTAGGTCGTTTGTTGCCTCGTAACGTACAGAGGAGCTGATAATCTGTAAGACCTAGTCAGTCCTATCCTTGGAAGTCGTATGTTCTCTCATATGGATAACTGCAACTGCTTATGCATCATCCAATCGAAGCCTGCCAAAATTGATTTGCAACAACAACTACCTCTACATCATCCAATTGAAGCCTGCCAAGATTGATTTTCAACAGTCATTTGTTAAATATCGATTGATTTGTTGTATGAACATTACAGAAGGAAGAAATCTTGAAATAATACTGGATTTTGATTGGCTGGGAAAAGATCACTTTAACAACCGTTTAGCATCTGAGCCCTCCGTTATAGTTCCATGCTGGGGCAGGAACTAACAATATATAACTAAATGGCCTCCAATACTCTACATATCTTTATGACTGCAAATTTGTCTCCAAAGGAGACTTCACAAATTTGGCTCAGATGTAGACTCCTTCATGAATCCAACCCTTCGGAAGAACTAGGTTTTCGTCTAGCTCTTCTATCAACTCTTGAAGGTTTCTGTCTAACATGATTTACAACTCCTAGCAAGCCTCTAAGGTCGACTTGAACTTTGGGAAACTTCATTTAATAAAGTGAAAATATAATATTTTATTATTTAATTTAATTAATTAATATTAAGTCATCAATGAATATTTTATTTATATTTTGATAACTTAATAAGAATCAATTTAACTAAATATCACCTTAAAAATTGGGGACATTACAGTCCACCCAGCCCAAACATTGCTTGCCCCCAAGAAATTCTCTGCTACACCACCCAGGATCCCAAATCATCATACTCACACACCATATGCTGGGAAAAGTACCTATCCAACTGAGGACTTCACTACAGATGAAGAAATCAATACCTCCAAAGGCTCCAACATCCATGGGTGCACTATTCAAAACAAAAACCTTGAAGCACAGCCACATGTACCAAGTCTCCTGTTGCTCCATTTTGATACAATCATCACCATGCCAAGAGTTGTGAAACAACTCTTCGCGATCCTTGTGAAGTAGTGTACCAATTACGCCAAACCTTATGATGGTGCAAAAGATACCATCAATGTCAAAGGATGATGGGAGTTAATCAATAAGACAATCTCCCATAAGAGAGAGATGATCCAATCTTCTCCAACTCTTCCACTCAGCTGTTGTCCCCAAAAAACATCTTGAAAGACTTGGGGTTTTGTAGTACCCCTACCCTAATCAATATTTAATCTTGGTTTAATCTTGGTTAGTTTATCTTAATATATTGTTATAGTCAGATGTTGATTTAACGCATAGCTATGGATGTGGTTTTCACACTAGTTGTATGCAAGTTGTTTAGTGTTCCTATTTCGTGGTATTAATATCGGGCTAACGCTTTCATTAAATTTTATATATGTATGCTCGTATGATCATTGGTTGCAGGAAATTTCAGGTACAACGCCGCATGAGTGCGAGGTTCGTCTTCACCTGGATTTGCAGGTTTGAGTGTACCTCTTTTATCCTTAGAGTTGGATTAGGTGGTCGTAAGACCCTAGTTGACCTTCGTCGTGCTCAAGTGAGCATCGTCAGTCGTCGTCGGTAGTCCCTTTTTGTTTGGGTATGTGAATCGTCTGTTTGGTTGACCTTCTCGGTTTGCGTGCTTGGTGTGTTTGGATAAATTGATTAATTAGTCCTTAGTAATTATCTTGATTAAATATGTATTTGTGCATTAGAGATTGATGGACTAAATTAATCGGGATTCCGTTATGCAATTTTCGTTGATTTTGGATTGCTCGTTTTAAAATTGGGAGTAAGTTCGATTAAATGACTGATTTTGAATATTAAATGCATTTTGAATATGCTGTTGAAAAGAAAGTTTTGTATTTTATCGCAATAGATTGATTGTATTCTGTTGGCTTTTGAAATTAGAAAGATTAAATTTCAGTTGAATGAGAAAATCGATTTTGAATTGAATAGCAAGTCAATTTGTTGTTATAGTTAGAAAAGGATTAAATGTTAAGAATTATTTGTAAATAAGAATTTTAATTCCAAAAATGGAATTTTGGTCAACTCTTCCATATAACCCAAAATTTGGGGGAAAATTGGAGGATGGACATTTTGGAGAATTTTTTTGGTTGGAAAGTAATTTTGGATAAAATTGGGGGTTTTGGGGAGGAAGAAAGTTCTTCTGGATCTGGCAGGATTGGGCTCTCCTTCAACTATTCCAGGAATGCGTATGGAGGTAGGATTTACCTTAACTGTTCTTCCTTGTTGTTTTGAAATGGTCTGTTGGGTGAAATTGATTGTTGGCAAAATCCAATCTTTTAGATATTGTTATCAGTTCCAAATTTGGAATTGTGGGTTAAAATCCATGCTTGTAGCTTGTGTTCTTCAAGAAAATTTCATAGTTAGACCATTGTGTTAAAATGGTTCCTTTTTTTGCCATGTCTGGTTTGTGTTGTTAAATAAAAATAAAATTGAGGTGTGTTATTCCTCATTGCTGTTTGGGTGTTTGAAACCCCTTTGTATTTGGGAAGGATGAAAACCATCAAGAATTATGATACCCAAAACACTTTGCTTTTAAAACCGGATCTTAGTTTTAATGGAAATTATTAAACAAATTTGAGTTGGGGTTTTTGTTTGTTTTAATACCGAACTGGGCGAGATTTTTTTTATAAAAAATGGAACCCTGGGTTTGGGGTTGGAGGGCGGGGAGCGGAGCTCCACCCGCTCCTCCTCCCCTCCCCCGCTCGTCCCCCGCTCGTTCTCCCTACTTTCCCCTCGCTGGTGTTGATAACTGTGGCCGCGGCACACTGCGGTGGCCGCAGGGACCGCGGTGGCCGCAGGGCGTCGCGGACCTGCGGGCACCACAGTGGCGCCGCCCACGTGGATCCGCCTGTGGCTGGGGTTTGGCTCGCCCAACCCCCGCGTGGGAGGTGGGCCCGGCCTCCGCCGCCCCCCTTATTATATTATTGTTTCTAGTAAGTTTTAAATAAAGAATGTTTTTTTTTATGTATTTTTTTTTATTATTCAAAAAAATATATATATATTAGATTTAAATATTATTTAATGGAAGTTGTTAACTAAGTTTTTTTAATTTCGGGTAATGCGGCATAGATATATATATATGCTGATGAATTTTTTTTAGTAGATTCTTATGCAAGGTTTAATATTAAATTGTGAATACTTTGGGTAGATCAAATATTGTTATATTGGAAAAATCTTTATGAGTTTAAACGTACTTATTGCCCATATATATATTGTTTGAAGATTTTAAGGGTATAAGTCATCTGGATAGGTCCGAAATGAATATTTAACCATTGGTCGTTAGAAATTTAAACGATATGCTTTTGAAAATGATTATCTTCATTTGGATTCCCTTTTTATATTTATATTCCGGGATCCGTATAGAGCAACTGGGCGTGAAAATATGAAACTGTAGAGGTTGGTTTTGAACCAGTACGTCAATGGTGTTTTATTGGAGATTAATATCTTATTTATTTGATTAATGATTGTCTGAATTTGATTAATATGAATTTGGTTTAAGAACTCATTATGGCTTTATATGTCTGTTCGATGCTTTGAACCTTAGAGAGTTAGAAAACCAAGAACAACTTATCCCTTGGTGAGGTAGATAACTGTAATCTGATTTGGATCTTGTAGAAAACTTGATCGACTTTTAAATATTTAGATCAATTCGGAAAGATTATATCTGTTGAATATTCCTTTGCGAGTTTAATTTTTGTATTCGCTTTTGCTTATGTAATGGCAAGTCGTGCTTGTTTTGATAGGACCTTGTCGTATGAAATGTCTTGGGGTACCTGTTTCAGTCCTCGATTCCGAGTTGACTGTTGTCTTGTGGTAGTGTCGTATTTGGTCATATCCTCTTTGTGAGAGTCGAATGATGATTCGTGGTTGACCTTAGTTTGTCAGGTCTCTAGTTAGAGTACCGTCAGTAAGTGATCATCTTTGAGTCGTGTTTGACCAGGTGGTTGTTTCTCCCTTCTTGAACTCCGTTCGTCTGACCATGTATATTCCTTGGTTGTTTGAGTTTGTCTGAGTTTGGTCTAGTGTCGTATGGGAAAGTGGCTTTCGATTGGGGGCCGCGCCCAAAGTGGCTGCAGGGTAACCCGTCGAAAGTGAGTCTAATAAGTGATAACCTATCAGTAGATCAGAATGTAATCTCTAAGTAGATAAATGTGCCTCACACATGGGACGAGTGCTATCATAGACTCGACATGCTGTGAGAAGGCCTGAAATGGCAAACCACTATCCTTGTCTTCACGAGATGATGTGTGGGTCCACATGAGGCTTGGATGGGCCGGAGGCTCGGATTAGGTTGCCAGGGTAACCCAGTGTATGGGGCCGGGACCTATGAAGACCTGCCATGGTAACCATACCAGGATGTGTGATGACACTTGTCCCTACGTTCGCTAGTGTGTTATCGTTTTGTCCTGTTAAGAGTACCTTTGTGGGTCGGCCTTTTGTCTCTGCCCTTGTGAGTTTTGGTTTCATGTTAGACCTTGGGTGGTGATGACTCAGTTTTATGGATGCTCTTCTGGACCTTTGTATTAGCTTTGATTATGTTCAGCTGGATCCTTTCCTTTTCAGGGATCGATTATGTATTATTGACCGGTGTGGTCGCTTGTATATTGTTTGTATTTCGCCTTGATGGCAGGATTGTAATGGTGTAACCTCTTGTATTCTTAACTTTATTAATTATCAGAGGGGTCTTGCAGTTGAGCAGACCCGGAGATGTAGCCCTTTAGGGGTGAACTCCGAGATCATTATGGTGTTATGTGATGTATTCTCTTATGCTTCCTTTATTCAGCTTTATCATGTATGATTAGCTTATGTTAGAATGGTTAAGTGGATAAATGGAATTAACTTTAAATGCTTATATGCAGTCCTTCTTGTATGCCATGTTGATCGAATGCATAAGTGTTTTAGATGAGATTTATCGTAGATGCATGTATGTAATCGTCTTTTAAATGCAATAAGTTGGGATATGAATGAATGTAACTTAGAGTAATGGAATCTATTCAGTTGTTGTTAAGGAAATTTAGTATGCTTGAAAAGATCTCTTATGTTTATGATGGAATTCTAGTGTATTAGGATATTAGATGTATGGCTTGTAATTTTAAATGAAAAGCTTGAATGAAGTTTATGGATAGATCTTAATGGATGAATCCTTGTTGTGATTTATATTTCCATCTTTTGAAAGAAATTATCCTGATTAAGAATTATCTCGTTGTTAGATTATCAGCTTATTGGATTAATTGTGTGAGTTAAGTGAATTGTGAAATTTAAGTAATCTCGTTGGGAAACTCTTTAGGTGTTAGTTGTTGATGTCTTCTGCTATGTAATCTGAATCTTTGTTATCTTGTTGTACCTTAATGTGGTGTAACTTTTTTTTTTAAAAAAAATTATTGCACTCTATTCTTGTATTTTTGGCTTAATCCCTTCGGGGTTTCCTGGCGGGGCATTACATTTGGTATCAGAGCCCATGTTGCAAACATTGGGATCTCTGGTGTCGCGTGTGCCCTCTATTGGTGTGAGGTGTATCGACCTTATGTGTATGCTGTCCTCCTTTTGCATGTGAGTGATTGAGCAGACATTAGCTGGTGTGTAACGTGTGTGTGTTCACACCTTGTTTTCACCTTCTTGATGTTGGTGTTTGAGTGTTTATTTGTGCATTGTTTGCTTATTGATGTCTTGGTCTACGATTACTCTTATTTTGAAAGAGAGTCGTATGTACCTTCCCTTATTGAGTGTTGTACTCTTTAGACTAATCCGTTTGGGTTGGTCCGTGCTTGTCTTGAATCTGAAAGTGCGAATTATTTTTGTTTAAGATTATGATTTAGCTTAGTGTTGTCCACTTGAAGGACTAGTATGGCAATTATTGAATGCTTATTTTGTAGAAAATTAAATGACCATCACCATTCCTCTCTCTCTCTCTCTCCTTCTGGAAATTAAAATGATTAGGATATGAGTAATTATCTTTGATTTGAGTTTCTTGTTTGCAAGAGAAAAGGGTGTGACTTCTTGAACCCTTATGTGAGCCTTATGATGCTTATGTTTTTAGATTATTAAATGGGCTATGGGTTTAAAAATTTATTCTGGGTGAATGGGAGAAAACTGTATGTGTATGTTTAAAGAATTCTCCATGTGTATCTTGTAGGAGTAGCATGATTAAATTCTACCTTAGTAAGGTGCATTTCTATGCGGATAGTTGAATTATGTGAAACTGCTTGGTTTGTAGAAGAAGTATTAAAAAGGAGCATGTTATTGTAGCTTCGAGAGAGTATTAATGTGTTTTCCGAAAGATTGTTTTATTTGTTTCATTAAACCAGTTTGATTGAAGATTTATTTTAGCAAATGCTCCATTGAACTCGCTTTTGGGTATATGTAATTACCTTAATGTGGTTAGAAAGTGCGAATGAAAAGCTTGTTTGATGTGCATGCATTAATATGTTTTATTTGGGGTAATAGCTCCTTGCTTATCTTTGATCGTAATGTGATCTTCTCTAGTAGGTTGCAAATTATGACACGTGTCTATATTGTATTATTATAAGTGAGTGTTCGTAAGAGGTCTTGTATTATCGAAAAGATTGCCTCTCTTGATCTCTGTTTTGTTGGAAACTAGAACCTCCTGTTGCAACCATAATTATTGGAAATGTTTTGTTAGGTTGATTGTCATCCTTCTAACGGTAGCGAAATGAAAACCGTGTAATTAAATGATAGGCTTATAGTGAGAAATTTTATATGTAGTGTGATCTGTTGATATTGCATTTTTGTAGGAAATAGTTTGGTTATCAAACTCTCTTTCCCTTCTCTTTGCCTAATCATAAGATTTTTAGAAATGGTATTAAGGAATGCATTGATTTAAATAGAATGTTTATAAAACATGTGAAATTGTACTATTGCATTTTGGCTTCATAGTGATAGATGAAATTCTTAAGCTTTAGAAATGAAGTTGCATAGTTAGTAATTTGGTTTTGAATGCTTGGTGAAATGTGATAAAGATATAGGAATGATGTTATTTCCTTATATCATTGTGAATTCTTAATAATTTCAGTACTTGTATCTAGAGTAAACTTGATTCAGTTATTTATATAGAAAGCATAATTGAAATCTTCCTTGAATAGATGTTAGCGTACTGAAAAGTACTCCCCGTAGATGTGACTAAACCAGTACTGGTGTAATTGTGTGTAGTGTAAGAAACCAGTGCTTATTATGTGTGCCCATGGATTGGTGAAGTAATCAACCGTGGAGGATATGTAGCTTATGAGTATGGGAAACCATACTGTTTATGTAATGTTGCTTATTTGGTTCCCTGCTGAGTACCAAACCTCGGGTTGTGGGTAACTCAGTATGTTAAGGGGTAGTATTCGAAGTAACCATTCCTCGAATAGTATGGATTGGCGTACGAGCAATGTCGGCGCAAAGTGACTTTAGCTTCTCTACTTCGAGGAATGATATAGTTGTACTATTAAACTGTATCAAAGGTTTACTCAATACTTTCCCCTTTTGATGAATCTATTTTATAGGTTTATATGTGATAGCCTATTCCTCTCCCTTATTTGAGCATTTTGGATGGTGATTTTTGTGTATAGTGATGGTGTGATTCGGAGGATCCTTTGCCTTGTCTTCATGAAAGGTAGGTTTATTCACATGTGCTGCCAGTTAGTATGTGTTGGTGGGCATGTGGGTGGACCCTAGTCATGTATACCTCTGACTTACGGCGAGTATCCTTCTAGATACGTCGCTATGTGGGATGTGACTTGCGCGTGCTTTTTCCACGAGGTGCACTACCATGCGGGATATGTCCATTGTGTGTTTTCTCCACTTGGGGTATTGCCATGCCGCGTGACGACGTGATGCGGGGTGATGTCGAGGTGCACACCGCCATGCCATGTGGGTAGTGTGACTATGTCGCACCACATGATGAGCTACTGCAATAGCTAGTCAGTTGTTCCTTCCTTCCTCGTTGGTGGCTAGATGTTAGTCACATAGTGATGTTATGTGCAGTTGTGATATTCTTTATATTTCTTTGGGGATCAGCAATTTATTTTACTTTGACTTTGAAGGTTTAGCCATGATCTTGTGATCTTTTGCACTTTTGATTTGGTGTTGCAATTCCGGATTATTTTCTTGTCTTACTGTTGGAATTGAGGATTTATTATCTTTATTCATCTGTACTTTGGTGGCTAAACTGGTTTATCCTTATTGTTTTCGAATGCTGGTCTTGTGTCGAAATGTGAAATTCCTCTCCAAGGACGTATGATACGGAATTGGTAGAGTGTGTGCGAGGAAGTAGATATAGGGAACCTTGAGGATGGGGTTATGTGAGGCTGTGTTGCAGCTAGTATCCACTACCTACCTATGTGTGGTGACTATCTCTTGGAGGCTAACCACCTTGTTCAACAAGGGATATTCACAAAGGTCTTGTATGGAAGGTAGCACCGCTATGGTGTGCCTAGCACCATCGAGTCCTTGAGTGAGATATTGGATATTTATGATCATATTGTTGTTCTGAGATCAGGCATAGAGATGTTGATCGTGCATGTTTTCCTTGACCGAGCATTAGACATGCTCACATGTGGCCTTTTCTATTATGCATTCCAGTTATGTGGATGGTTGTTATTTGTATCATGGAGTAAATTGTGTTAACTTGTCACTATGTTATGGGACATAGTCTTTGGAAAGGTTTTCTTATGCCTGGCAAGTGTAAACAATTGAGTTATTTACGTTGCTCTTATTTCATGAAAGTTAATTTGGTTGTAGAAATTGATATTTTGAGCTAGTTCTATGTTATAAAATTTTATGATAAGATGGATTGGTAAAGGAAATTGATCTTGATGGCATGTTTCTGGTCATGTTTGATAGATGATTATGGTAATTGTTGTTTAACTCTTTGTAATGCTTTAATTTGGTGTAATGAAAGGAAGAAAATTCTTGTTTCTCTGCTATGATTGTGGATAATTCCTAGAATATTTTTAAGGAATGTATGGATTTAGATGTATCTTGCCAATGGATAATGGCGTTTGTAAAGGATTTTGCAATAATATTTCATTTATTTATGGAAAGATTTCTATGTGCAATTTGATCTTTGTTGAATGAGTTTCAGGGCTGATGCATACGACATGTTCTCCATCTAGCCTTACGACTTCCAGGAGTAAGTCGGAACCTAGGGGGGGAGAATGTAGTACCCCTACCCTAATCAATCTTTAATCTTGGTTTAATCTTGGTTAGTTTATCTTAATATATTGTTATAGTCAGATGTTGATTTAACGCATAGCTATGGATGTGGTTTTCACACTAGTTGTATGCAAGTTGTTTAGTGTTCCTATTTCGTGGTATTAATATTGGGCTAACGCTTTCATTAAATTTTATATATGTATGCTTGTATGATCATTGGTTGCAGGAAATTTCAGGTACAACGTCGCATGAGTGCGAGGTTCGTCTTCACCTGGATTTGCAGGTTTGAGTGTACCTCTTTTATCCTTAGAGTTGGATTAGGTGGTCGTAAGACCCTAGTTGACCTTCGTCGTGCTCAAGTGAGCATCGTCAGTCGTCGTCAGTAGTCCCTTTTTGTTTGGGTGTGTGAGTCGTCTGTTTGGTTGACCTTCTCGGTTTGCGTGCTTGGTGTGTTTGGATAAATTGATTAATTAGTCCTTAGTAATTATCTTGATTAAATATGTATTTGTGCATTAGAGATTGATGGACTAAATTAATCGGGATTCCGTTATGCGATTTTCGTTGATTTTGGATTGCTCGTTTTAAAATTGGGAGTAAGTTCGATTAAATGACTGATTTTGAATATTAAATGCATTTTGAATATGCTGTTGAAAAGAAAGTTTTGTATTTTATCGCAATAGATTGATTGTATTCTGTTGGCTTTTGAAATTAGAAAGATTAAATTTCAATTGAATGAGAAAATCGATTTTGAATTGAATAGCAAGTCAATTTGTTGTTATAGTTAGAAAAGGATTAAATGTTAAGAATTATTTGTAAATAAGAATTTTAATTCCAAAAATGGAATTTTGGTCAACTCTTCCATATAACCCAAAATTTGGGGGAAAATTGGAGGATGGACATTTTGGAGAATTTTTTTGGTTGGAAAGTAATTTTGGATAAAATTGGGGGTTTTGGGGAGGAAGAAAGTTCTTCTGGATCTGGCAGGATTGGGCTCTCCTTCAGCTATTCCAAGAATGCGTATGGAGGTAGGATTTACCTTAACTGTTCTTCCTTGTTGTTTTGAAATGGTCTGTTGGGTGAAATTGATTGTTGGCAAAATCCAATCTTTTAGATATTGTTATCAGTTCCAAATTTGGAATTGTGGGTTAAAATCCATGCTTGTAGCTTGTGTTCTTCAAGAAAATTTCATAGTTAGACCATTGTGTTAAAATGGTTCCTTTTTTTGCCATGTCTGGTTTGTGTTGTTAAATAAAAATAAAATTGAGGTGTGTTATTCCTCATTGCTGTTTGGGTGTTTGAAACCCCTTTGTATTTGGGAAGGATGAAAACCATCAAGAATTATGATACCCAAAACACTTTGCTTTTAAAACCGGATCTTAGTTTTAATGGAGATTATTAAACAAATTTGAGTTGGGGTTTTTGTTTGTTTTAATACCGAACTGGGCGAGATTTTTTTTATAAAAAATGGAACCCTGGGTTTGGGGTTGGAGGGCGGGGAGCGGAGCTCCACCCGCTCCTCCTCCCCTCCCCCGCTCGTCCCCCGCTCGTTCTCCCTACTTTCCCCTTGCTGGTGTTGATAACTGTGGCCGCGGCACACTGCGGTGGCCGCAGGGGCCACGGTGGCCGCAGGGCGTCGCGGACCTGCGGGCACCACAGTGGCGCCGCCCACGTGGATCCGCCTGTGGCTGGGGTTTGGCTCGCCCAACCCCCGCGTGGGAGGTGGGCCCGGCCTCCGCCGCCCCCCTTATTATATTATTGTTTCTAGTAAGTTTTAAATAAAGAATGTTTTTTTTTATGTATTTTTTTTTTATTATTCAAAAAAATATATATATATTAGATTTAAATATTATTTAATGGAAGTTGTTAACTAAGTTTTTTTAATTTCGGGTAATGCGGCATAGATATATATATATATATGCTGATGAATTTTTTTTAGTAGATTCTTATGCAAGGTTTAATATTAAATTGTGAATACTTTGGGTAGATCAAATATTGTTATATTGGAAAAATCTTTATGAGTTTAAACGTACTTATTGCCCATATATATATTGTTTGAAGATTTTAAGGGTATAAGTCATCTGGATAGGTCCGAAATGAATATTTAACCATTGGTCATTAGAAATTTAAACGATATGCTTTTGAAAATGATTATCTTCATTTGGATTCCCTTTTTATATTTATATTCCGGGATCCGTATAGAGCAACTGGGCGTGAAAATATGAAACTGTAGAGGTTGGTTTTGAACCAGTACGTCAATGGTGTTTTATTGGAGATTAATATCTTATTTATTTGATTAATGATTGTCTGAATTTGATTAATATGAATTTGGTTTAAGAACTCATTATGGCTTTATATGTCTGTTCGATGCTTTGAACCTTAGAGAGTTAGAAAACCAAGAACAACTTATCCCTTGGTGAGGTAGATAACTGTAATCTGATTTGGATCTTGTAGAAAACTTGATCGACTTTTAAATATTTAGATCAATTCGGAAAGATTGTATCTGTTGAATATTCCTTTGCGAGTTTAATTTCTGTATTCGCTTTTGCTTATGTAATGGCAAGTCGTGCTTGTTTTGATAGGACCCTGTCGTATGAAATGTCTTGGGGTACCTGTTTCAGTCCTCGATTCCGAGTTGACTGTTGTCTTGTGGTAGTGTCGTATTTGGTCATATCCTCTTTGTGAGAGTCGAATGATGATTCGTGGTTGACCTTAGTTTGTCAGGTCTCTAGTTAGAGTACCGTCAGTAAGTGATCATCTTTGAGTCGTGTTTGACCAGGTGGTTGTTTCTCCCTTCTTGAACTCCGTTCGTCTGACCATGTATATTCCTTGGTTGTTTGAGTTCGTCTGAGTTTGGTCTAGTTTCGTATGGGAAAGTGGCTTTCGATTGGGGGCCGCGCCCAAAGTGGCTGCAGGGTAACCCGTCGAAAGTGAGTCTAATAAGTGATAACCTATCAGTAGATCAGAATGTAATCTCTAAGTAGATAAATGTGCCTCACACATGGGACGAGTGCTATCATAGACTCGACATGCTGTGAGAAGGCCTGAAATGGCAAACCACTATCCTTGTCTTCACAAGATGATGTGTGGGTCCACATGAGGCTTGGATGGGCCAGAGGCTCGGATTAGGTTGCCAGGGTAACCCAGTGTATGGGGCCGGGACCTATGAAGACCTGCCATGGTAACCATACCAGGATGTGTGATGACACTTGTCCCTACGTTCGCTAGTGTGTTATCGTTTTGTCTTGTTAAGAGTACCTTTGTGGGTCGGCCTTTTGTCTCTGCCCTTGTGAGTTTTGGTTTCATGTTAGACCTTGGGTGGTGATGACTCAGTTTTATGGATGCTCTTCTGGACCTTTGTATTAGCTTTGATTATGTTCAGCTGGATCCTTTCCTTTTCAGGGATCGATTATGTATTATTGACTGGTGTGGTCGCTTGTATATTGTTTGTATTTCGCCTTGATGGCAGGATTGTAATGGTGTAACCTCTTGTATTCTTAACTTTATTAATTATCAGAGGGGTCTTGCAGTTGAGCAGACCCGGAGATGTAGCCCTTTAGGGGTGAACTCCGAAATCATTATGGTGTTATGTGATGTATTCTCTTATGCTTCCTTTATTCAGCTTTATCATGTATGATTAGCTTATGTTAGAATGGTTAAGTGGATAAATGGAATTAACTTTAAATGCTTATATGCAGTCCTTCTTGTATGCCATGTTGATCGAATGCATAAGTGTTTTAGATGAGATTTATCGTAGATGCATGTATGTAATCGTCTTTTAAATGCAATAAGTTGGGATATGAATGAATGTAACTTAGAGTAATGGAATCTATTCAGTTGTTGTTAAGGAAATTTAGTATGCTTGAAAAGATCTCTTATGTTTATGATGGAATTCTAGTGTATTAGGATATTAGATGTATGGCTTGTAATTTTAAATGAAAAGCTTGAATGAAGTTTATGGATAGATCTTAATGGATGAATCCTTGTTGTGATTTATATTTCCATCTTTTGAAAGAAATTATCCTGATTAAGAATTATCTCGTTGTTAGATTATCAGCTTATTGGATTAATTGTGTGAGTTAAGTGAATTGTGAAATTTAAGTAATCTCGTTGGGAAACTCTTTAGGTGTTAGTTGTTGATGTCTTCCGCTATGTAATCTGAATCTTTGTTATCTTGTTGTACCTTAATGTGGTGTAACTTTTTTTTTTAAAAAAAATTATTGCACTCTATTCTTGTATTTTTGGCTTAATCCCTTCGGGGTTTCCTGGCGGGGCATTATAGGTTTCATCATGCCTTCTACCAAGTATCATCTGATACTTATCCACTTCAATTAAATCCCCCTCTACGTGAAGAAAATTGATCGTTCACACTTCATACCCTGAAAATTGAGCATCTCCATACGCCAACAATGTGCCATGAGGTAGAAGTGTAGTAATTGCTTCTTCAAGAGAGCCCACATGCTCAAACAAAACTAAATCACCAATACCCTCATTCGTGTACACTCCTTTACAAGCTCGTCCAAAAAATGTAAGCTTCACCATGAGGGCATCTAGGAGAGATAATTCCTTAAATTCTCTATGAATGACCAAAGGCTGAACAAAAACACATACTTCCCTCAACATGTTTAGGTATAACACTAGTGACTATTCTAGCAAGGGAATGTTCAACTATCCTATCTTCCTCTATGATTTGAGCCTGCAAAGTAGATATCCCAATAGAATCTTCTGAATCACACCTCTTCTCTTGTTCACACACAACTACACACTCTTCTTTAACTGCTAATACAAAATCAGACTCTAAGCAACCTGAATTTTCCACTTTTATCTCAAGCTTATCAATCCACTCTTGACTGTCCTCCATGAAGGGTTCATGTGGTGACAAAGGACTCTTGATCAAATCCAAAAAATCAGAATAATGTTCATGCCTCTTCCAAGAGTCTTAATTGTCCCTTATTGCATCTTCTTCCAAGGTAAGTTGCTTCTTCATAGCATCCAATGTTGTGCACAGTGAATCCGCAGCCTTGTGGATTATATATTCCTCTATTATAACTTGACTCAGCTTTGTTAACAAGAAAATAAGATCCTCACATCCTGCTCCCTTTCTTGCCTCCAATATAGAAATAGTTTGTTGATATCTTGCTCCCTTTCTTGCCTCCACTATAGAAATAGTCTATTGATAGAGTTCATTGCTTATTTTTCCCTCTCCAAGGAGATTATGAGTATTAGCTAAAAACAATAGTCGGTTGACTAATAATAGACCATTCTTTCCTAGGATTCCTAGGATTTCAAGATTTCTTGAATAGACAAGCAAAGCTTCCTCTAGCTTCTCAAGAGCTACATACAAACTCCCTTTCACATCTATGTCTAACTGAGCTGTTACAACTTCATAGCTTCCTTCACTTGATTCCCTAGTAGTTCCTTCATCTCCATCTTTAATCATTTGCTTCACTATAATGAAATTTTTGTGTGACTAATCCCTTAGTTGACTTACTTCACTTGCATATTGTGGTTGATCATCACTGAATGGCAAATACACCAATGTCTCCTTGACACTAATGAATATTATTGTGTCGTCCTTGGTAATTTTTTTTTCTAAATAATTCATACAACTTTTTGGTTGTATACTTTCATCGTGTTCTTCAATACCTATGGAAGACTTCACATGCTCCTTCTTAATGAAACCAATCACTATTTCATCACAGCGAACAACCTTATCAACATGCAATTCAAGGACTTTTCTCCCCTTGAAAATTTCCTAAATCAGTTGTATGTTGAATGGAAAAACAAATGCAGGGACAACTGTCCTCCTATCAGAAAGTCCATCCAGTGTATTTGAGTTAACAAAATATTGATAGAGGAGAACAGCTTTCTTTGTTGAGAATTCTGCTTCATGTGGTGTTTTTGTCTTATCTCTAATGATAAGAGGTAATGTCATCTTGTACATCATGACCCAAAACACTGCTCTCAATAATGGCTTGTTTGCTGCTAGTTCACCACCATCATCATGAAACCATATATTTCCCAGCACAATATCTTCATCCGCTAAAGCTGAAAGTAAACTCTGCTTCTCAAGTGCCATACCCTCCCTAGTCATCTTTCTAGGACTTTTAATTTGCTCTTTGGCACCAACAGATCGGTTGAATTCCTTGAGGTGAAACAACATCTCCTGCTGCCATAGCTGATCATTAAGTACAATATAGACACCACAACTATATTGCTCGAACGAAACCCCCCTGTGATGTCTCTTGGTGTGATTTTGAATATCCCTTAAAGAAAAATGATCTCCTGGATCCCATATTGAAATAGGTCGGTATTTTTGGACAATGGAATTTAGAGACCCTTCCATATTTATTATATAAGTATGCTTTTCATGATGGTAAAACTGACATGGATCTCTACAATTAGTTTCATTACTTGAGCAGAAGTATTGAGAGTACTTTCCATTAAATTATTTTATATTTTCTACCTTCCTGAACAATTTTATCACCAATAATTAAATTTTCTAGGACTTACATTCTTACAATAGCAGTTCATATATTTTCTCCATCTTGAACCTATAATAGCTATCTATCATTTACAAAATAAATTGGGGTGTTCTGGACAGGATTTGTTTGGGGTATGTTGTCAAACAGTTCACACTATCGCATGCTACTACCTGCACCCAACTCCCAAAGCACTCATGTGACAAGGAAACAATGTGATCTATACAAGTTAATTCATTGTTCTCACAAGATCTCAAATTCATTTATACAAGAGTGCAAGAAAACTTCAAAGAGGATCTCGTCACCTAAATTCCAAACACCAGCATCCTGGGTGTTTGAACGACTTAGAGGACCCTTGTTACTTTCATTTATGTTCTGTGAATTTGCCTTGCAACTCTATTTTGGAGTTCTCGTGCAACACTGAGCCTTAGGGGTTTCTCAAGCAGTTAGGATCTTCAAGAGAGTTGAACAGTGACCGTGTTAGTTGATTTAAATAAGATAACTTGATCCATTTTGATCAACATGAAAGATTATTTTATTGAGACTAGACCCTAGTTTGAGAAGAATAGTCCAAGAATTCCTTTTTTCCTAGTTACTGAATCAGAGATGTGGACTACAAGATACTGAAAAGTAGGTGAAACAATGTGAAGTCATATGAGATCAAGTGTGTTATTTAATTATGAATCATTAGTGTGCTAATAATCTACTGGCTATGACAACTAGATAAAGTGAATCCAGGCCATCTGGTGATATTTTTGTAATAAGTCAGCAGCAGCAAGAAACAATGCAATTTTCTCACGTCAGGTTGCATGATAGTTGTGGTATCTGATAGTGACAGAAAATGACTTTTCATTGTCCCTTTAACTGACAACGTATGATTACATTTTCTTGTAACTATGAATGGTTGAGCAATGGATTTTTCATGTTGTCTAGAATTGGGGAATTTCCTCCATTTTTGTGGCCCTTGGTTGTTGTTGGTGTAGTGCATGCTCACTCTTGCAGTCTCATGGTTCATATCAGTCTCTTTGCAGGTTGCAACACTCAAAGGATGTATTTAATCTTTTTCTCCAGATAGTATTTTGATCGTTTCTTCAACCCTTGGCCATTAGGTCCAAACTGCTTCATCTGGAAGTAGATTAGGTATAATGTGATGTAGGTGGATATATCAGCTGTATTGCAATGTAATTTTGATATGTGTCTGCGGTCTTGTTATTTGCACTTCTATCTATGACTGATTGTACTCATTGAAATAATTTTGGCAATCTATTATCAATTCAAAAGGAAAATGCATGAACTACCGAAGGAAGCAGAACATATTGATGAAATCAGAGTCAATTTTTAAAGATTATTGGGTTGCATAGCAGAAGGGTTTTATAGTACATACTGAAGAGAAGACGATAGCAACATACTGGTATTGAGGTTAGTGAAAGAATTTGTAAGAAAGAGAATGGGCCGAGAGAAGTGAACACATTATTATACATTCAAGATCAAAAGTGGAATAATTTCCAATCTATATCCGCATTATGATCAAAATGGGAACCAACACAGTAGAATGGTAGCTATTGTGTTCATATAAGTATAATGGTCAATGCATAAGAAAGATTGGAAATTATTCAAGCACCTAAAAGGGCATAGCTATATTAGAATAATTATGCTAGAGTTGAGCTGTAGAGCTTCTTATTTGTTAGGAACTTTTATGTGTATTATTTCTTCCCAAAAAGTGATAGAATGTGGAAAACTTTTTACATGCAATCCTATCTTTTCAAAACCAGTTGTAGAGTTGGCATCATTAGTAGAGAAAAATAGACTTTTAAATATTTAAGGTATTGGTGCTACAAATTGGTCTTTGTAATTCCAGAACCTAAGGAGTGACTCCTAGGGAAATGTCAAGCCAGAAACACTGGTAAAACTTATTGTCAAATTACTAGTAAATTTGGGCGAATTGAGAGGAGCAGGTGGCTCATTTTTGTCAGGGAAGAAAATAAAAGGTTGTTTCTACTTGATTTTCTAAGTTAATGTTATATTCATGTAAAATTTTAAGACACTAATAATTTTATTTGCAAAGTAAACAACACTTCTTAAAATCCCTTTATTGGGGTTTTTGTATATGCATGTCAGTTGAATTATATTTCATTAACATTATGTATGATATGTAACAGGATGCGGGTCCAATGGCTCATCATGTAAGGCCACATTCATATATTAAGGTACATTAGTTAGAATCATTGGTTAATTTTTATCTTGATCTCCTTGGTTCGTTATGGTTTTGTTCTCGGAATTGATCGAATCTGTTGCTGGTTTGCCTTTTTTGACAGATGGACAATTTTTATACTGGCAAGTTCATACTCTCTGAAGATTTTGTACGAAACAACTGTCTATTTGTACCATATAGATGTTATGCAATATAGTTTTATTTCTTTTTGGTTCATAGGGTTACATTGCATTGCATAGAAATTCTAACTGTAGCTACATGATTTATGAAATTGACTTCTTATAATTTTTTGGTGGAAGTCTAATATTTTTTTTTTGATACATGGTTTCTAATATTATTAAAATGATACAGTGATGGTAATATTCATTTTACATGTATCTTTCATTTTTCATTTTGTTTTGTAATTTGTTTTATTGACTATTATATTATTGCAACTACCTTATTGGTGGACATTCTAACATGTAATGTTATTGTCGTCATGCATAATTTGCTTGCCCAATATTACATTGGATGTAGGTCTATGAGAAGGTAAGAAATACTTTCTATGTGTTTGTATTTTTGTCCATTTATACATTTTATATTTTCATACTCTTTACTTCTGGTTGATGTTTGTCTTTTGCATTGTATTGGGTGCAAAAGTTGTCAGAATGTACAAAACGTTGCTAGGGAAATAAAGGTTTTGCAAGGTACTCAGTAATGAAAGAAATTTGCTATATTGTGTGTATAGAGCTGAAGCGTGTTGAAAATAAGATATTAATTTGTGTGAATTTCTCATATGTTCTAAATATTAATAGAAATAGTTTTTTTTTTTCTTTACACAAATCTATGAAGGCTCATGTGAACATGCAAGGTCCATTGCTACAAAATTGATGGAAGTTGTAGATCATCAAACAAACTACATTTCTAATTTTTAAAGTACCATTGAAGGGTTGATGTATTTATACCTTTGGTGATTGATTGACAGGCAATTTTTTTTTTAGAAATGACACCTGAGAACAATTAGATGGTGGTCTTATGGGACTTTAGACACAAATGATCATTGCCCTCCTATTGCAATAGCTCTTAGAAAACCTATTATAGTTCATTCTTCACTATATAGAAAACTGTGAGCAGAAATTTTTTCATGTATAACTTGCAATTATTATATACTCGTACAAAGTCTTTGCTAATGCATACAATGTACATTTGCAGCATCTGCTCACATTATTATAGAGCTCTTTTTTCTTGCTTTCTATTTATAAATTGTTCAGTTATGCAATTGGTATTTTTATGCTATTGTTATTATTGTGTGCTCATATGTCACTATAATAACAATCAATGACTAAATATACTACCAATTGATGATAATTAATAATTATAATGACTAAATATATGACTAAAGTAATGCCTAAATAAATGACTACCATGACTAAATAAATGACTAGTTAACAACAATCAATGACTAAATTAATGATTAAATATATTAATGACTAAATGTATGACTAAATAAATGACCAGTTAAAAACAATCAATGACTAAATTAGTGACTATCATGACTAAATAAATGACCAGATAACAACAATCAATGACTAAATCAATGACCAAATCGATGACCAAATTGATCAATCAAAACAACCAATAAATGACTAAAATAGTTTATTCATAAATTTGGTCGCGCGATTTATGACTGGCAATAAACTACCAATGGTCATGTGATCAAATTTAGTCATTTATATGCAATTTTTGGTAGTTTTTTTAGTCATATATTATTGTTTTTGTACTAGTGTAAGATAAGTATTTTCAAAGGTTTGTTATCATAAAAGAGTGAAGAATAGGATCAAATCCTAGATACCAATCTAAGAATAGCACCCAAGCTCCAAAAAATCAAGATCAAACCCACAGGGTATTAAGGATGTGACAGGATATAGGACAAAGATCGTGGTATTTTTCTAAGGAGAGTACTATTATGAGAGTATGATCAATGCAAAGAGAACCTCACAGATGAAGATCTTTCAAAAGAATAAAATTGAGATCATCCACAAAGCACATTGATTACTTTACACAAACACAAAGGTCAACAAAACATCATAAAGCAAGGAAATAAAAAAGTTCGATCGCAATCATAGGTTGAAGAGATAAGGTAGTCATAGCTAGACCTTCACAAAGAAAAAGCATTTAGGGTATAATGCAAAGGATCACCACAAAATATGTAGTGGGACAACCTTACAATATTTTGTTGTAGTGAGCACAAAACAGTTCTATAAAATCACTATGATTGATAAAAGGTAATGACAGTGGTAGCTCTAAAGCACAGAGAAGACAGTCATGATCAGTAGGACACTGTCCAAGTTTGACTACTAGCATTCAAGGAGTTGTGAGAAAATCCAAATCCTAGGACAGTCCCCAAAACATTGACATGGAGGTTTGTGAATATCAATAATCTAAAAGACATAACTTAGAGCTTACATGATAGTCACAGAGCAAAAGTCACTGAAGAAAATAAGCCACAGTTTTCACAAGTCTTAGTCATTTGATGGAGACAAGGATTCAAGACAACAATAAATATGAAGATCATAACCATAGACTACATAATGAAGTCAAAACAAAAAAAGAATTTATTGGCAACACATGAGATGATATAGACAAGAGGCAACTCTCAGTTTTTGCAGTCAAACTCAATCATAGCAAATTAAAACAATATTCATAGTGCTTGGAAGGTTCTCAAAGATGACAAGAATAAGTTGTAGACCTATAAACCAAAGAGAAATTATGAAGAGGTCATTGTCATCCAAAGTTGCAGTCAAGAAGCATAAGAATGTTGTCATAAATCTCTAATGACAGTCATCATAGACAGACCTATGATAAACAAGAAAGTTGCAGTCTTAGATTATCATGGCAATGAATGATCAAAATAAATAGTCCTGAGGGAATAAATAAAATTATATGACAAGGACAGTAACAGTAATCAACATGAAATAATTTGATAAGGATGAGATTGATATTAGAGACATGATGGTGCATTTAAGTTTGTGAAAGAGAGTTGATGGAAACAAGAGCTTGATGATAATCATATGAGAAATATATTGTTGTATTTAACTTGTGTATGAACAATCAAAGATAATAACCATCAACCGCAGTGATCTTAAACAAAAACATTGGAAGGGGTCCATATGGATTGTAAAAGGTCTTGTCATTATTAGTATATAGTCAAATTAGGCCTATTATAGATCAAGCCAACATGCTTAGGACACTAAACAAGGACTGCTAAAACATTCATAATGTTCGATATTGCTGAGAAGTTTGCTGGAATAATGTGTTGTCATTGATGTCAACATATTCTTTTGTGTATTCCAGTGTTGCAGTCAGATTGGATGAGTTGGTTTGGTCAGTGTGTTGCAGATGAGATGTTGCAGTTTAATGGGTATAGAGATACTTATCTCTAGTTGATTCAGCATAAGTTCCAGTGGTCCGCATGTTGATTTGGTCGAGCTGTGTGATTCGGTATTGAGGTTGTTGTTCAGTTGTTCGTGTTATTCAGTATTCTGGTTTGTGCTCTGCATTGCTCCAAAATTGCATTATCTTGGTTTGTGGATTTGGCAGAGTGTTTGGGACATTCATATGTGTCCTCAATTTAGATGGTTCGTGATTTGGAAGTCCGCAAGTGAATCTTTCAGTTTTACAGTCAATTGAAAGTGTGTTCTTGAGGTTCGGTATATTGATGATGGAGATTCTAATAAGTGGTGATGTTACGGTTATTTCTGGTGTGATTTATGTTGCTTGTGGATGTTTCTAGATCGGGTCATATCCGTGTTGATGGTCCACGTTGATCGTTGTGCATGTTATTGATCATTTTCTTGATCCAGTTGTGTTCTTCATGTTATGCAACATTCTTAGTGGTTGTAGCATGTTGTGATGATCGAGACATAATTTTTGGTGGTGTTTCTTGGTTGCAGTATTGATTTGGGTCTAGACTATGTCTTAGCCGACATTATTTTGGTTTGCATGTATTATTATAGCGTGTGAGGTTAATATTTTGTTATTTGTGTTGAGGTTTTAACCGAACTTGAAATATAGGTTGATGATTTCTATAAATATATGTAATATTCATTTGTGTTTTGTATCTACTCGGTATTTGCAAGTGTGTGATCAAGTAAATGTATGAAATAGTATTATGATCTTTCAAAAGTGTGAGGAGAAGTATGTAGCAGAGCAGATCAAATTGTGCTTAATCGGAACTGTAATGAGGCATTAGGAGATGTTATTTTCACAGTTCATGTAATCTAGATTGTTTTTTGAATCTTGTAAGGTAGTGAGCCTTCCTCAGGGTTGTAGCCCTTCTTGTATTTGAGCAGTGGGCTCTAGGCAATGTGCCTAAATACATGTGCATTCCCCATTATATTATTTACACTTACTCCTAATAGGGTATTATCTCATTGCGGGTAGGTTCCCACCATGTTTTTTCCCTTAACCGGGTTTTCCACATAAAATATCTTGGTGTTATGTTTGTTATTGATGTGGTGTTGACTTATGCTTTCACTGTTTATATTCAGATCTGAATTTGAGTTTGAGTTGTGTAGAATTTGAGAGCAAACTGGTTCACCTCCCCCTCTTAGTTTGTTGCATTGTTTCCAACACATAATTGTAATTTTTTTACAAAACAAGATGATGCAACCTTGACTAAGTCTCAAGGATAAAGAAATGAAAATGACAGTGTCTTGTCATGAGCAAAGTATTGAGGCAAAAAAGCTTATTAAATAGAGATTGCAGAGAAAACCACAATCCAAGAATGCAAACAATGTGAATCATCATGCAATTGATTAAGTACAGTCATGATATCGGATCAAATATTAGTATGATAGAGAAAGAGATGAACTTCTAAGTCATATTCCAATTTAGGTCTAAAAAGGAGGAGATTTTAAGGCGATTACAACAATTCAAGTCAGTTTGGACCTCCACATGAGTTAGGGCAAGTCTTACAATATTTCAACTTTAGTTCAGAGCACTTTCAACCCTCTTTTTGCATCCTTTTTGATCAAATTTGACCCAAGAGGCTACATTCATGCAACTTGAAGAAGAAATCAAGAAGAAAGCAATCAGTTGTAACTGAGATCAAGAATAAGAGAAAGAGTTTGATTTTAGTTCAACCTTCGGTTGAGAACAACTCCTTTCTTTTAAGCGTCTTATTCTCTTCTTTTCTAAGTTAATTTTTTCCCTTTTTCTTTCATTCTCAGCAAAGCACAAAGCAATTGTAACTCACATATTTTAGTTTTATAAGCAATTATCAAAGTGTAATAGCAAAAGACCTCTTTCATATTCAATAAAGCAATGGTTCATTCAGAAATTTTCTTGTTTGTTATTATCAATAAATGATTTGATTTAATTACTATGATTTCTCTTAAATCCTTTCATTTGTCTCATTTTTTATAATGTTGAAACAAGAAATTTCTTAAGTAGTACATGTTATATGCAGTGTCTTTTCAATCAAGCTAGAGTTATGAAACCTAGTTTCTTTTAGGTAAAATTTGAAAAAGGAGACCTTCATATGAAATACTATTATACTCTTTCAGGTAAACAAGAAATTTGTTTAGTACATGATCCCATGTTGCATGAGATTGTTGAGCTTTAGAGCTTAGGCAATTGCACACAATCATTCATGACAACAGTTTTTGGCACACTCGGTGGGACAATTGAATTATTTTCAATTTATAAAAGCTCCATATTTACTATTGTTTTGGTGTGAGCAACAATGATTCTAGCCTTCTTAGGTGACAAATACCATACTTGGTGACTCAATTCCTCTAGTTTGAAGTAGATCTAGTGAACACAACATATGAGAAGATACAAATGAGGTCAACCTCAAGGATACAAAGGAGGTCAAGTTCAACTCCTTTTGAGTATTTGTAACTATCACCTAAAAGGAAAGGGAGAGCAACAAGAAGAGATCCAGATCCTTCTCTATCAAGGAGGACATAGTATACACCTCCTAATTACATAACTCTAGCCTTAGTTTCTTCAATCTCAATAGCCAATAGCTCAAATCCAACAATAAATCCTGAAAGGAACCTAATAGAAAATTCTATGGCTCATAATAAGCCTCGAATAGTTTAGCCTTTCGTCCCATTTAATTAAGGTGAAGAGGGGAAAATGAGCAATGTAGGATTGATGGTTAGTATTCAAATAAAATATGCAAGCATATAATAAACCACTTATACCTTGCTATATTGCCTTCTCCTTTGGATTAGACCTTCGGTGAAGTGAAGAATGCGCCCCTTCCTCACTTGATTGGATTGGTCATTAATGGGGATGTGGATTTCTC
The DNA here is from genome assembly GCF_030272615.1 of Cryptomeria japonica. Classification (NCBI taxonomy): domain Eukaryota; kingdom Viridiplantae; phylum Streptophyta; class Pinopsida; order Cupressales; family Cupressaceae; genus Cryptomeria; species Cryptomeria japonica. Next base: position 543,164,877 of record NC_081414.1, on the reverse strand, counting down.
TCCTTTGCTCAACAAGAGGGATTGGATTTGATAAGATTTAATAGGATTTGGATTGGAAGATTGAAGGATCATGAGAACATGATAATGGTATGATAGGAAGAATATAGAAGAGAAATGGGCAGCATGAGAATGCTATATAGGAAGTGGATCCTTTTGTGAGGAAACCATCCTCCAATTTATAGATTGGAGGAGGCTGAAGGGCCAAGATTGATTTGCTTATGGAGGGTTGAGATTGATTTGAAATGGTGGGCATGGATCAAGGATGCCTTGGGAAATTAAATAGGAATATAAAATTCCTTGAGAAAGGGGGGGAAAGGAAATTTGAATTTCAAAATGAGGAATTAAAAATTCCAAAATAAAGGATGTATGGAGGGATTCAAAGAAATTTGAATTTCTTTGAGAGGCTCAATGTTGATGTGACATGAGTGGGAATATAAAATTGAAGGATAATGATAAGCATGTTTATGAGAGATTCTAGAAGGATTAATTAGGTTAAGTGGGGATTAGGAAAAGTGATGTGTAGGAATCACATGACTAGGTTAATTAATTAGAATTAACTAATTGAGTGGGTTTAGAGGAAATAATTATTGGAGGGACATTAGAAGAATAGGGGAATAATTAATTTATTTGATAAATTAATTATTGGACAATAGTGTCAGGATTAATTAAATTAGATTTGATTAACACTGGGAGGAATAAGGATAACACAATTAAATCAATTAATTATGTTGACAAGCTTAAATTAATTAACTATTAATTTTACATGTCTACATAAGGTATCCCTCTAAATTTAGCCCAACATGATGATATACCTATAGCAACCCTCAAAAACTTTCCTTTTTCACTAGAGAGGATCAAACCACACCTATTGAACACATCAGATATGTAGCCTCGTTGTGTGGAGTCCATAATATCACGCAAGAGAATGTTGTGGTCAGGTTCCTTGTAACATCTTTTAAGGGAAAAACACTTCAATGGTTTGGGAGCTTACCTGTAGGTTCTATTTCTAGTTGGGATTAGTTGGGGGACACCCTTTGCAAGCACTTTGAAGACAAATCGGACCATCTATCATTGGTAAAGCAACTCTACACCATAAAGAGAGCTCATCATAAGCATGTGGAAGAATTCAAATTCTATTTCCAAAAGACTAATGCAAAGGGGTAAAAGACGTTATAAACAACTCAAAACCATTCCCCAAAAGTGTTCACAAGATTCCAAAGGCATATCTTTCTCCCAACTCACCTTGCCTACTCACCATCCCTTCACACCTTGACAACAAATGGCCCAAACTTGAATGTTAACTCAAAATGGATCCAAACTTCAGGGGCAGGCTGCTAAAAATGGTTTTGGCATCACAACAACACCCCTCAGCCACTAACATGAACCCTCTGACCTATTTCTTCAACACTTCCTTCACAACCATAGCACTTTCCTAGTAGCCCTCCATAATGACTATTCTAGTCATAACTTTTGACCCAGACCTGATATCAACAAGATAAGAATATTTTGGATATCCTTTTGGAAGATACAAAACATATCTTGAAATGAGGTAGGTTTGTTTTGGAAAGTGTGGATCTAAAATTGGCTGTCTCGTTTTAAGGCTAGACCCAATTAGGACACTTTTACATAGAAACCACCCACAAAACTCTTCACAAATTGCTACAACCTGCTCAATATTCTCCATAGGGCCTAAAATATCCCAAATCAACAACTTTTGTATGGGAAGCACCCACTAAATCACCAAGTTACAAAACCCTTGCCTTGCCTTCCTAGGCTTGCAAAATAGGGTTTTTATGGAAGTAATATATACAACACCTTATAAATTTTCCCAACACCTAAAAAATATTCAAATAGGTCTACACTAACCCTTAAAGCCTTCATGTGGTCACTCCCAATGTTTTTTTTGCCAATCCCAACTTCTAAGCCTCTTATTTGCTTACAAAACAAGCCAAACCCATCTAGGGCATCATCATATTGTCCCCAAACCTCATAAAACATGCCTACAACCTCTGAAATAATCAATTAAACCCTTTAAAATTTTAAAATTATAATTTTCAAGAGTTTTTTATGGTGAAAAGAGGAGATATCGTATATTTTGCATACAAACCCCAAAAACCCTGTTTAGGAAAAATTTTAGAAATGGGCTTCGTTGACCCCTTGAAAGGCATTATAAAAATTACTGATAAAAATAAAGTTTGTCCACAACATCAAGATATTTCCATCCATCCAATTCTCATATCCGTATAGGTGCATACATGGCCATAGTAACACATTTTCTGACTACAAATTCTAGAAAAAGTTTTCAGAATTGGTTGCCTTCAACAAATGGGTATAACTTACTCAATTCTTAATGAAATATTCTCAAACCAAAGCCAAAATAATAGTAACTCATCCCTATACCAATCCCAATTCATAAAATTGTACAATCATTTCACACCAGGTCGTATAAGAGTCTGGAGCAACAAAAAGGCAGTGAAAAACATAAAAACCATTGAGTTATTTCATTAATTTCTTCTCTCCATACTTCCAACCCCTGATTGGTCGATGAAATACAAGTATTTAAAGAATTAACAACTTCACAAAATGACCACAACTAATTTTTAAACTCCCTAAGCAAATATGACCCTTCATCTTCCTTATTTTTACAATTTTGACAACATAAATGACAACATATACAAAATTATTTGCAACTTTTTCCACTATGACCAATATAATCTCAAAACATAACAAAATGGCCTCAAATGGACCTTATCACATTTGCAAAGACTCAAAACACATAAAACCTATTAAAAGACCAAAATAGCCCATATTAGCCAAATAAGCTTGGTGCCCCTACACCAAAGACTTGGAATGGAATACCAGCTATAGTAAGGTCTTCTAATGATCACACTTTATTATATTATCTCAGAGCTCTTAATAGCGGTATCTCAGTTACGATTTAATATATGGGGGTACAACCTTACCACAAGCCTTTAAAATTGCTATTAGAGAAAAAAATAGCCTAATTCAAGTTGATAAGATAGCACCAAGACCTCCAATGCCTATATTTCCAGAGGTGAAGCCCCCTATACTAGCCCAAATGCTTACTATAGCTATTCTTAATGTTTTTCTAGCATTAAGGTATAAAGTTTTGCCTCAATAACAAGTTGTTTCGGTCCCATCTCAAGAGATTCAAGGGTTCAAGCAAGAAATCAAGGGTATGTTTCAAATTTTTGGCAATAAGTTGGTCAACTTAGAAAGGAAGCAACTTCAAATTATTAGACCCTATCAAGCCACATACTAGCTAAATAGACCTCCCTATCAAGCTGATCCAAAAGCCCAAAAGAAAAACTACAATGCAAGGCCTTTTCAGCCCTACAATCCTAATTTTGATAGCTCTTAAAGAGAGCTTGTACCTATGCAAAATAATATGATATAAGATTATGAGTGGTGTTTCCCATGCAACCAACCTCATTATCAGACCACTTGTTCAAATGAAATGTTGAATCAGGCTCTTATGGTTCAAAATAATGTTATGGTATCTCAAGATTCAACACAAGACACTAATGAACAACAAAATACTCAATCTGAGCAAGATGATGTTGCATTGATGAACTGACAAGGTGAAGAATTTTATGGAGTAAATCATCTACAAGGACAAAATCAGTACTATGACCCTATAATAGCCAACACAAGGTCAAAAAAGAGGGCTATAGATATAGGAAAACAACCTGATAAGGGACAACAACAAGTTGATAAGGGTAAAAATCAAGCTTCTACAAGCCAACAAAGGGCCTCAACCTACTCAAAACATTAAATTTTTTGCAAGAGGCCAACCCTTAGCAAGTAAGGATCAGCCAAAGGCCCAATCATAGCCAATACAAACATCATCAGGTGCTTCTACTTCTAAAGGACTACAAAAGAATAGTACTTCTACTTTCAATATTGTGGATCACATGAAGAAAGCCACTATTATTATGTCAATGTTGGATGCTTTGCATATTCTTGGGTAAAAAGATTTGTTGCAAGATGCCTTAGCCAAGATTTCATTATCAGATGAGACTCCTAAAGGTCAGCCCAAAGTTGTGCTTACAAATTATTCCCAAACAAAGAATGATCAGCCAACCCAAGTAGTTAATACCTCCATTTTATGTGACCTTGATTGTTGGCGAACACCTAGTCCATAATTGCATGGTTGACTCAAGAGAAAGCAACTCTGTGATACCAAAACAATTAGTAGATAAGTTGGGATTAACATATGAACCTCTTTCCAAGCAAGTAGTTCAATTGGATGGGACAACAATAAACACAGTTAGAGTAATTACGAATCTTACCTTGCATTCTTGCCCGAATTTTTCAATCCCACACAACATCTATGTCATAGAACTTCCACCATATTTTTCCATATATCTTAGTAGGGAATTCGTTACAAAGTTGGCAGGGTATCTTTCATCAGATTGGTCACATCTACTTTTTAGAATAAGATATGGCACCAAATTGACCATAAAATTAGAATCATTGGCTAATGATCACATCAAGACCTATACTCCTAACCCCATTAATGCTAGTCTTGCCATTCATGATCATGAGGAAAAATCTGCTATCCAAGAACCAAATACACCCATAGAAGGAATACCTGATATAATTTTGGATGAGTGGGCAGCTGAGAATCATGAGATGGATCCTTTTTGTCATATGGACGAGCTGGGCAAGGAATCTATATGATCTATGAGCAGGATGTTGTTGTTCCAAACTTGGTAAAAATTTAAAAACAATAGTATGAGCAATAATCTAGTCAACTTTGGCAGTTGTACTATGATGGTTCTAGAAGCAAGGTAAGTATCGGTGGTGGAGAAATGCTTGTTTCTCCAAGTGGTGATAAATACTATTCAACTATGAGGTTTGCTTTCAGTTGTATTAATAATACAACAGAATATGAAGCACTTGTTCATGGTATAGAGTGGGTGAGAAAGAAGAAAATCAAGTGCTTACAGGTATTTGGTGATAGTGAGTTGGTAACAAATCTGATGGTATGATGAAAGATTAAGTATCTAGTAGATTACTGAGAGGGGGGTGGAGGTGAATCAGTAAATAGAAAAACTGATACAAACTTTCCCAATCTCAATCTCAATCATACAAAGTAAACTTATCAATAAAATACCACTGTCAAGATGAAAACTCATAAGAAAATCGGTTGACTGTTACAACAACTTAACAGTAAACATCATTAAACTTGTAAACATCCAAATGCTTTGTCATATGTCAACATATTTCATTTCTCAATGCTTCCAGTTATCATGCCTTATCAGAAATAGTTAAGTAGTTAATCAAATCAACCATAAGATCATAATCACAAAAATATTAACCACGACACAAGTATTTTTGACTTGGAAACACAAATAGGTAAAAACCATGGTGAGATGAGACTCATAAGATAATATCTGAACTCTTCTAAAGTCTGCCCTGTTAGGAGCCAAGCCTGTTAAAGCTTTACAAAAGTCTTGTTAAGAACTGATCCCGTTAGGAATCACCTGATTAAGGGATTGAATACAAATGCTTTGTTAGAAGCAATACCCTGTAAGGAGTAACCTTAGTAGAGGATTCGAAAATCCAAGCTAATGGACTACCTTGTTAGAGGATTTAATAAGTAAACAAGCTTGTTAGAGCTTACCCCATTAGGGGATTTTAATTCTGCTATAATTGTTAGAAAACAACAGGAGTTTGCTGATCTGTTTGAATAGCACTACATTTACTTGATCATATCCTTTTATGCTCCTATTTGCCTTTACTCAAACTGCAGACTCATCATCCGGTTCAACAACCACACACTCAACTGATCTCTTCCAACGCCTTCAACTAGACAACTTTATCGACCTTATAAACAAATCAATCAGGTCGGTAACACAACAAAAACCTAATCCTCTCATAGAGATTACAAACAAGTTAGTTCAAGTATGACTATTGGATTACATAGCAATCTCTACACATCAATCAAGAAAACCTCAACCACTCCTTGATTACCGCTTCATCGAGCTCAGTAACTCATCACACACTTTGCATTAGATGCAATACATTTGTTGATTCCCTAGACAAACAATGCGCCAAAACATTTGAACTTGTCTTCATACAATGACCATACGTGTCACCATCATTACCGCTCAACATCAGATCATAAACCAACATAACCAATTCAACAACCTTAATCAGTTAGGGTTTAACAAAAACAACTGGTAGGGTTTACCGGTTACAACAATAGATAAGGTTTACACCATTACACTAGTTACTGGTTCTCCTCACAAATTCTTCCTATCAGTTACAGTAACAATATTACAACAATATCAACAATATCATTACCGGTTCAATTGACATCAATGACAACATAACATATCATTAATGCAATCTTCATGCAAATGCCAACAAAATCAGGTGAGAAATCTCAATATAAATAAAAATTATTTTCTCAAGTTATATAAGCATAGGATTTGGGAACTTATTGCATAATTTGATGCTTTTAACTTGTTGTCCATCCCAAGAAATTAGAACAAAGAGGCTAATAGGTTGGCCACCATGGGTTCATAGTATGATATTCCAAATGAGGTGAAGAATGTTTAAGTACAACAATATGAAGGTTGTTGTAAGACCATTAGTACTAGATGACAATAACAATTGGTAGGTGTTTGATAGTGATGAGAAGATCATTAATTTTCTAAATGAGGAAGTTGAGTTTGCAGCTAGGAATCAAGAAAAAATGCAACAACAATATGATAATTAGATTCTACATCTGAAGTCAAATAAGTTACCAAAAGGATTGGTGACTTTAGAATCCATTTTCTACACTAATGATCAAGTAAGGAAAGACAAATATAGCATGTCAGTGAAAGGAGAGTATTATGAGACCATTGAGATTTTCAAAGACAAGCTCTTGAAACTCGACAAGGTATGTACTGAGGAAGAGAAATATGTTTTTGTTTTTCTTTGACAATAATTTAATGATGTGTTTGATTGGGAATATGGAGATTTGAAAGGCTTTAACCTTGAGTTATCCAAAACACCATTGAGTTACAACCTAATGTGAAACTAGTGAGACACAAACAAATGCCTTTGAATTCTAAGATAGAAAACCTCATGAAAGTAGAGATGAGCAACTTGATCCAAGGTAATATCATTTTTCCATTAAGAACACATATTGGGTTTCAAATTTGGTACTTGTGAGAAAAAAGAATGGAGAAAATAGATTGTGTGTTGATTTCAGAGACCTTAATAGAGATTCATTTAAGGATCAACATTTGTTGTCGTCAATGGAATTAATTTTGCAAGTTGTTTCATGTTCTGATAGGTTTTCATTGTTAGATGGTTATTCAGGATACAATCATATTTTGTTGAAGGAAGAAGACTAATACAAGACAAATTTTTCCACTAAATTGGGAACCATGGCCTACAAGAAGATGCTATTTGGATTGTCTAATGTTGGTGCAACTTTCCAAAGGGCCATGGATATGGCCTTTTAGGGTCTCATGAACAAGTTTGTATTAGTCTATCTTGATGATATTACAAATTTTCAAAGAATGCAAATAATCACTTTAGCCATTTGAGGAAAATATTCGAGAGATGTAGGGAATATGGTGTTTCTGTCAATCCCAAGAAGTGTATCTTCATTGTCCATGAAGGTAAATTTCTTGATCATATAGTTTCAAAGTATGGTATCACCATAAATCCTGAAAGAGTAAGTGCAATCTTAGCCTTACCTTTACCTACTCATAAGGAAGGTTTACAAAGCTTCCTAGGGAGGATAAATTTTGTTAGAAGGTTTAAACCCAACATTGCAACTTTCTTAAATCCTATAAAAACTATGCTAAGAAAAGTTGTATGCTTCAACTGGTCAAGAGAAGCCAAGAAGAGTTAAATTGAAGAAATCAAACAAGCCATAGCAATAACACCTACTGTTGTAAATCCAAAATCTTGGAGTGTTGACACAATCTCAATTATGTTGGTGCAGCAGAATAAGGATGGAATAGAACAAACAATAGCCTTTTTCAGTCAAGGTTTGGAAGGGTACATGAGAAACGGTACACTTTTGTAGAAAGGCATGCTTTAGCTATCATTAGAAGTCTTTAAAAGTTCAAGTACTTTCAAATAACAAGATTAATCTTATGGTTGCTCACCCATTCATTAAAGAATTATTTCTAAGTAGAGATTTGAATGATTAGAGGGCTAGTTAGATCATGAAAGTCATGGAATATGATGTAGGAATAGAGATTACAAAGCTGGTAAGATGTAAAGGATTGTGTGAACAACTAGCTGGTAATGAAGTGGAAAACAAAGAAGTGAAAGGAGAAGATTTCCTTGAGCTCAATGATTAAGACCAAGATGTTGTAGCAACCCCTCCTTCAAGTTGGATATAAGATATTATGCATCATGTTCAAAGAAATGAGTGTCTTCAAGGATTAAGAAATGCTAAAAGAAGGTATTTTAGACTTCAAGTCATCCCTTATATCATTTTGGATGGAGATTTGTATAGAAGAAAATTTCATGGAGTTTTGTTAAGTTGCATAGAAGCTGATCAAATTGATAAAGTCCTTGAAGAGTTATATGATGGGACAGTCGGTGGCCACTTTTTACCAAGAACTACAACTCTTAAGATCATGAGAGTTGGTTACTATTGTCCTAATTTGTACAAAGATGCATGTGCATGGGTAAAAAATTACAATAAATGTGCTTTATTTACAGGAAAACAAAATTTTGCAGCCCTACCATTGCATCCAATTCAAGTGAAGTATCCATTCATGAAGTGGGGTCTTGACTTCATTGGGCCTATAAATCCATCCTCTAGTTCAAGACACAAGTGGATACTGACAACCACTAATTACTTCACCCAGTGGACAAAGGTAGTAGCATTGAAGGAGGTAAATGAAAGTGCAGTCCAAAACTGCTATGAGGATATTGTAGCAAGGTTTGGTACCCCTGAATCCAACATTTCAAATAATGCATTAGCTTTTGTAGGCATGCAAGTGACTAAATGGGCTATTAAGAATGATATATTTTTTAGCACTTTGTCTAAATACTATTCACAACGTAATGGACTTTTGGCAGCAATTCAACAAATTGAGAGTGGGGGGGGTGAATCAGTTGAGATAATACTCTGTTAGTATTAAATGTAAATATTATAATGGGGAATGCACATATATTCAAACACACTTCCTAGAGATCACTGCTCAAACAAGAAACCTAGAAGGTCTACAACCCTTAGGAAAGGCTCACTACCTTACAGGAAGTATCACTTGTTGGCCATTTTGTGGAATTGATTGTGTTTCATTGATGTTTTGTCATTGATGCCAATACTAGTTGTTTGGATGCATTACCGACACCCTTCTGGTCCTGGTAGGTTGAGTAATTTCTGATTAGCTTGGATCCGACATGATCTGGTAGGCTCCAACATAGTCTGATGATGGAATAAGCTTGTTCATGATACTTATACCCATATTTGGTCAGTTGGTTTTGGTCTGGAGATCAGATGCTATCCTGCTTTCTTAGAAGATTGGTTTCTAGTTCCGGCGAGGGTTTCACCGACAAAGCTTCTGATAGAGATCTTTGATGAATCACATAAGTGGTGTTGGTGCAGCTTCTGATGGATTTTTAGGATGTTGTTGGTGATCATGTTTGAGACTTAGTGGTTGGAGATCATTGTTGTATCATGTGGACCTATATTGGGTCCCAGTTGATCTAGGTTATGGATTGTCTTTAATATAACGTGTGGATAAGACCTATTGATGTATTTTTGAAATGTCTTATGTGTTGATATTATTTGTTTGGTCTAAGACTGACATGGTTTATAATTATGTAATTGGTTTATTTTCTGGTGGCTGACCTGATTGTTTATGGTCTAGGGTTTTGTATAAATTGATGTAAGATCTCATTGTAGATTATCATGGTTATATGTAAGAGGTCATGGTCAAGGAATGTAATGTGCAAATAATTTAATATCATTCAAGCAGAGGAGTTGGTCGATCATTGGAGATTGAATTGGGTTTTTGTAAGAGGATTTAGTCCTTCGACATTGAGCTTAACCGAAATAAATTGTACTCAGGCATAGGAGATGCTATCTTTTTCAGTTCAACACTTCTCTGGATTGTAGTCTAGATTTGTATGTAGTCAGTGAGGCTCCTTTTGTGATGAGCAGTGCGCTCTAGGTTGTTGGCCTTCCTGCAAGTGTGGGCCCCTTCATTGTAATTCACATACTTACTACAAAAGTATTATCTGACTGTGGGTAGGCTTCCCACCATGGTTTTTCCCTTTACCAAGTTTTCCACGTACAAATCTTGGTGTTATGTGGATGGCTTTTATTCTGTGATTATTTTTTATGCTCAATTGGTTTATCTGCTATTCCGATATTAATGTTTTGGGTTTCGATATTAAAGTTTAAATTCCTAATGGTTCTTGTAATCTATGATAACTGATTCACCCCCTCCTCAATTGTCTTCTACTTATCTGAACTGTCTAACAATTGGTATCAGAGCTTTGGTCCTTTCTGTAGAAAGCGTAACTGATTGAGGAAGATCCTATGGCGACTAACACTTCAAGTTTATCCAGTTCTTCTGGAGCTATCTTTCGAAGGGATATTATGAGGCTTAATGGAACAAATTACAAAGTATGGAAGATTCGAATGGAGACTCATCTGAGATGTCTTGGCAAGGAGATTTGGGTGATCACATAGAATGGTGTCACACCCTATAATCTAGGATCTGGCAATCTTCCTCCAGAATACTTGGACAAGGAGCTTGAGAATGATTTTAGAGCTAGAGAATCCCTCTTGTGTGCACTTTCTGATCAACAAATAATGGGATTAACCGACAAATCATCTAGAAAGGCTATATGAGATAAGTTGGAGACTCTTAATGAAGGTAACCCTACAATGAAGATTGCTAAACTTGATGGTTATTGGGTGAGATATGAAAACCTAAAGATGGAAGATGAAAGGATTACTGCATTCATGGAAAGGGTAAATGAGATTGTAATGGGAATTCAATGTTGTCGTGGAACTCTAAGCGAAGATGAAATTGTTTATAAAGTCCTGAGAGCCCTACAACTAGCTTACAAAATGAAGGCTACTGTTATTAATTAGTTGAGAATAATGGCTAATACATCTATCAATAGAGATACTTTAGTTGGTAAACTATCTTCTTTTGAGCTTGAGGAATTTGGACCTTCTGGAGCTGTGAAGACTGAACCTTCTTTTCATGCATCTACATCTACAACTGGTAAGCAAGACTGGAAAGCTTTATATGCAAAGGATTTGGAGGATATGAAGAGAGAAGATGATGAGTTTGAACAACTTGAATCACTATTTGATAGAAGAGTACCTAAAGGACCGATAGGAAGTAAGTATGAAGGAAAATAACCTTTTAAATGTTTTGCATGTAATAATATTGGTCATTTTGCATCTAGATGTCCTGAAAGGAATTCAAGATTTGAAGAGAGAATTAAAAGATCATTTAAGCCTAACCCTGGATATCATAACAAGTATAAATACAAGAAAAACAGAGACAAATCATGCTACATAGCGGATGAGGAAGGCATTACTGATTCAAATGATGAACTGGCAGAAGACTCTGCTAGTGGATCCGGCAATGGGAAGGAATGGGTATTCTTGGCTATCAAGGAAGATGATCTGGCACTGAAAGAGAATGTACCCAAAGAGAAGGCACTTGCTACTAAAATTGAAGATAAGGATGAATGGGTAATTGACAGTGGTTGTTCACATCATATGACTGGAGATAAAGGGAAGTTTTTGTCTTTGCAAGAATTTGATGGTGGTCTAGTTAGATTTGGAGATGACAAGGCATGTATGATCAAAGGAAAAGGAACTATATCATTGGATGGTAAGAAAAATACTGACAATGTTTATTATGTTGAAGGTTTGAGGCATAATATTTTGAGTGCAGGACAATTGGTAGACAAGGGATTTCAATTACAGTTCAAGGATGGGAAATGCAAAATCATTAACAGATCTTGCTTGGAGATTGCAACCGGTACACAGACAAAAGATAATATATTTCACTTAAACTCTAGTGAGTAGACATGTTTAATTACACAGATTGATGAGAGTTGGCTATGGCATAAAAGGTCGTGTCATGTGAATTTTGATTGCATTGTGAAAATAAGTTCAACTAAGGTTGTTAGGGACATACCTAAGATTATGAAGCCTTATAATCCGACATGTAAAGAATGTCAAATGGGTAAACAGGTCCGAACCTCTTTTAGGAGTATACAAGATAAATCAAATGATGTTATTTATCTTACTCATACTGATTTGTGTGGCCCTGCTAGAGTTAAAAGTTTTCAAGGTGATAGATATTTTATGCTAATCATTGATGATTATTCTAGAATGATGTGGGTTACTTTTTTGAGAAAAAATTCTGAAGCATTTGAAAAATTTAAAATCTTTAAGGCTAAAGTGTAAACTGAGACAAGATTGAAGATTAAATGTTTGAGATCAGATCATGGTGGAGAATTCACATCTAGTGAGTTTAATAACTTTTGTGACAAGCACGGTATAAGAAGACAATTTTCTGCTCCCCGGACACCTCAGCAAAATGGACTTGAGGAAAGGAAGAACATAACTATCTTGGATGTTTCTAGAAGAATGATGATGGAATCTAGTCTACCTCATATCTACTAGAGAGAAGCAACGAGTACAAAAGTTTATACATTCAACAGAGTACATATCAAAGGAGAAACCAGTAAGACACCTTATGAATTATGGTTTGGCAATACACCTACAATTAAGTATTTCAAAATTTTTGGTAGTAAATGTTATAACAGTAGATGATATTATTGGAAAATTTGATCCTAGATGTGATGAAGGCATATTTCTTGGTTATTCTAATGAGAGAAAAGCATATAGATGTTATAACAAGAGATTGTAGAAAATTGTGGAGAGTGCTAATGTCAAAGTAGATTAGTTAACAGAAGTCAAATTAGAGTTTATGAGAAGGAACCGGTAGTAGAAATGATTATATCTGAACCAGTAGTACCTTTATCGGAACAAAGAGTTGAACTAGTTACTCCAACAACATCATAGAATTCTACAGTAACTGAAGAACGGAGAAGAGGAACAAAAAGTCAGAAGACCCCTAGGTATGTGAGATTGAATCATTCAGAAGATCAAATCATTGGGGATAAGAGCAATGGAGTGATGACAAGAAGAAAACTTGCAACTAATAAGGTATGTTTAATTTCACAAGTTGAACCGGTATCAGTAATTGAGGCATGTAAAGATGAACATTGGTTGAAAGATATGGAAGAAGAATTAGATCAGATTGAGAAAAAAACACATGGACCTTGGTTCCCCAGCCTAAAAATAAAAATGTTATTGGAACTAAATGGGTTATTAGGAATAAATTGAATGAGGATGGTCAAGTTATAAGGAATAAGGCTAGATTGGTTTGTAAAGGATATTGCCCAAAGGAAGGAATTGATTATGGAGAGACTTTTGTACCTGTAGCTAGAATTGAAGCTGTGAGATTATTTCTTGCCTATGTTGCTTATAAAAACTACAAGGTTTACCATATGGATGTAAAATGTGCATTTCTAAATGGGGATCTTGATGAGGAAGTTTATATTGAGGAACCTAATGGTTTTTCACTATCAGATGATACAGATATGGTTTGCAAGTAAAGGAAAGATTTATATGGACTGAAACAAGCACCTAGATCTTGGTGTGCAAGGTTGGATAAATATCTTTTGAAGCTTGGTTTTACTAAGGGCAGTGCTGACAATAATTTATATTATTAAATCACTGATGATGATATACTAATTGTTGAAGTATTTTTTGATGACATTATTTTTGGAGGTGAAGATAAGTTATGCATATAATTTTCTAAGAATGTGGAGAAAGAATTTGAGATTTCTATGATTGGTGAGATGAAATTTTTCTTAGGTTTGCAGATTACTCAGACTGACAAAGGTATTTTTATCTATCAAACTAAATATGCTAAGGAATTATTGAAGAAATTTGGTGTGGGGGATTCTAAACCGGTAAGTACTCCTATGGTTACAAGTGAGAAATTGACAAGAAAAGATGTTTCTACACCGGTAAATCCTACAAGATACAAATATATGATTGGAGGTCTTCTTTATTTGACTCAGAGTAGGCCTGACATTATGAATGTTGTTTGTATTGTTTCAAGATTTCAAAGTGATCCTAGAGAAAATCATGAGATGGCGGTGAAAATGATTTTTAGATACTTGCAAGGTACATTAGAATATGGTTTGTGGTACCCTCAGGATGATAACTTTACTTTATGTGCATATACAGATGTTGATTGGGATGGAGATGTTGATGAACAGAAAAGCACTTTCGGTGGAGCTTTCTTTCTTAGAAAGAAGTTGGTTTCATGGATCAATAAGAAACAATCATGTACTTCTTTATCTACTGTTGAAGCTAAGTATGTTGCTACTGCTACTAACTGTACACAAGTTTTATGGATGAAGCAAATGTTGAAGGATATAAAGGTGGATTGTGATGCACCAATAGTTATTCACTATGATAAATCTGCTACTATTGATATATCAAAGAATTTGGTATTTCATTCTAAAACAAAGCACATATCTATCAAGTATAACTTTTTGAAGGAAAAGGTTGAAGCAAATGAAGTTAGTTTGGTTTATGTGAACACTAAAGAGCAGATTGCAGATATTTTCACTAAGCCTTTGTCCAAGGAATCATTTGAGTACCTGAGAGATAGATTGGGAGTTTTTGGCCCCCCAGTAGAGACTTGATTGATGCGGTTTGGCATTAGTCAGGCATGCACTATCAGAGATACTATTCATTACGACACTAATGTGGGATTCTACTGCTCAGGGGGAGTAGTCAGCTTTGTGATTCATAGGCTTATGTTTTTGCCTTGATATTTCTGTCAGATTTCTAGAATTGATGTCAAAGGGGGAGTGATATTGATGTGACAAAGAAAAATAAAGAGGGAGAGATATTGATACGAGAGAGAAATTCAGAGCTTTACTGAGATATTATTCACAGGGGGAGATATTGATATTCAGAGCTTTATGTGGGAGTTTGTTGGTTATCTTCCACAGGGGGGGACTTGTTTGGCATTTCTTGGTACTTAGATGTTTTCCACATCTAGTGTTGCCATCAATGCCAAAGGGGGAGATTGTTGGCCATTTAGTGGAGCTGATTATGTATTGCATTGATGTTTTGTCATTGAAGAATTCGGCATGATCCGGTAGTCTCCGGTATTGTCTAATGATGGAATCATCTTGTTCATGATACTTATACCCATATTTGGTCAGTTGATTTTGGTCTGGAGATCGGATGCTATCCTGATTGCTTAGAAGATTAGTTTTTGGTTCCGACGAGGGTTTCACCGGTAGAGCTTCTTATAGAGATTTTTGATGAATCGCATAAGTGGTTTTGGTGCAGCTTCTGATGGAGTTTCAAGATGTTGTTGGTGATCATTTTCAAGACTTGGTGGTTGGAGATTATTTTTGTATCATGTGGACCTATACGGGGTCTCGATTGATCTAGGTTACAGATCAACTTTAATATAATGTGTGGATAGAACCTATTGATGTATTTACGAGATGTCTTATATGTTGATATCATTTGTTTGGTCTAAGGCCGACATGGTTTGTAATTATGTAATCAGTTTATTTTCTAGTGGCCGACCTGATTGTTTATGGTCTAGGGTTTTATATAAATTGATGTAAGATCTCATTGTAGATGATCATGGTTATATGTAAGAGGTCATGGTCAAGGAATGTAATGTGCAAATAATGTAATAGCATGTAGGCAGAGGAGTTGGTCGACCATTGGAGATCAAATTGGGTTTATGTAAGAGGATTTAGTCCTCCGTTATTGAGCTTAACCAGAACTATACTCAGGCATAGGAGATGCTATCTTTTGCAGTTCAACACTTCTTTGGATTGTAGTCTGGATTTGTATGTAGTCAGTGAGGCTCCTTTTGTGATGAGCAGTGTGCTCTAGGTTGTTGGCCTTCCTGCAAGTGTAGGACCCTTCATTTTAATTCACATACTTACTACAGAAGTATTATCTAACTGTGGGTAGGCTTCCCATCATGGTTTTTCCCTTTACCAGGTTTTCCACATACAAATCTTGGTGTTATGTGGATGGCTTTTATTCTATGATTATTGTTTATGCTCAATTGGTTTATCTACTATTCTGGTATAAATGTTTTGGGTTCTAGTATTAAAGTTTAAATTGCTAATGGTTCATGTAATCTATGACAACTGATTCACCCCCCCTCTCAGTTGTCTTCCGATTATCTGAACTGTCTAACATCACTGACTTACAAAAGCATTCAGACAACAATCGAAATTACACGAACTAGAAAATAGCATGGGTACAGTTCTAGTTAAACTCACTATCAGATATTCTATGCAACACACTTCTTCGCACAACTTCACACAACTTCCTTTCTTTTGAATGATTGATACAATATTCGCACATAGCATGATAGCTCTCAATGATTATTACATTTATTTATGCAAGTCATCAACCCATGAAATATAGGTCGGCTCAACCCTTAATATAAATTACAAAATAATAACCTTACACACTACAACAATATATGTCGACCAAAACAATATCGGCTAAGACATAGTCTAGACCCAAATCAATACTGCAAACACACAACACCTCTAACAATTATGTCTTGATTATCCACAACACGCTACCACATCATGAATGCTACATAACACAAAGAAACATCACCAAACCAGGAAAATCTTTAATAACATGCACAATAATCAATGCAGACCATCAATGCACATAGAACATGATCTAGAAATATTTGTAAGCAACGTGAATTACACCACAATGACCACAACAACTTGGGTCACTAGAATCATCATCATCATCTCTCTATCAGAGCTCAAGAATATCAACATAACTGACTGCCAACCTAAAAGATTCGCTTGTGGATTTCCAAACCATGAACCAATCAAACTGAGGACACACATCAATGTCTAGAATACATCCCACACATTCACAAATAAATATATTACAATTTTGGAGTAATACAGAGCACAAACTAGAATACCGAATAACACGAACAACTGAATATCCAACCATGATACCGGACCTCATAACTTGATCAAAACATTATGCAGACCTCTAAAAATAGGAATGAACCATCTACAGATAACATACCAAAAACCCTTTAATCTATATCAACTCATCTGCAACACACAGACTAAACCAACTCATTCAATCTAACTGCAATACTGAAACATATTCAACATATTCCTCTATCTAACAATCCTTCTCATATGTCAATCTTCCCATATGTTGACATCAATAACAACATATCAACCAATGACCAACAATCTCTAACAATACCCCCCTTTGGAATTGATGGCAACATATGAATGTGAAAAACAATCAATGCAAAGAAATAAATCAACTCACAACAATCTCCTTCAAAATCACAAGGATCAACTCCTTCTTTGACAAACAACTCAAATCACAAATCTTAAAATGCTTTCATCTCCCATAGAGTTTTTCACATGCTTCTCTCTCCCTTTGACATTAATTACAAAGGCTCAGGAATCAGGATTCTCTCCCCCTTTGAATTAGCTTCACAAATATGTACTTCTGAACCACTGAACACCAACATTGACTACTCCCCTTGAGTAGAAACCTCACTCATCAATCTAGATCATAAAATATCTCTGTGAAGTTCATCGTACTGATGCAAATCTATGCATTTTAGTTCTCATTAGGAGGGGCAATCACCCCTAACTTCTCTCTGAGATACTCAAAAGTATCTTTAGGTAAAGGCTTTGTAAAGATGTCTACAATATGTTCCTTTGTAGATACATACTCCAATCTGACTTCTTTCCCATTCACCTTCTCTCTTAAGAAATGAAACTTGATTGATATATGATTTTTTTGGAATGCAACACTAGATTCTTTGAAATATTGATATCACTTGAATTATCACCACATGTAGAAATAGACTCATCATAAATAACTCCTATATCCTTGAACATCTACATCCAAATTACCTGAGTACAATTGCTAGCAGTAGAAATGTATTCAACCTCTGCAGTAGATAAAGAAATAGCATTTCGCTTCTTACTTGCCCAAGAGACCAACTTCTTACCCAAAAAGAATGCACCACTAGTAGTAATCTTCTGGTCATCAACATCACCTGCCCAATTAGTATCAGTAAAAGTACTCAAGGTAAATTTGTCATTCTTAGGATACCACAAACCAAAGTCAATTGTCCCTTTCAAATACCCAAATATCCTTTTTACAGCATCAACATGAGATTATTTAGGATCAGCTTGAAATCTAGCAACATGACATACAACATTCATTATATCAGGTATAGTCTGAGCCAAATACAATAATCCACCAATCATAGATCTATATCTGGTATGATTAGATTTCAAAGAATCATCATCCTTTGTCAACTGACATTCGGTCACCATAGGTGTACCAACTGGTTTAGAATCCTCACAATCAATTTTCTTCAACAGTTGCTTCACACACTTGCACTAAGATATGAAAAGATCTTTATCCAACTGAGTAATTTGAAATCCCAAAAATAATTTCATCTCACCTATCATAGACATCTCAAACTCATTCTCCATGTCATCAACAAACTTCCTACACAAACCATCATTTCCACCAAAAATAATGTCATCAACAAAAACTTCAACAATCAAGATGTCATCATTATCAATCTTGAAGTATAGATTACTATCAGCAGTACCTTTATTGAATTCAAGCTTCATCAAATACTTATTCAATCTGCCATACCAGGCTCTAGGGGCTTTCTTCAATCCATACAATACTTTCTTCAACCTGCAAATCATGTCCTTTTCATCTGTCAGCTGAAATCCATCTGGTTGCTCAATGTAGACTTTTTCTTCTAGCTCACCATTAAGAAAGATTGATTTCACATCCATCTAATAAACCTTGAAATCTTTGCAAGCATCATAAGAAAGAAATAATCTAACAGCTTCAATCCTAGCTACCGGAGCAAAAATCTCTTCAAAATCAATACCTTCCAACTGAGAATAACCCTTACAAACAAGTATTGCTTTATTCCTAACAAATTCACCTTGCTCATTTAGCTTATTCTAAAACACCCACTTAGTTCCAATTAAATTATTATCCTTAGGTCTGGGAACTAAAAACCATGTATTATTCTTTTCAATCTGATTTAATTCTTCTTCCATAGCTTTAATCCAATTTTTTGTCTTTACATGCTTCATCAACATTTTTAGGTTCAATCTTAGAAATCGAACAAATTTCTACAACAAGTCTTCTCCTAGTCATCAAACCTCTATTCTTATTACCAATAATATGATTCTCTGAGTGATCCAATCTTACATACCTTAGAGTCTTGGGATTTTTTTATGATTTTCAGACTCTTGTACTCTTTCTTCTGCACTAGCAACTCCTTCATTCTCAGGATTTTTTTGGATCAATCTAAACTTGATTTTGGGTCTACACTTGCTTTCCTTTATATGCACTAACAATCTGATCATCTGAATCATATCCATGGTATCTGGGTTGATACTCACTTCCTTCATCAACCTTCACATTACTACTTTCAACAATCTTCCTCAATCTCTTATTATAGCAGCGATGGGCCTTATTCTTAGTAGAGTAACCAAGAAATATTCCTTCATCATATCTAGCATCAAACCTTCCAAGATCTTTATCTCTTTTGATATAGCATCTACTTCCAAAAATTCTGAAATATCTAACTGTAGGAGCATGACCAAACCATAACTCAATTAAGGAGTCTTACCAGTATCACCTTTAATATAAACTCGGTTAAGAGTGCATACTGCAGTACTCATAACTTCTCTCCAATAGATATGTAGAACTTTTCCTTCAATCATCATGGTTCTAGCAACTTCTTAAACTATTCTATTCTTTCTTTCTACAACTCCATTTTGTTGTGGTGTCCTAGGAGCAGATAACTGTCTCTTAGCTCCACGCTCTTCACAAAATGAGTTGAACTTACCAAAAGTAAATTCTCCACCTCTGTCAGATCTTAGACACTTCAGCTTCATACCAGTCTCTATCTCAACCTTAGCTTTGAAAATCTTGAACTTCTCCAACGCTTAGACTTCTCCCTTAAGAAGGTAACCCACATTACTCTTGAATAATCATCAATCAACAACATGAAATACCTGTCACCCTGCAAGCTTCTCACTATAGAAGGAACACACATATCAGTATGTACAAGATCCAACAATCCATTAGAAGTACATTGTTTGCTTTTATAAGTAACTCTTGCCTGCTTTGTTAACTTTGGTAGATCTCTCACTACTTGAGTAGAACTTATCTTAACCATGCAATCAAAATTTACATGACACATTCTTTTATGCCATAACCAACTTTCATTAATCTGAGAAATCAAACAATTTTTACCACCAACATTCAAGTGAAAGATATTGCCTTTAGTCTTTGTACTTGATGCAATCTCAGTTCTAGAGCTACTCAAGATCTCACATTTGCCATTCTTGAACTGCAATTTATATCTCTTGTCAACCATCTAACCAACACTCAAAATATTATACTTTAAACTTTCAACATACAACACATCATTAGTATTGTGCTTACCATCAAGAGAAATAGAACCTCTACCACATATTACACAAGCTTTGTTATCACAAATCTTACTATACCACCATTATACTTTTCCAAATTTACAAATTTTCTCTTATCACCTGTCATATGATGAGAGAAACCACTCTAAATAACCCATTCATCTTTCTCCTCAACTTTAGCAGCCAAAGCTTTCTCCTCATTAATGCATCTTGCATAATCTATAGTTACAGGATCATCTTCCTTGATAGCAATGAACAAAAATTCATCTCCTGAATTTCCCTTATCCGACTCATCATCTATCACACCTTCATTAGCATCATAATAACACTTCTTCTGATATTTAGGCTTATATGGCTTAAATGCCTTCTTAGGATTTTTATCTGTTTCTAGACACCTTGATGCAAAATGTCCTATCTTATCACATGAAAAACATTTAAGAGGTAACTTTCCTTCATACTTATCGACACCTTTAGACAATCTTTTGCAATAAGTTCTTCAAGCTCCTCAAGCTCTATTTCTTCATCTTCCATCTCTTTCATATCTTTCTCATATCTATATACTCTTATATAGATTTCTCCTGGATCATATCTCTACTTCCCGGAAATAGTAGCTTTGAATGCAGATTTAGTCATAGGAAGAGAGTCTCCAAACTCACTCAACTCAAAAGAAGAAAGTTTACCAGTCAACATGTCTCTTGTCACATTTATCACAATCTAGATCTCATCAATAGCAACAACTTTATGTTTGTAAGTAGGAGGCAAGGATCTCAACACTTTAGCAACAATCTCAGATTCTTCTAATATTCTACTGGCACATCTGATTCCACGCACAAGCTCATTCACTTTTTGCATAAAAGAAGTAATGTTATTGTTACCAAATTTTTGCACATGCTAAATTTGGTGGCCTAATGAGGCCTTGCTTTCATTCATATATAAAAGTGTCAAGCAAATCAGCAAATATCAGGTCAAATCATCAACAAGAAATCAAATATGCATTGTTTTTTTTTAACTTGTTTGCTTCATGTGCAGATACAAGAAAAGTAAAATGCAACATGTGGGTTAAAATGTGACTCCCACGAGGGTTGAGCCCAACATGCTGATGGAGATGGGTGTTACAAAGATAAATAGATCACAGAGATATTCATGCTCCATTGCACTTTCAAGAATGGCATGGCTTATCAAACCTTCAGGTAAATTCATTTGGCAAGTGTATCGTCAAATCCCCTGCGTGGTTGATGGAAGGTAAAAGAAACTTTAAAAACAAATGCAATCGGCCAATGTAAGGCATTTTTTTTACCTGGGCACCAAGTTGGGTTTACAAAAGAAATGAACTTTCAAGGGAAAGCATTTATCCCACATTGGCAGTGCAGAGGGAGTTTATTGCATTTAAATATAAGAACACATATAACTATAGTGTCAAAGCTTAAGGGCTTTTGGCAAGAAGTGGCTCGTGGCCCAGTGGATCCCATGTGTGTGTACATCTCAAGGCATCCAAATTTTGTGCCAGGTTGGCGAGAAGAAATTAAAGGTCGAGCAAGTTAGGAAAATCGGACGGTGATCACAGATGATTCGATGATGGTCACTATACCGCAACATAAAGGCGTGTGATGATTATTCCTTGCGACATGGCGACAAACCACTAGCGGTGGACTATGGTCAACAGTTAATGCAAGCAGTTAAGGCAAACGGTTAGGGAGAGCTTCAATTTTGCGGTTAGTGAGGCCGTGCTAAGGTGTTAGGACAAGGACCCCGGAGCCAATCAGGGGGTGCCACATGGTGGAGCAGAGGGTATAAGACCAAGGACAGGTGGTAGACAGGTGGTGCCTAGATGGTGGCTAGCTGGATATGCAAACAAACCAAAGAGTGACTTATCAAATAGACCTTGGCCTCGATGGATCTCTAAAAGGATTCATCGAAAGCATCAGTTCCATCGACATAATGTACATCGAAGAAATCAGAACTCGTCCCACCGATAAAATAAAAAGTATCAATGAGACATGTGAATAGCTCGCCGAGGGAGGAAATTTGACCGAAAGAATAATATCGAACAAGCCAATAGAAACAAAGACACGTGGCAGGTCCAGGTGGTAGGATGGATGGATCTATGGGTGAACCAGTGGCTAACACGTGGTGACACGCGATAGAAGGGAGCAAACCAACCAAGGTAAAGGTTGGGTAGATCAAGGAAGATCGAACAGTGATGCGAAAGATCCAATGGTTGTCGCTATACCGTGATGGAAAGAGGCTCACCAGTTATCCCGCGTGACTTGGCAACAAAGCACGTGCAAAAAAGGGTGAGTTCCCAACCAAGATAAGGGTTGTGCAAGTCCGAGATGATTCGATGGCTGTCACTATGTCACAATGGGAAACAGCTTGCCGGGTTATCCATTGCGACTTAGCGACAAGGCAAGCCCAAGAAGAGTTGGGTCTGGTCTAAAGTGCTAAGGTGAAGTGGTGATCCAGTGGCTAGCAAGGTAGTGTCTAGGTAGACTCAGCACGAAATGAGAATAAGTCATCAGGTAGTTTGGGGTCCGATTTAAGCTTGAGAGAAAGTTTGCCTGAGTTTTTCTCATGATTTTGAGCCTATTTTGGTGGCTTTTTATTTCTACTCAAGGATCAATTTTTCAGAAAAGATATTTTCAATGGGAGTTCATCTTGAGTCATTCTGGAGTCATCTTTCCTCTACTTTTTAGAAGGTTTTTGTATAAAGTGAAAAAGTTTTATCTTTCTTCACTAGTTCTTGATCATTCTCTTGCTGGTTTTAGCAGAGAATATATTCTTGTAGCTCCTGTGCAGTTTTATGAAAGAATACTGAATAAAATTATCAGCTTATGCCTTATATTTTTGGAGTTGATTTTCTTATTCATGATTGAGAGCTAGTTTATTGTGTTATTATCTAGATAACCTTTAAATTTTCTATCTCATTTGTAAGTCACAGGTTGTGCATTGTGATAAATTGGTTCATTTGGTTGATTGTGAAAGTTTTTTCTTTCCTTTCAATTTCTTGAAGTTTAAATCCTTTGCATGAAATATTTATGTGCTATGAACCAGAAGTCTATTTGTGCAGATTGGTGTTTTTAGGAGTGTATTCCTATCATTTTGAGATATCATATTGATGCTTCACCTTAGTTTAGCATTCACAAAGTCATTCTATTTTCATTTTTTATTTTCCTATCCCTTTTCTTGGTAAAGAATTTAGAGTTATTCACAGGGAACCAACCCTTCATTTGGAGGTTAATTTTGACTATAGGCAACCCATTGGCCTGAGAATTATCCCATGTGTCACCAAGTTGCTTGAGCTTTCAGCTTGTGCATTATGGGTGCAATTTGAGTGACAACAGTTATCATCTTCACTCATCTTCAAATTCTCATATTTTCCCTTCAAGCTCTGCAACCTAGCACATGACTATCACCTTCATGCAATGTCTCCAATTTTATCCATATTTCATGAGCAATCTCTAAGTCCATCACATTAGTCATTTCAGAATATGACAAGGCACTCAACAATGCTTCCTTAGCTCTAATATTGAATTTTGCTTCCTTTATCTCATTTGGATTAGTAGGACCATTCTGAGGAACATTATATACATTCTTAGTAATATTCCAATACTCTTCTCCAATTCATCTCAAATGTAATTGCATCCAAATTTTCCAGAGAGTGTAGTTCATTCCATCAAGTCTCGGACTATCCTTCCTGAAAGCAAAGGTTGACATCTTAGATATCCTCAAGCGATTAAGCTTCTTCTGGAGGATCTAGCTCTGATACCAATTGTTGGCAACAATTCAGCAAACTGAGAGGGGGTGTGAATTAGTTTGCTCATAAACTTACTACAACTTAAACCATAAATTAGATCTAAAAAATTAATAGTTTAAAGTATGAAACAACACCACATCAATAACACACATAACACCAAAAAATTTGACGTGGAAAAACTGGGTAAGGAAAAACCATAGCGGGAACCTACTCACAATGAGATAATACCTTGTTAGGAGTAAATGTAAATATTACAATGGGGAATACACATGCATTTAGGCACACTACTTAGAGCTCACTGCTCAAACAAGAAACCCAAAAGGGCTACAACCCTTAAGGAAGGCTCATTGCCTTATAGGAACTCTCATTGACTTACAAAAGTATTTGGACAACAATCCGGATTACATGAACTGTGAAAATAGCATCTCCATATGCCTAGGTACAGTTTTGATTAAGCTCACTGTTAGATCTTCTCTGCAACACACTTCTTCTCACAACTTCACACAACTTCCCTGCTACTAAATGATTGATACCATATTCGCACATAGCATGATAAATCTCAATGATTATTATATTTATTTATACAATTCATCAACCCATGAAATATAAGTCGGCTCAACCCTTAATATAAATTACAAAATAATAACCTCACATGCTACAAAAATACATGAGGACCAAAATAATGTTATCTAAGACATAGTCTAGACCCAAATCAATACCGCAAACATGCAACACCTCCAACAATTACGCCTCGATTATCCGCAACATGCTACCACATCATGAATTTCGCATAACACAAAGAACATCATCGGACCAGGAAACTATTCAATAACATGCATAATAATCAATATGGACCATCAATATGCATAGAACATGATATAAAAACATCCACAAGCAACGCGAATAGCACCGCAACAACTCGAGTCACTAGAATCATCATCATCTCTCTATCAGAGCTCAAGAATACCAGCATAACTGACTGTCAACCTAAAAGATTCGCTTGTGGATTTCCAAACCATGAACCAATTGAATTGAGAACACACATCAACATCCATAATACATCCCACACATTTATAACTAAAGATATTACAATTCCAGAGCAATACAAATAACAAACCAGAATACCAAATAACATGAACAACTAAATATCCAACCATGATACCGGACCTCATAACTTGATCAAAACGTCATGTAGACCTCTACAAATGGGAATGAACAATCTATAGACAACATAATAGAAACCCTTTAATCCACATTAGCTCATCTACAACACACAAGCTAAACCAACTCATTCAATCTTATTGCAATACTAAAACATATTCAACATATTCCTCTATCCAACATTCTCCCCATACGTCAATCTACCCATATGTTGGCATCAATGACAACATATCAACCAATGACCAATAATCTCTATGAAAAAAGTTGACTCTAATAACAAATATTTTATTAGGATCATCAAAATAATAATAGAAGATAATCAAGGGACTTGGTATAGCATGTTGAAACTAGTCGTATTGGTGCAACACCCTAAAATTGCACCACTTGCAATTTTGTCCGCATTTGGGTCTTCACCTTATTTTTTGTACCCCTTGGCTTGATTGAAGACCTGATTATGCTTATACACATCACAAATGCCAAAAATATTTATTTTGCACTTATCCAACACCTTGATCCTAGCCTAAAATAGGGCATGACTAGGGCATGGCGCTTTGACCAGGGCATGGTGCCATGGTCCTCCCTAAAAGGGGCCCAATTTAAACCCTTTTTCCCACTTCAAATTTGAGCATTATTTTTGCCTTTGTGTCGGCTCATGTTGGAAAATTAGTCAGTTAAACCGACAAGCAGGTATATAAAGAGAATTTTCCCTCTCATTCGGACATCCACAATTATCTATCACATTCATCAATCACATGAGCAAGAATTCAAGTACACATGAGATCAAGAATTAAAGCATTCAAGAGCAAATAAGAATTTTTAGTCTTCCTTCAAGCCTTGGAGCAGAAATAAAGTCAAGAATCAAGCATTGAAGTGGAGATCAACATCCTATTTCATGACATCCTAATTCCATGTGGAGGCAAGAAAAATTCACAAGGAGGTATAATCATTTTATTTTTAGTCATAATTCAGTATCTCCCTCAAAAGGAGAACATTTCCTTTCAGTCATTTCAATTTCATTTATCTTAATTACATGGTTAATTCTAAAACTGGGGTTTGACAAAAGGAAAGCCCCTATTCCCAACCTATTTTCCTTTCTTTCTATGTGTAGGAAACATGTGTGCAACTGTACTTCTCGAAATAAGCTTCAGACACAGAGATGGAAAAACCCTTTTTGACACACAAAAAATTCAGAGAACCAAGAAGTCGCGCCACGGTCCCTGCTTTTTTGGGGCATTTTCATAGGGCAGATCCGAATCAGCTTATATTTCTCAGATCCAGGTGCACGACAAAATCCCGAATCTATAGCTCAATATTTTCTCAAATTTGTCTTCAATTTCAACACTTTACCCTAAATCAGCATTTCAACTTACAAAAGAGGGAAAAACACATCAAATCAATCGATTCACTTAGTATTCAGTGCTTATTTGATTTGTGATTGAATCTAGAGGATTCCTCTCCTCTTTTGAATGTAAAGGAAATCTCCTGGCCCTCAAAGTGAAAATTGATTTGGTGATTTCTCCTTCTATGTTGCAAATTGCCAAATCAAATTTTCCCCTTTACAATGGGTTGATAGAATTACTCCAAAAAGGTCTACAAGCAATTCTCCTTTTGTTCTTGTGTATGGAAAAGAGGCAAGGCTGCCTATTTCAAAAGAGCTTCCAACTCTTAGCTTAATCAAGGAGTTGGAAATGATAGAGGAAGAGCCAATGGAAATCAAACTTGCTGAGTTGTTGTAATTGGAAGAAAAAAGAAGGCAAGCACTCCAAATCTTGGAGAATCATCAAGCACAGATGAAGAAGACATTTGACAAGAAGGAAGTCCCAAGAACTTTGAATAAAAGACATCTAGTTCTTAAATAAGATGAGCTAAAGATTAGACCCCGAAAGCATACCAAATTTGATATTACATGGAGTGGTCCTTTCATGATCACAAAAAACAAGCCACGCAATGCTTTTCAGTTGTCAAATCTTGATGGAGAGGAGCTACCAATCCTAGTCAATAAGATTCATCTCAATCTTTTTTATTGAGGTGATGATCTATCTTGTACGTAGTAGAATAGGTTTCCCATTTCAATAAGTGTTGATGCACGTTGTTTTCTTAGTTTTGCTTCCCTCTAAGTGTTGAAGCACATGTTTCAATTTAGTTCTTTCCCTTTCCTAAGTGTTGTTGCACAAGTTTTTAGTTTAGTTGGTTAGGTAGTTGCTATTGTTCAATGCTTTTAACAGTTGTGTCATAGTTTTCTCTGAGTTATTTTCCAGACATGTATTGACTCCTATGCCCAATGGCTAAGCTAGGCTATTGGTCTTCCATGTTTAGCAAAAAAACTCCCTTGAAAGTCGTTGGCAAAATGTTGCTAATTTTCTCCTTTAGATCAAAATGGATTACATGAAATGATTGGTATTTGGATTAAGTGTTGAGGAATTGTTCAAATTTGTTGAAAGAGGGAAAATTCACTTAAAAAGCCTTTGAATATGTTAAAGCAAGTAAAATTTAAATAATATTCTTTATTTATCATCAGAAGATTTTTTAAAGAAGAAGCCACATGATCAAAAAAAGGAAAATAAAGTTCAATTTTGCAAAGCCCACCTAGTATAGGGTCAGAGAGGTCAATACTTTCAATCTAAATTTTTGGAGGGGAAAGTTTTTGTGAAGCTAACTCTTGTTGTTATGCCAGCTCACTTAAGATCAAGCTCAAATCCAGGGCTTTCTATTGTTAGTTAAGCTTTTACACAAAAAGTTAAAATAAAGTGGGTTACACTTTTTAGCCAACTGTGACACTGAAACAAACATTTTGAAAAAAAACTTCACATTCAGACACCTATTATCGCTAAACCATAAGGAATTTGTAGATAATGTAAACTAGTGATCTGTGACATTTTGTATGAAGATTCTAAATAGATTTTTTTTATTTTTTTTGGAATCAATTTGTATCCATTTTTCTCTCCCTCAAAAAAAAGTTTTTAATAGTAAACAATATTTTTAAAGAGTGATACTCACTTGGTAATGCATATAATTATTTTTAAAATAGATAAAAAAGTGATTCTTTCAAATTTAGGTTTGAAACATCGATATATATTGTTTACAATTGGTTTCATAACATTATGTTGAGTATTTCATATTTTTTTAAGTTTTGAAGTTGAGTTAACTATAATTTAGACATAGCTTCATTTGGTAACTCATAACTTGTTGTATATGTATCGAATTTTTATTTTTTTTGTTGGAAAGAGGACTTCAATATCTAGTGCGTAGATATTTTTCAAAAAAAAAAATCATTAGTTTAGTATTTTTTCATAAGCATTCAAGCAAGAAGTTGAAGTTTGGTGAAAAACCTATGTTTATTTAAACAAAAAATAAATCATAATACACTCAATATATATTAAGATTATAATCATTGGAAAGATCACTTCAAGTACTACTATCATGCATTTGGGTTTATCAAGATTGTTCCATTTGAGCCTTCAATCAAAGCTTCAAAGGCTATAAATCTATAGAAATTTGGAAAGATTGGGGGTGGAGATGCATAGAAAGCATGTTCGATAGAACATATGTTCGATTGAAGGGGGTTTGATTGAACATATTAGGGTTCAATCAAACATGTTAGGCACAATTTTTTTTATAGCAACATTTTTTGATAGAACATGGCTTATATTAACAGTCGACATTCGATAGAACCCTCTGTCGACATTTTTTTTTTTTTTTAATAGATGATTGCATATAAATATAAAAAAGCACTCACATGGAGACATATAATAGAAAAGGTGATCCCTTAACTCATGTGAAAACATTTCAAACCTTGTGTAGTGACTTTTGAAATGATCTTAGAGTTATGGCAAAATTGTTTGCTAGGAAATTTAGAGACAAGGCCTTGCAATGGTTTTGTTCTTTATCTACTTATTCCATTGATTATTTTTAAAAATTGGTTAATTATTTTATTTAGAAAATTCAAAATAATATTGGTCCTCAAATATCTTTGATTGATTTGATTTATTATAAACAATTTGTTAAGTAAAAAGTGATTGATTTTATTGGTAAATTTAAACATTTGCATTCTCAAATATCTTATCCTATGCTTGATGTGGATGTTCAAAGAATTTTCATTTCTAATTTGAAATAGAAATTAGAGATAGGTTATTGTTTTCCCTGAGTTTACTTCTTTCAACCAATCGTGCATAGCACTTATATTATCAGCTTCAAGTAAGAAAATTTGAGTCACCCACTTCAATGGCTCTAGTTGATAATAGTGATGCCTTTCAACAAGCTTTCCACAAGTTTTAAAAACCAAACAAAGGATTCATTAAGATCAATAATTCCTCAAATAATGTTGATATGCAAGTGGCAACTACAACGCTAGGTGTGGCTCCTTTATCATCCATTTTTAAACTAGCTCATAATTTTACATGTCTTTATGAGTCTTTGCATAATGTTAGGTTGCAGTTGATTAATGCTAATGTTTTTAAACTTCCTCCTATCAAACCACATGACCCTTCCAAACTATTTCCAGCTTCCAATGATCCCAAATCCTTTTGCCAATATCATTGTCAACCTAGCCATGATAGTAAGTAGTGTTATAGTTTAAAATATCTTGTCCAAGATGTCACTGATTCCAATACTATAAATGTTGGGGGTGTTAATGACAAAAGAAAACAATCTATTGTACCCCCTAACCAAAATTTCCAAATCTATACCAATCCTTGCCTTCTCATTCTACCAACTTATTACCTTCCTCTTCCACCAATATTGTTGAGCCTAGAAAACCTACTATCATCAATATTGATAATACTTGTGTTGAGGCCAACAATATTGTCAATCTTATTGACCAACCCAAACCCAAAGCAAAATCTAAGCCTGAACCTTGCATTACCTTTGATCCTAAGGAGACTATTAAGGCACCTAATGGATTCTTATACATTTCAATGAAGATTAATGGTAAGCTCCCTAAGGTATTTCTTGTTGATCCTATGTGTATGGTGAATGTTATAACCAAAGAACCTCTATTTACAAGACGATTTCATCAAGAAAATTATGAAAAAATTGATGTGATGATTAACACTTTTCTAAGATTCATGTGAAAAAAATCCCTAAACCTTGACTTGCAATTAGGGGGAAGTAACAACGGTACGCATGACTTGAATGGAATGGCTAGATAGTTGTAGTTTTGTGGTAAGACTAAGAGATTTCAATATTTTGTAGTAGCCTATAGAAAAATTCCTAGAACCCCATGAGAAGTAGTTCTACATTGATTTATAAAGTCTAAAAGGTGTGCCTTAAGGGAGCCTTGTGCTATGGAAATCATATTATAGAGAATTATGTGAAGTTTAGATCTCCAAGCTTAATTGGCAATTGTGACAGTTGTTTATACTTTCAGTATGCAATGTTGTGCTTATGTTATAAAGAGAAATGAAAATAAGTTTCAAAGTAATTGAAGAGCATTTCTAGGTGTACCTTGAGTTATATCTATTAGGTGCATTACATGGTGGAGGTTTTAAGTTGTAGCATCCTAATTGTACTCACTTATAATTTTGTCCTCACTTAGGCCTCACTTTAGTGTTCATCCTCTAAGGCCTGACTGAAACATTGATTCTACTCACACCAACTATCAAACATAAATTTTCACCATTTTTTTTTACTCCCCTTGATCTTGGAGTGCTGATTTTGAGGACCATGGCACCCAATGCCTTGGTCCTCTCAAAAAGGGCCCATCTTGGGGCCTCATAACAGTCATCCAATTTGGGTGGGGACCTAGATCCCATGTATGCCTATGTCAAAAAATCAATTTGTTTTTCGATCAACAAGTATAAAAGGATTTGTAACCCTCTCATTTCAAATTGAACACACCTAATCTGGAATTTCAAGATCTGAATTACACTCTACTAAATTCAAGTGACCAAGCAACTAGTCTTCTATCAAGCATCGAAGTAGAAGTGAAGTCAAGATTCAAGCATTAGAGATGACATTCATATTCTATGTTTTATGAAGACTATCTATATGAAACCCTAATTCCTTGTGAAGACAAACAAAACTTAATTAAAGGTATATCATTAGGTTTTCATTCATTTTCACTCTTTCCCTCAAAAGGAAAGTATTTTACTACAATACTTCATTTAAATTTCAATCCAATTTCATGGTTAATTCCAAAACCAAGTTTTGACATAAGTCAAACTCCTATTCCCAACAATTTCCCCCTTTTCATTGTATGCAAGAATAAGTACAAAGCTGCATTCGAAAGGATTGACAAGATTTTGATAGACAAATAGGTTCACCTTTTGAATGCAATAAATTTGGAGGACCAGGGCGACCACCACCACGACCCCAACAAATCAGGCCAAATTTTTGGGAACAAATCCAAACCATCATCTTCTACTCAAATCCAGGTTGGTGGCTCTGTACAACAACTGTAGCTTACTGTTTCTATAAAAGTGCTTCAACAATTCACCATTTTGCCCTAATCTTTAAATAATTCAAATTCAATTAAATCTTAGCGAAAGAAAAGCCCCATAAAGGAGGCTCAGAATCTGATTAGAATCTTGATCTCTCAAGGTCAAATCTATCAAATTCCTATATTTCCCTAATGTAATGGAAATTAAGCAAAATTAATGGTTTTATTACATTTTATGGTGAAACCCTAATTGTTCACCATTACATTTTGGTGAACCCAACTTCTTACACCTTAATTTATGATTTATGTTCTCAGATCTGATTGTTATGCATTTTCAAATTCAAATTTATACTTGCAAGTTTTATTTTCAATTGAGTTACTTAAATTTAGAGGTAAAATTCACACAAACCCTAATTTATGAATCTAAAATTGAACTTGTGGGTTTCCTAATTTGGATTGATTGTTTCAAATCTGATTGTTTAGGATTTTAAAATTTAAATTTTCACTCATAGATCTCAATTTCAATTGAATTACATAAATTTAGAGGTTGATTTCACAAAACCCTAATTTATAATTCTAAAATTTACTTGTGGGTTGCATAATTTTTCAAATCCATTTTTCATATTTGATCTTTATGACATGTTATACTATGATTTAAAGGAATTTATCTTTCAAATTCATAAATCACATTGCTTAATTAATCAGTTAATGGATTAGTTTTACACAATTTTGCATTGTTTAATCATAATTTTCAATCTGTGCATTCAAATTTCCCTCCTTTGTGCATGTGTTTTGTTACCATTAGTACTACTTACAATATTCTTGTGAGAAGAAATTGTAGAATTAAGGCTTCCCAAGGTTTAATTACTAAGGATATGGAGCCTAATTTGGATAACTTATTTTATGAGAATTTTGGTGGTTCGTCCAACCCAACAAATGATGTCATTTATCCCCATTCTTTTCATAATTCTCATGATGAGGGTGAATCACTAACTAGGGTTACCATTGACCAATTGGATAATATTGATAATGAATTTGAAAATATTGAACAATGAATAAGTCAATAGTACCTGAAAAGTGAGGCAATCCCATTAATTGAAGAATTAAAAATAATGGTGTAAAGTGATAAAATTGGTATTGATGTGTTGCATATCCTTGCTCATATTGTTGACACTAATATCATTCCTATCAAAAGTTGTGTCGAAGTCCTTGGTTACACTCAACCCACTAGTCAAATCAATCATTGCATTCCTATGCCTACATACTTGCTTAGTGTCCCTACATTTACATCTTCTATCATGACTAATTCCACACAAAATGTTAATCCTACACATGTTAGTCAAGGAGGCAACCTTGTTAATCAAAATTCCTATATACCTCCTTTTGTGGGTCTTTCATTCGTATCCCAATCATATCTCATACCAACATATCATATGTTACTACTTATCAAGTTGCCATTAGTTTTATGTTCAAAGTTATTCTATATACTCTAGTCGGTTATCTCTATCGGAATATTCAGTCGGTATGCATAGTCCAGTTGGTTAGAGAAGAAAGTAGTCTCAGAGCATAATATACACTGAGCTGTCTACCAAGTATCATTCCATGTCTACCAAGCAGTAAAGATGACACACCGAGTTGATATACACCGAGTGAAATGTGTTACCAGATTCATTGAACCTAGACATACGTATGGAAATGTGTTATAAGATCGAGGCACATAGAACCGTTATCACATTGGAAATTGCACTTAAAGATTGTGTATGATTTTGAGGTCATCTAACAAATGAAATATTTTGCATGGTTATTCATTCGATAAAACATGTTTGTAAGATCGAAGCAATGAATGGATCATCGACATAAGAGATCTATTTATAAAACATGGATTAAGAACATATATATATATATGTGTGTGTGTGTGTGTGTGTGTGTGTGTGTAGCATGACATAAAGGAAGATAGAGAAATATATGAAGCAAGACATGTGAAAGCACTAAGTGTTATGATTGTTACAGAGACACAGAGGTCACCGAGAAGGATTCCAGAGAACAATCAAAGAACAGAGTAAACAGAAGGGTTTACTGAGTTACTATATGGGTTACTGAGGTATGCTATAAGAAAGGTAATCTTATTCTGAGCACATAGAATCTGCTATAACATTTCAGATGTAAAGTTTGCAGATATTTGTAAAGATTGTATTGCAATATTTTGAAGTTGTAAGAGAAACCTTTAACAGGGTAAAAGACTCTAATCAAGTCTATAAATTGTAAAGCTTCTAACCAGCTGCAACATTTAGATTAAGTGTTGTAAAATCCTTTAACAAGGTATATCTAACAGATCTTGATACTCCTAATACGGTAAGCTATCAGAAATAGCTAAACTTGTAGCTCTAACTGAGCAACCTTTATTATTGCAGTAGTGAAGTTGTGGGTGCCATCCCCACCGCAGTTTTTCTCTCTAACCAAGAGTTTCTGCGTAACCAAAATATATGTGTTATAGAGTGAATCATGTATGATTGTTATCTATTTGTTTTAGCTTTATATTATGTTACTACACTATTCAGTTTATGCATAACAGTAAAGTTAGTGTTGGAGAAAAGTTTTGAAGTACTGATTCACCCCTCCCCTCTCAATACATTAGCTTTCCATATTGGGCCTAACAATTGGTATAAGAGCTTCAATCTTGGAAAAGGGTTTAACTACCTAAAGAGAAAGATCTTATCAATGGAAGGCTATAACCAATCTCGAAGGATTGTGTATCTGCAAGAAGAGTTGGACCATGCTAATCAAGTGATTGCATACATGCAAAGGCAAATGCAAAAATCTCTGAAAGTGAGAAGAAGATTATCTGATGATTTGCAGGACTCTCAAGAGTTAGTGGAACAAATTGAGACATCATTTGACAATAGTATGTCTGAAGAGAGTGAAGAAATGATTGGAGTATTAAAGAAAAGAACAAAGCACTGGCTGATCAGCTAAAAGCAATGAAAAGAGAACATGAACATTTCAGCACACAAATGACTGAAAATCTTGATGCATTCAGGACAACCGAGGATAAGTTAAGAGATCTAGAAAGAGAGAAACAACAACTTGAAGCCTTAGTATCTGATAAGAATGATGAAATCACAAGATGACTGGAATTCAACAAAACCTATCAGATCAACTAGGTTATGCACATTATGAAGCAAATCTGAAAGATGGTGAGAATCAAGCATTGAAACTTGAAGTATCAAGGTTGACCAATGAACTTGAAACAGAGATAAAATCCAAAGAAACACTGAAGAAGAGCTATGAAGCATCAAAGATGTTGGATGAGCAACTGAATACAAGAAGAACCAATAAAGATACAGGACTCGGTTACAAAGGAAAAGACTCTACCGAGAAGGAAATCTATACTACCGAGAGAGGAGAATCATCAAAGCAAGCTGGAATCAAGAAGAACATCAAAAGAAAGAAGCCTATTTGCAACTACTGTTGAAATCAAGGTCACACTGCCAACATGTGCCAAATCAGAAAAGGTAAGCAACCGAATGTCACTAAGTCCAATGGTTATTGTTACAATTGCAATAAATATGGTCACACATCTAATCAATGTAGGACAAAGTCTGTTAACAATTATCAGAAGGCAAAATTCAAAGGGTTTTGTAAAAACTGCAATAGATTTGGACACAGTACCGAGAAGTGTTGGCTTAAGCAAAAGAACTATATGTGGTTTGCACACCGAGAAAATGCTAGAGGTTACCGAGCTCACATAGATCCTTACCGATAGTATTCTGCAGTACCATGGGATTACAATACAAGGATATGGTGTGAATGTTGTGGAAGATATGGACATATAAGTGCCAACTGCTTTATAAGGTTTGGGATGAACAACCGAAGATCATTGAGAAATCCTGGTATGGCATGTTTTCATTGTCACAAAGTTGGACACTTGGCTTGAGATTGTAGAGATCAACCTAGAAAAGACACTGAGGAAATAAAAGAAAAATTAAAGATGATTTGGAAAAAGAAGGAAATTGTGTCAAATGAAGAAAGCACCTTACCTACCGAGTTAGGTGCTCCTATTTGAAATTAATCGGTAAAGGTATGAAGGGACTACATTCTCCCAAGGTTAAATCTTAACAGTTCCTATTTTTATTATGTACCTAAGTCAAAATCTGCATAGTTAAGATGTAGTAGTAAGTTTGAAATTCTATCAAAGTCTTTTGGAGCACTATATAGGAAACCTATCAAGTCGGTAAATGAAGGAAGTTTGGTTACTCAGTTAAAGCACAAAAAAAAGGAGAAAGAAAGTTTAGTGGAATCGAGTGCATTTAATGATTTTGACCTAACCCGCACAGAGCCCGATAAGATATATTATGTACTTAAAGCATTTACGTGGTCATTTTCACTTACCAAGTTTTCAAGAGAGCAGAGCAAAGTGAATCTAAGGTGAACAAACCTCCTACAAAGAAAAATTCAAGGTATTTACATCAATCTCAATGCATTGTTAAGCTGGTTTACCGATCTTATCAAGTTATTATTATCTGCTAAGTGTGAAGCATCTGCCATTTGAAAATCCTCAAACCCTAAGGATCTTTTGTTAGCTTTTATCTAAAATCTACAAATGGCACCTAAGATCCAAGATCCCATCATTGTTAAGAATGTAGAAAAGCCCTCACTAAAATACTCGTTAACTCCCAAAGTTGCATCTGAACTGGATGACAAAACCGCATTTTCACTCATCCCGGATAGAGTGTTATTAGTCGAGGATGTGAGATTCTTCACCAAATGTTGTGTTGAAGAACTCGGTCATGTTGAAATCAAAGAAACATATGATGAATTGTGCACCGATGGTAAATTGAACAGCAAATATGAGCACATTAAGATCAAGGGATTAACTGAAGCCCTAACCCATCCCCGTGTGTTCAAACCCCAGTGGGTCAAGTTTGTTCTGAGCAGAGTTCACGATGATTTCATGTGGCTAGAAGAGAAACCGTTCAAGATTACCAAGGAAATCATTCATCTGATTACCGGTTACCCTATTTATGATCATGCTCGATCTCAAAAAATGATATCACAGAAGGAATTGATCAGTTTAACTGAAGTGGAATCAGATTGCAGAAGATTGAAATTGAACAATGTCATTGATGAAGAACTAAAATTTGCCATTAGAGTAATAGGCTACTATTTCTTCCAATCGGCAAGGGAAAACAGTGTGTTGGCAATATTGCATTACAACAGACAATGAAAGATTGTTGACATTTCTTAAGGATATTGAGAAGGTTGTTGATGATTATGGATATAACTGATTAAAGATGTTTTACTGTCTTTATATTATTATTGTCATTGATGTCAAGAAATTGATTTTCTAATTCTGTATGATGTTGTCATTTCTTGAGAAGTATGATATGAAGATTATAAAGATGTCGGTAAAAGACACAGGAAAGAATATGATGAATAAGGTATTCAATGGGAAACTATTACCGAGTCAGACAATGATGAGATCATGATGTTTTAGATTGTTTTAACATCATACATATGTTGTAAATTGTAAAGGTTAATACTATACTATGTTATCAAGCAAAGAACCTAGTCGGTAAACCCTAAGGAACCTAGTCGATAAACCCTAAGGTTATCGCTATCAGTTAATGAAGGCAGAATGTCTACCGAGTGGAGTTTAGTATTCACCAAGTTGTTACCGAGTTGTAATCGAGCTATAACAGAATGCATTAAATGTTTACATGTGGTATTTAATGAAGGAAGCTGATGAGCTGGAGTGGATTAAATGATTGGTAAGCCATTGAAGAAGTTTGTTAACGAATCCAAGGCAATGGAAAGTTAGCATGAAGATCTATAGCTCAGATTGAACCGCAATACCCTAGCACAAGTTCCAAGACTAATATGCAAGTTCCAAGGTGGGGTAAAACATTTTCAGATCGAAAGATACATTGAACCTGGACAAGATTGAAGATCTGATGGCTATGAGTGATCATGGGAAATGTGATCAAGGAGATTAAGCAGTTACCTAATTGTTTATAAATAGGAAACTATTGATAAACAATGTATGTGGGCAAGTGTATGCACAGGGATGCTACATAGTGATCACCGAGCACAGAAGCTTGAAGACCCATTAGAATAACAGAGTATAGAAGCCCAACAAATAGACAAGATTAGTTCTATGTCTAGATTGTATTGAACAAATAGGAATCTGCTTTAGCATTTTAGATGTGAAGTTGCAGATAGATTTCTATTACTATTATTTTGTGAAAGTGACAGAAAATCTCTTAACCAAGTGGACTTAACAGTCTTATATGTAAATCCTTTAGCAAGGTGACATTCTGATTGAATGTTTGAAATCCTTTAACAAGGTCACTTCTAACAAAGTGAAGATCCTAACATATTTGAGGGAAATCCCTTAACTGAGTCACATCTAGCAATGTGTTTGTAATCTTTAACAGGATTTGCTTTCAACCGAGCATACTCTAGAAGAGTATATTTCTTAGTGGGTCCGAAATCCAACAGTGGTTTTTCCCTATTTGGGTTTCCACATTAAATCTGGCGTTATGAGGTTTATATTGTTCATATGCTTTTGAGTTTGAATGTTTAACAGTTTTGGTTATATGACTGATATATATGTTACCAAGGTTGAATATGATGTTTTTATGGATGATTGAGTTTGTATGATTCACCCCCCCCCTCTCATCTTGTTGGCTATTGGATCTATACTTATACTAAGTATCAGAACTATCACAGTGTACCCTGTGCAGCAGTAGACTTAGCATACAAAATTGTGAAGAAAGGCATGAAAATTGATCTATGTGAGGTGTTGTTGAAAAACCTGTTTGAGAATCTGAACACCATCAAGAAGTCGAAGAAGAACAACTCGGCTAATACACTAAAGTTTGGATCACCGCTTGTATGCATATTTTTCTATTTTGAAAAATTCTTTCCATCAGTCGGTAAAGTTGTTTGGGAACTACAGCGACCAATCACCCATCAGATCAATGACTTCATTAAGAAGCTAGGTGATAATTTTAATGATATTATGGATGATTACTTCAGTAAATTTCAAGAGAAAATGCATAATAGATACCGAATTCCACCCAAGCTAGTGGAAAAATACAAAGATGACATGTTTTGAAGTAGACACTGATTACTGTTATGTGAATGTTGTGGAACAAAGAACTCAATCTTTGTCACCTATGGGTTACGAGATTCATTTTGACATCACAGAAAAACAAATTGATGCATTTCTTACATTGCCAAGGCATGCTACCGAGCTGAGGTATGGAACCTATGAAGAAGTGAAGGAAAAAGTAAAAATGAGCATTGTAGTACCCAAAGCTACAAGAAAGGCAACAAAGATGATAAAGGCATTATCAGAGAAATTCGGAGAAGATTCTTCCTCCACACCTGTCAAAGGCACTATAGCCATTACCGAAGAGGAATCTGAAGCCCAAGAGGCAGCTATAACATTGAGCACCGAATTGCCTAAGGGAAAAGTGTTGAAAAGAAAGAAATAGGACATATCGAAGGCCTCAATGACTCTTCCAGCAAAGCGACCTAACACTAGAGCATCTGCAGCTTCACCGAGTAAGAAAATAAAGAGTGTTACTATTCCTAAGGTAACAAAGACTTACAAGAAATCTACTCAGAGACTCATTTTTGCAAAAGAGTCTAGTGACACAGAATCAGAGGATGCAAGCAAATTTCAGATTGTCAAGAGGAAGAAGGTAAATGTACATAGTGTTGAAAATTTTTGTACTAATCTGAAAGAATATGGTGGATTTGGAGGATTCAGATATGTTAAGTATGAGACCAGAAATGAAGATGAAAAGAGACAAATTGAAGAAGTTGTCATCTGCACACTTCTAAAATTTTGACTGGTCCCATTAGAAGTCTCTAATTCTCTCCCAAAAGAACTATATGCACATATTGATAACAGGTGGCAATATGCCCTGGACTCGGAGAAACAAATCAGAGAAAGAAGTTTGGTACATCTCTTTCCTGACATGTCAGTAGCTGAAATAAAAGAACAACTGGCAACCTACCACACAAAGTTCCTCGTCAAACAAAAGGCCTTGAAACTGATGAATGGGCTATATATTGAAGTGGAAAATGAGACAAAAGAAAAATGGGAGGAAATATTTAGAAACAAGGATGTCGGTGAGCAAGCTGAAGTGGAAATAGTCGATGTCACCAAGCAAGATCCTGATGTTACCGAGCAAGATCCTGCTGACACCATTCAAATAGATGAAGATATCACCGATACAGAGGCACCAGAATAGGAAATGATAGAAGGCAATGCATATGCAAAACTTGTATCCAATGAATCAGTCTTGGAACAAGTTCAGCCTTATCCACGGGTCAATCAACCTGTCTCAATTGAAACCCCTCAGGATACGGATAAAGGCACCGAAGATCACAAGTCTACAGTAGGAGAAGGTACTACTCAAGGACAGACATCTCAGGATCCTTCTAGCACTGAAAATGTTGTAACTGAGACACCGAGTACCAAGACACCAAAGGACTCTATAGAGGCTAAAGAAACCGACCAAAGTGTTGCCTCTACCGAGTAACCTACCGAGGGTCATCAAGCCTCACAAGCCATTGTCTTAGTTCAATCGGTGAAAGGTAAAGAAAAGAAGATGAAAAAGCATAGTTTTAAAGTTAATTTGTCAAAACCAATAGTGTTGCCCAATGTAGACGTATCAAAATTAAAGGGGCAAGCACGCATTGATTTCGGTGAACTATGCAGAGAAAAGGCCGAACAAGAGAAGCAAATGGCGATTCAAAAGAAAAATAAAGTACTTAAGAAGGTGAAAGCACTCTTAATAGATATGCTACCTGAAGCTATAGTGTCAACAGATGCAGCCATCCACATTCAACTGGATGAACTCCTAACAAAGATAGAGACATCTGGAGTAGATGCATCAGAATATTTTAGCAAGCTAAAAGACAAGGAGCTCACTACAAAAATGATAGAAAAGGTACAGAAAGCTATAGCTATTGGCAAAGTTAAAGTTGTCAAATTTATTGTTGAGTTGACTCCTCAACTCAAGCACATTCATTATTTATTTCAGAAACTCTGTACATTTTCTTTATTCATTAAAGACATCAAAAATTAAACAGAAGCAATTGAGAAAGATATCACTGATCTCTCAAATAAGTTGACCACAGAGCCCAATTCTATTCAGAATTTCTATACAAAGTTACAACAGCTCATGGCTCAACAATTGGACCTAAGAAATGAAGAACACAAGATCCAGATGGACATAATGAAACTTCAGACATTATTCCTTCCTCATCTTTCATTTGTCCAAGAACAAATCAACCGAGACACATACTTGTCTACTACACAAGAGGGAAGCACTTTAGATGGCTTAATATCATTATTGGCTGATATTCAAGCACAAAATTCTTTAATAGATAGTGTAAAGGATGCCCTCTCTGTCGCTCTCACCGAAGCATGGACAAAGTACAAAATCATTTTTGACCAGTTGCCACCACCAAATGGTAACTAAATTTTGATGTTTGTCAAAAATGGGGAGTGATATAGTATTCAAAGCATCAAAGTATAGTATCAAGCAAAAGGAGTGTAGTATACAGGGGGAGTATACCAAGCAGAGTAAGCAGTGAACAGAACAGTAAGTAAAGAACAAGAGTAGATCACCGAGCATGCAAAATTAGAATTTTGTACAGTATATTGATAAGGGGAGTATATCTTGACATATTATTTCATTGACTATTATATATATTGTCAGTATAGTCAAATTTTGCAAGTATATAGATTATTGAGTTATAACTTTGAAAGTAGTTTTTGTCAAACATCTCAACTAATGTCAAAAGGGGAGATTGTTACTACTTATCAAGTTGCCATTAGTTTTATGTTCAAAGTTATTCTATATACTCTAGTCGGTTATCTCTATCGGAATATTCAGTCGGTATGCACAATCCAGTCGGTTATAGAAGAAAGTAGTCTCAAAGCGTAGTATACACCAAGCTGTCTACCGAGTATCATTCCATGTCTACCAAACAACAAAGATGACACACCGAGTGAAACGTATTACCAGATTCATTGAACCTAGACATACATATGGAAATGTGTTACAAGATCAAGGCACATAGAACCGTTATCACATTGGAAATTGCACTTAAAGATTGTGTATGATTTTGAGGTCATCTAACCAATGAAATATTTTGCATGGTTATTCATTCAATAAAACATGTTTGTAAGATCGAAGCAATGAATGGATCACTGACATAAGAGATCTATTTATAAAACATGGATTAAGAACAGATATATACATGTAGCATGATAGAAAGGAAGATAGAGAAATATATGAACCAAGACATGTGAAAGCACTAAGCGTTATGACTTTTACAGAGACACAAATGTCACCGAGAAGGATTCCAGAGAACAGTCAAAGACTAGAGTAAATAGAAGGGTTTACCGAGTTACTATATGGGTTACCGAGGTATGCTATAAGCAAGGTAATCTTATTCTGAGCACATAGAATCTACTATAAAATTTCAGATGTAAAGTTCCAGATATTTGTAAAGATTTAATTGTAATATTTTGAAGTTGTAAGAGAAACGTTTAACAAGGTAAAAGACTCTAATCAAGTCTATAAATTGTAAAGCCTCTAACCAGGTGCAGCATTTAGATTAAGTGTTGTAAAATCCTTTAGCAAGGTAGATCTAACAGATCTTTATACTCCTAACAGGGTAAGCTATCAGAAATAGCTAAACATGTAGCTCTAACCGAGCAACCTTTATTATTGCAGTAGTGAAGTTGTGGGTGCCATCCCCACCGCAATTTTTCTCTCTAACCAAGAGTTTCTGTGTAACCAAAATATATGTGTTATGGAGTGAATCATGTATGATTGTTATCTATTTGTTTTAGCTTTATATTATGTTACTGCACTATTTAGTTTATGCATAACAGTAAAGTTAGTGTTGGAGAAAAGTTTTGAAGTACTGATTCACCCCTCCCCTCCTAGTACATTAGCTTTCCATATTAGGCCTAACAATTGGTATCAGAGCTTCAATCTTGGAAAAGGGTTTAACTACCTAAAGAGAAAGATCTTATCAATGGAAGGCTATAAACAATCTCAGAGGATTGTGTATCTGCAAGAAGAGCTGGACCATGCTAATCAAGTAATTGTAGACATGCAAAGGCAAATGCAAAAATCTCTGAAAGTGAGAAGAAGATTATTTGATAATTTGCAGGACTCTAAAGAGTTAGTGGAACAAATTGAGACATCATCTGACAATAGTATGTCTGAAGAGACTGAAGAAATGATTGGAGTATTGAAAGAAAAGAACAAAGCACTGGTTGATCAACTAAAAGCATTGAAAAGAGAACATGACCATTTCAGCACACAGATGACTGAAAATCTTGATGCATTAAGGATAATCGAGGATAAGGTAAGAGATCTAGAAAGAGAGAAACAACAACTTGAAGCCTTAGTATCTGATAAGAATGATGAAATCACAAGGATGTCTGGAATTCAACAAAACCTGTCAGGTCAACTAGGTTATGCACATCATGAAGCAAATCTGAAAGATGGTGAGAATCAAGCATTGAAACTTGAAGTATCAAGGTTGACCAATGAACTTGAAACAAAGATAAAATCCAAAGAAACACTGAAGAAGAGTTGTGAAGCATCAAAGATGTTGGATGAGCAACTGAATACAAGAAGAACCAACAAAGATGCAAGACTCAGTTACAAAGGAAAAAACTCTACCGAGACGGGAATCCATACTACTGAGAGAGGAGAATCATCAAAGAAAGCTGGAATCAAGAAGAACATCAAAAGAAAGAAGCCTATTTGCAACTACTGTGCAAATCAAGGTCACATTGTCAACATGTGCCAAATCAAAAAAGGTAAGCAACTGAATGTCACTAAGTCCAATGGTTATTGTTACAATTGCAATAAATATGGTCACACATCTAATCAATGTAGGACAAAGTCTGTTAACAATTATTAGAAGGCAAAATTGAAAGGGTTTTGTAAAAACTGCAATAGATATGGACATAGTACCAAGAAGTGTTGGCTTAAGCAAAAGAACTATATGTGGTCTGCACACTAAGAAAATGCTAGAGGTTACCGAGCTCACACAGATCCTTACTGACAGTATTTTGCGATACCATGGGATTACAACACAAGGATATGGTGTGAATGTTGTGGAAGATATATGAATGTATGGTGAATGTTATAACCAAAGAACGTCTCTTTATAAGACAATTTCATCAAGAAAATTATGAAAAAATTGATGTGACGATTAACACTTTTCTAAGATTCATTAGAAAAAAATCCCTAAACCTTGACTTGCAATTAAGGGGAAGTAACAACAGTACGCATGACTTGAATGGAATGGCTAGATAGTTGTAGTTTTGTGGTAAGACTGAGAGATTTCAATATTTTGTAGTAGCCTATAGCAACATTCCTAGAACCCCATGAGAAGTAGTTCTACATTGATTTATTAAGTATAAAAGGTGTGCCTTAAGGGAGCCTTGTGCTATGGAAATCATATTATAGAGAATTATGTGAAGTTTAGATCTCCAAGCTTATTTGGCAATTGTGACATTTGTTTATACTTTCAATATGCAATGTTGTGCTTATGTTATAAAGAGAAATGAAAATAAGTTTCAAAGTAATTGAAGAGCATTTCTAGGTGTACCTTGAGTTATCTCTATTAGGTGCATTACATGGTGGAGGTTTTAAGTTGTAGCATCCTAATTGTACTCACCTATAATTTTGTCCTCACTTAGGCCTCACTTTAGTGTTCATCCTCTAAGGCC
The DNA here is from genome assembly GCF_030272615.1 of Cryptomeria japonica. Lineage (NCBI taxonomy): Eukaryota > Viridiplantae > Streptophyta > Pinopsida > Cupressales > Cupressaceae > Cryptomeria > Cryptomeria japonica. The sequence continues at coordinate 543,120,213 of NC_081414.1, read as the reverse complement.
TGATTGAAACATTGATTCTACTCACACCAACTATCAAACACAAATTTTCACCATCTTTTTTTACTCCCCTTGATCTTGGAGTGCTGATTTTGAGGACCATGGCACCCAATGCCATGGTCCTCTCAAAAAGGGCCCATCTTGGGGCCTCATAATAGTCACCCAATTTGGGTGGGGACCTAGATCCAATGTATGCCTATGTCAAAAAATCAATTTGTTTTTCGATCAACAAGTATAAAAGGATTTGTAACCCTCTCATTTCAAATTGAACACACCTAATCTGGAATTTCAAGATCTGAATTACACTCTACTAAATTCAAGTGACCAAGCAACTAGTCTTCTATCAAGCATCGAAGTAGAAGTGAAGTCAAGATTCAAGCATTAGAGATGACATTCATATTCTATGTTTTATGAAGACTATCTATATGAAACCCTAATTCCTTGTGAAGACAAACAAAACTTTATTAAAGGTATATCATTAGGTTTTCATTCATTTTCACTCTTTCCCTCAAAAGGAAAGTATTTTACTACAATACTTCATTTAAATTTCAATCCAATTTCATGGTTAATTCCAAAACCAGGTTTTGACCTAAGTCAAACTCCTATTCCCAACAATTTCCCCCTTTTCATTGTATGCAAGAATAAGTACAAAGCTGCATTCGGAAGGATTGACAAGATTTTGATAGACAAATAGGTTCACCTTTTGAATGCAATAAATTTGGAGGACCAGGGTGACCACCACCATGATCCCAACAAATCAGGCCAAATTTTTGGGAACAAATCCAAACCATCATCTTCTACTCAAATCCAGGTTGGTGGCTTTGTACAACAACTGTAGCTTACTGTTTCTATAAAAGTGCTTCAACAATTCACCATTTTGCCCTAATCTTTAAATAATTCAAATTCAATTAAATCTTAGGGAAAGAAAAGCCCCATTTAGGAGGCTTGGAATCTGATTAGAGTCTTGATCTCTCAAGGTCAAATCTATCAAATTGCTATATTTCCCTAATGTAATGGAAATTGAGCAAAATTAATGGTTTTATTACATTTTATGGTGAAACCCTAATTGTTCACCATTACATTTTGGTGAACCCGACCTCTTACACCTTAATTTATGATTTAAGTTCTCAGATCTGATTGTTATGCATTTTCAAAGTCAAATTTATACTTGCAAGTTTTATTTTCAATTGAATGACTTAAATTTAGAGGTTCAATTCACACAAACCCTAATTTATGAATCTAAAATTGAACTTGTGGGTTTCTAATTTGGATTGATTGTTTCAAATCTGATTGTTTAGGATTTTAAAATTTAAATTTTCACTCATAGATCTCAATTTCAATTGAATTACATAAATTTAGAGGTTGATTTCACAAAACCCTAATTTATAATTCTAAAATTTACTTGTGGGTTGCATAATTTTTCAAATCCATTTTTCATATCTGATCTTTATGACATGTTATACTATGATTTAAAGGAATTTATCTTTCAAATTCATAAATCACATTGCTTAATTAATCAGTTAATCGATTAGTTTTACACAATTTTGCATTGTTTAATCATAATTTTCAATCTGTGCATTCAAATTTCCCTCCTTTGTGCATGTGTTTTGTTACCATTAGTACTGCTTACAATATACTTGTGAGAAGAAGTTGTAGAATGAAGGCTTCCCAAGGTTTAATTACTAAGGATATGGAGCCTAATTTGGATAACTTATTTTATGAGAATTTTGGTGGTTCGTCCAACCCAACAAATGATGTCATTTATCCCCATTCTTTTCATAATTCTCATGATGAGGGTGAATCACTAACTAGGGTTACCATTGACCAATTGGATAATATTGATAATGAATTTGAAAATATTGAACAATGAATAAGTCAATAGTACCCGAAAAGTGAGGCAATCCCATTAATTGAAGAATTAAAAATAATGGTGCAAAGTGATAAAATTGGTATTGATGTGTTGCATAGCCTTGCTCATATTGTTGACACTAATATCATTCCTATCAAAAGTTGTGTCGAAGTCCTTGGTTACACTCAACCCACTAGTCAAATCAATCATTCCATTCCTATGCCTACATACTTGCTTAGTGTCCCTACATTTACATCTTCTATCATGACTAATTCCACACAAAATGTTAATCCTACACATGTTAGTCAAGGAGGCAACCTTGTTAATCAAAATTCCTATATACCTCCTTTTGTGAGTCTTTCATTCGTATCCCAATCATCTCCCATACCAACATATCATATGTTACTACTTATCAAGTTGCCATTAGTTTTATGTTCAAAGTTATTCTATATACTCTAGTCGGTTATCTCTATTGGAATATTCAGTCGGTATGCACAGTCCAGTCGGTTAGAGAAGAAAGTAGTCTTTGAGAATAGTATACACCAAGCTATCTACCAAGTATCATTCCATGTCTACCAAGCAGAAAAGATGACACACCGAGTTGATATACACCGAGTGAAATGTGTTACCAGATTCATTGAACCTAGACATACATATGGAAACGTGTTATAAGATCGAGGCAAATAGAACTGTTATCACATTGGAAATTGCACTTAAAGATTGTGTATGATTTTGAGGTCATCTAACAAATGAAATATTTTGCATGGTTATTCATTCGATAAAACATGTTTGTAAGATCGAAGCAATGAACGGATCAAGGACATAAGAGATCTATTTATACAACATGTATTAAGAACATATATATATATATATAGCATGATAGAAAGGAAGATAGAGAAATATATGAAGCAAGACATGTGAAAGAACTAAGTGTTATGGCTGTTATAGAGACACAGAGGTCACCGAGAAGGATTCCAAAGAACAAAGTAAACAGAAGGGTTTAACGAGTTACTATATGGGTTACCGAGGTATGCTATAAGCAAGGTAATCTTATTCTGAGCACATAGAATCTACTATAACATTTTAGATGTAAAGCTTGCAGATATATGTTAAGATTTTATTTTAAAATTTTGAAGTTGTAAGAGAAACGTTTAACAGGGTAAAAGACTCTAATCAAGTCCATAAATTGTAAAGCCTCTAACCAAGTGCAGCATTTAGATTAAGTGTTGTAAAATCCTTTAGCAAGGTAGATCTAACAGATCTTGATACTCCTAATAGGGTAAGCTATTAGACATAGATAAACATGTAGCTCTAACCGAGCAACCTTTATTATTGTAGTAGTGAAGTTGTGGGTGCCATCCCCACCGCAGTTTTTCTCTCTAACCAAGAGTTTCTACATAATCAAAATATATGTGTTATAGAGTGAATCATGTATGATTGTTATCTATTTGGTTTAGCTTTATATTATGTTACTACACTATTCGGTTTATGCATAACAGTAAAGTTAGTGTTGGAGAAAAGTTTTGAAGTACTGATTTACCCCTCCCCTCTCAGTACATTAGCTTTCCATATTGGGCCTAACAATTAGTATAAGAGCTTCAATCTTGGAAAAGGGTTTAACTGCCTAAAGAGAAAGATCTTATCAATGGAAGGATATAACCAATCTCGAAGGATTGTGTATCTGCAAGAAGAGCTGGACCATGCTAATCAAGTGATTGCAGACATGTAAAGACAAATGCAAAGATCTCTGAAAGTGAGAAGAAGATTATCTAATGATTTGCAGGACTCTCAAGAGTTAGTGGAACAAATTGAGACATCATCTGACAATAGTATATCTGAAGAGACTGAAGAAATGATTGGAGTATTAAAGAAAAGAACAAAGAACTGGTTGATCAACTAAAAGCAATGAAAAGAGAACATGAACATTTCAGCACACAGATGACTAAAAATCTTGATGCATGGAAGACAACCGAGGATAAGGTAAGACATCTAGAAAGAGAGAAACAACAACTTGAAGCCTTAGTATCTGATAAGAATGATGAAATTAGAAGGATGACTGGAATTCAACAAAACCTGTCAGATCAACTGGGTTATGCACATCATGAAGCAAATCTAAAAGATGGTGAGAATCAAGCATTGAAACTTGAAGTATCAAGGTTGACCAATGAACTTGAAACAGAGATAAAATCCAAACAAACACTGAAGAAGAGTTATGAGGCATCAAAGGTGTTGGATGAGCAACTGAATACAAGAAGAACCAATAAAGATACAGGACTCGGTTACAAAGGAAAAGACTCTATCGAGAAGGAAATCCATACTACCGAGAGAGGAGAATCATCAAAGCAAGTTGGAATCAAGAAGAACATCAAAAGAAAGAAGCCTATTTGCAACTACTATGGAAATCAAGGTCACACTGCCAACATGTGCCAAATCAGAAAAGGTAAGCAACCGAATGTCACTAAGTCCAATGGTTATTGTTACAATTGTAATAAATATGGTCACACATCTAATCAATGTAGGACAAAGTCTATTAACAATTATCAGAAGGAAAAATTCAAAGGGTTTTGTAAAAACTACAATATATTTGGACACAGTACTGAGAAGTGTTGGCTTAAGCAAAAGAACTATATGTGGTCTGCACACCGAGAAAATGCTAGAGGTTACCGAGCTCACACAGATCCTTACCGACAGTATTCTGCAGTACCATGGGATTACAATACAAGGATATGGTGTGAATGTTTTGGAAGATATGGACATATAAGTGCCAACTACTTTATAAGGTTTGGGATGAACAACCAAAGATCATGGAGAAATCCTGGTATGGCATGTTTTCATTGTCACAAAGTTGGACACTTGGCTTGAGATTGCAGAGATCAACCTAGAAAAGACACTGAGGAAATAAAAGAAAAATTAAAGATGATTTGGAAAAAGAAGGAAATTGTGTCAAATGAAGAAAGCACCTTACCTACCGAGTTAGGTGCTCCTATTTGAAATTAATCGGTAAAGTTATGAAGGGACTGCATTCTCTCAAGGTTAAATCTTAACAGTTCCTATTTTTATTATGTACCTAAGTCAAAATCTACATAGTTAAGATGTAGTAGTAAGTTTGAAATTCTATCAAAGTCTTTTGGAGCACTATACAGGAAACCTGTCAAGTCGGTAAATGAAGGAAGTTTGGTTACTCAGTTAATGCACAAAAAAAAGGAGAAAGCAAGTTTAGTGGAATCGAGTGCATTTAATGATTTTGACCTAACCCACATGGAGCCCGATAAGATATATTGTGTACTTAAAGCATTTATGTGGTCATTTTTACTTACCAAGTTTTCAAGAGAGTAGAGAAAAGTGAATCTAAGGTGAACAAACCTCCTACAAAGAAAAATTCAAGGTATTTACATCAATCTCAATGCATTGTTAAGCTGGTTTACTGATCTTATCAAGTTATTATTATCTGCTAAGTGTGAAGCATCTGCCGTTTGAAAATCCTCAAACCCTAAGGATCTTTTGTTAGCTTTTATCTAAAATCTACAAATGGCACCTAAGATCCAAGATCCCATCATTGTTAAGAATGTAGAAAAGGCCTCACTAAAATACTCGTTAACTCCCAAAGTTGCATCTGAACCGGATGACAAAACCGCATTTTCACTCATCTTGGATAGAGTGTTATTAGTCGAGGATGTGAGATTCTTCACCAAATGTCATGTTGAAGAACTCGGTCACGTTGAAATCAAAGAAACATATGATGAATTATGCACCGATGCTAAATTGAATAGCAAATTTGAGCACATTAAGATCAAGGGATTAATTGAAGCCCTAACCTATCCCAGTGTGTTCAAACCCCAATGGGTCAAGTTTGTTCTGAGTAGAGTTCACGATAATTTCATGTGGCTAGAAGAGCAACCGTTCAAGATTACCAAGGAAATCATTCATCTGATTACCAGTTACCCTATTTATGATCATGCCCGAGCTCAAAAAATGATGTCATAGAAGGAATTGATCACTTTAACCTAAGTGGAATCAGATTGCAGAATTGAACAATGTCACTGATGAAGAACTAAAATTTGCCATTAGATTAATAGGCTATTATTTCTTCCAATCGGCAAGGGAAAATAGTATACCCTATGTAGCAGTAGACTTAGCATAAAAAATTGTGAAGAAAGGCATGAAAATTGATCTATGTGAGGTGTTGCTGAAAAACCTGTTTGAGAATCTGAACACCATCAGGAAGTCGAAGAAGAACAACTCGGCTAATACACTAAAGTTTGGATCACCGCTTGTATGCATATTTTTCTATTTTGAAAAATTCTTTCCATCAGTCGGTAAAGTTGTTTGGGAACTACAGCGACCAATCACCCATCAGATCAATGACTTCATTAAGAAGCTAGGTGATTATTTTAATGATATTATGGATGATTACTTCAGTAAATTTCAAGAGAAAATGCATAACAGATACCGGATTCCACCCAAGCTAGTGGAAAAATACAAAGATGACATATGTTTTGAAGTAGACACAGATTACTGTTATGTGAATGTTGTGGAACCAAGAACTCAATCTTTGTCACCTATGGGTTATGAGATTGATTTTGACATCACACAACAACAAATTGATGCATTTCTTACATTGCCAAGGCATGCTACCGAGCTGAGGTATGGAACCTATGAAGAAGTGAAGGAAAAAGTAAAAATGAGCATTGTAGTACCCAAAGCTACAAGAAAGGCAACAAAGATGATAAAGGCATTATCGGAGAAATTTGGAGAAGATTCTTCCTCCACACTTGTCAAAGGCACTATAGCCATTACCGAAGAGGAATTTGAAGCCCAAGAGGCAGCTATAACACTGAGCACCGAAATTCCTAAGGGAAAAGTGTTGAAAAGAAAGAAACATGACACATCAAAGGCCTCACAAACTCCTCCAGCAAAGCGACCTAACACTAGAGCATCTACAGCTTCACTGAGTAAGAAAATAAAGAGTGTTAATGTTCCTAAGGTAACAAAGACTTACAAGAAATCTACTCAGAGACTCATTTTGGCAAAAGAGTCCAGTGACAGGGAATCTGAGGATGCAAGCAAATTTCAGATTGTCAAGAGCAAGAAGGTAAATGTACATAGTGTTGAAAATTTTTGTACTAATCTGAAAGAATATGGTGGATTTGGAGGATTCAGATATGTTAAGTATGAGACCAAAAATGAAGATGAAAAGAGACAAATTGAAGAAGTTGTCATCTGCACACTTCTAAAATTTTGATTGGTCCCATTAGAAGTCTCTAATTCTCTCCCAAAAGAACTATATGCACATATTGAAAGAAGTTTGGTACATCTCTTTCCTTACATGGAGAGAATTATGGAGAAACAGATCAGAGAAAGAAGTTTGGTACATCTATTTCCCGACATGTCAGTAGCTAAAATAAAAGAACATCTGACAACCTACCACACAAAGTTCCTCATCAAACAAAAGGCCTTGAAACTGATGAATGGGTTGTATATTGAAGTGGAAAATGAGACAAAAGAAAAATGGCAGGAAATCTTTAGAAACGAGGATGTCGGTGAGCAAGCTGAAGTGGAAATAGTCGATGTCACCGAGCAAGATCCTGATGTTACCGAGCAAGATCCTCCTGACACCATTCAAATAGATGAAGATATCACCGATACAGAGGCACCAGAATAGGAAATGATAGAAGGCAATGCATATGCAAAACTTGTATCCAATGAATCAGTCTTGGAACAAGTTTAGCCTTATCCACGGGTCAATCAACCTGTCTCAATCGAAACCCCTCAGGATACGGATAAAGGCACCGAAGATCACAAGTCTACAGTAGGAGAAGGTACTACTCAAGGACAGACATCTCAGGATCCTTCTAGCACTGAAAATGTTGTAACTGAGACACCGAGTACCAAGACACCAAAGGACTCTATAGAGGCTAAAGAAACCGACCAAAGTGTTGCCTCTACCGAGTAACCTACCAAGGGTCATCAAGCCTCACAAGCCATTGTCTTAGTTCAATCGGTGAAAGGTAAAGAAAAGAAGATGAAAAAGCATAGTTTTAAAGTTAATTTGTCAAAACCAATAGTGTTGCCCAATGTAGATGTATCAAAATTAAAGGGGCAAGCACGTATTGATTTCGGTGAACTATGCAGAGAAAAGGCCGAACAAGAGAAGCAAATGGTGATTCAAAAGAAAAATAAAGTACTTAAGAAGGTGAAAGCACTCTTAATAGATATGCTACCTGAAGCTATAGTGTCAACAGATGCAGCCATCCACATTCAACTGGATGAACTCCTAACAAAGATAGAGACATCTAGAGTAGATGCATTGGAATATTTGAGCAAGCTAAAAGACAAGGAGCTCACTACAAAAATGATAGAAGAGGTACAGAAAGCTATAGCTATTGGCAAAGTTAAACTTGTCAAATTTATTGCTGAGTTGATTCCTCAACTCAAGCACATTCATTATTTATTTCAAAAACTCTGTACATTTTCTTTATTCATTAAAGACATCAAAAATAAAGCAGAAGCAATTGAGAAAGAGATCACCGATATCTCAAATAAGTTGACCACAGAGCCCAATCCTGTTCAGAATTTCTATACAAAGTTACAACAGCTCATGGCTCAATAATTGGACCTAAGAAATGAAGAACACAAGATCTGGATGGACATAATGACACTTCAGACATTATTCCTTCCTCATCTTTCATCCATCCAAGAACAAATCAACCGAGCCACATACTTGTCTACTACACAAGAGGGAAGCACTTTAGATGGCTTAATATCATTATTGGCTGATATTCAAGCACAGAATTCTTTAATGGACAGTGTAAAGGATGTCCTCTCTGTCGCTCTCACCGAAGCCCAGACAAAGTACAAAACCATTTTTGACCAGTTGCCACCACCGAATGGTAACTAAATTTTGATGTTTGTCAAAAAGGGGGAGTGATATAGTATTCAAAGCATCAAAGTATAGTATCAAGCAAAAGGAGTGTAGTATACAGGGGGAGTATACCGAGCAGAGTAAGTAGTGAATAGAACAGTAAGTAAAGAACAAGAGTAGATCACCAAGCATGCAAAATCAGAGTTTTGTACAATATATTGATAAGGGGATTATATCTGGACATATTATTTCATTGACTATTGTATATATTGTCAGTATAGTCAAATTTTGCAAGTATATAGATTATTGAGTTATAACTTTGAAAGTAGTTTTTGTCAAACATCTCAACTAATGTCAAAAGGGGAGATTGTTACTACTTATCAAGTTTCCATTAGTTTTATGTTTAAAGTTATTCTATATACTCTAGTCAATTATCTCTATTGAAATATTCAATCGGTATGCACAGTCCAGTCAGTTATAGAAGAAAGTAGTCTCAGAGCGTAGTATACACCGAGCTGTCTACCGAGTATCATTCCATGTCTACCAAGTAAAAAAGATAACACATCGAGTTGATATACACTGAGTGAAACGTGTTACCAGATTCATTGAACATGGACATACATATGGAAACATGTTACAAGATTGAGGCACATAGAACCGTTATCATATTGGAAATTGCACTTAAAGATTGTGTATGATTTTGAGGTCATCTAACCAATGAAATATTTTGCATGGTTATTCATTCGATAAAACATGTTTGCAAGATCGAAGCAATGAATGGATCACCGACATAAGAGATCTATTTATACAACATGGATTAAGAACAAATATATACATGTAGCATGACAGAAAGGAAGATAGAGAAATATATGAAGCAAGACATGTGAAAGCACTAAGTGTTATGACTGTTACAGAGACATAGAGGTCATCGAGAAGGATTCTAGAGAACAGTCAAAGAACAGAGTAAACAGAAGGGTTTACCGAGTTACTATATGGGTTACTGAGGTATGCTATAAGCAAGGTAATCTTATTCTGAGCACATAGAATCTGCTATAACATTTCGGATGTAAAGTTGCAGATATTTGTAAAGATTTAATTGTAATATTTTGAATTTGTAAGAGAAACCTTTAACAGGGTAAAAGACTCTAATCAAGTCTATAAATTGTAAAGCCTCTAACCAGGTGCAGCATTTAGATTAAGTGTTTTAAAATCCTTTAGCAGGGTAGATCTAATAGATCTTGATACTCCTAATAGGGTAAGCTATCAGAAATAGCTAAACATGTAGCTCTAACTGAGCAACCTTTATTATTGCAGTAGTGAAGTTGTGGGTGCCATCCCCACCGTAGTTTTTCTCTCTAACCAAGATTTTTTGCATAACCAAAATATATGTGTTATGGAGTAAATCATGTATGATTGTTATCTATTTGTTTTAGCTTTATATTATGTTACTACACTATTCAGTTTATGCATAACAGTAAAGTTAGTGTTGGAGAAAAGTTTTGAAGTACTGATTCACCCCTCCCCTTTCAGTACATTAGCTTTCCATATTGGGCCTAACATCATAGTGTTCCACCTCCTTATTCCTAACCTCCACCTACATACAACAATGTTACTCCTCCATCATAATCCAATATGGTCCAATTTTAATCCATCCACCGAAGAAACCATCAATAACCTAGCCCAAATTGTTGCATCCCTACAACAACAATTGTCTTCCATTGCCCAATCCAGGTTTAATGTGCCCATATTTTATGTTGCGAGCCCATTATGTAATGACATTGTCTGTGTATTCCCTCCTAAACATATGGAGGTCCTTGATTAGAATTGTACAATGAAAAAAGTGATCCCTTGACTCATGTGAAAACATTTCAAACTTTGTGTAGTGACTTTTCTCATGACCAAAGACTTATAGATAAATTGTTTACTCAAAACTTTAGTGATAAATCTTTACAACGGTATTGTTCTTTGCCTCCCTATTACATCATTTCAACAATTAGCTAATGCTTTCATTTAAAAATTTGATAATAATATTGGTCCTCAGATTACTTTGACTGATTTGATTCATTGTAAACAAGGAGTTAAAGAAAAAGTGACTGATTTTATTGGTAGATATAAAAATTTGTATTCTCAAATAGCTTATCTTATGCCTGATAATCATATTCAAAGAATTTTTATTGCTAATTTACAAAAAGACATTAGGGATAAGCTTTTTTTCTAGGTTTACTCCCTTTACGCAATTGTGTGCAATAATTCATAATTATTAGCTTCAAGTGAGTCTATTTGAATCATCTCCTTCAATGGCTCTGATTGATAAGAATTAGAGTTCCCAAGAATATTTTGTGAAGTTTAAACTAAACAAGGGATACATCAACATAAATAACAATATCAATACTCAAGTGGAATCCATGACATCAGATGTGGCCCCTTTATCCATATACTTTAGAAAAGAATTTACATCTCTCTCTGACTCTTTGTATAGTGTAAAGTCAAAATTGATAAATAATAATGTGTTGAAACTTCCTCCCATCAATCCAATTGATTCCTCCAAACCTTTTTCATCTTATCATGATCCTAAAGCCTTTTGTCAATATCACCATCAACTCACTCATGATACTGAAAAGTTTTATACCTTAAGGACTAAGATTCAAGACTTCATTGATAATAATACCATATCCGTAGCTGGTGTGAATGACAAAGGAAATAAAACTATAGATCCTCCTAATCAAAACCTCCAAATCTTTATGAATCCTTTGTCTTCCTATTCTATGAATGTGGTTGAGTCTAAGCCTCTTGCATATTCTCCCAATGACCTTGGTGTTGAGTCTAATAATGTTATGAATCTTGTTGACAAACCTACACCTCCTAAGGACCTGTGCATTACCTTTGATACTAGTGAGATTATTGATGCACGTAATGGACCACTATATATCACTACGAAGATCAAAGGCAAACTCTCACAAGGGGTGTTCATTGATCCATTGTGTATGGTGAATGTGATCATTGAAGACTATCTTTATACTTTACGATTTCATCAAGTAACATATGATAAATCTAATGTAATGCTCAAGGAGTATGATGCTTTCTCTTACCCTACTATTAGTTCTATTACTCTTCCCATTAAGGTTGGTACTAAGCACTGAGACGTGACTTTTTCTATCATTCTTACATCAGATCAATTTTGTGTGAAGTTGGGACATCCTTGGCTCTCTTCCATGAAATTGATCCCTTATATTGCTCATAAATGTCTAAAATTCCCTTATAATGGTATTAGATCATAACAATTAATCATAGCATGTACCAACCCAGAATGAGGTGTGGAGATGTCAACCTTGATTACTTTTGGCCTAAGAAATTTGAGCCTCTTAAACCTTGAAGTGATGTCCTTTTTATCAATTATCAAAAGTAGAAAAATGAGATGATATTATCTTTGAGTAAGCCTAGAGACCCTAGACCTATTCCTCCTCCTCATGATGGACCCAGTATCCTTCCTACACATTCTATTCCTCCTATATATGCCACAGTCTCACCTCCTATGTCTTACAAAGGAAAGCGCCCAACATCTCCAATTTCTCAGCCTAGTAGACCTTTTGCCATCCTCCTCCTTTAAAGGAAGAAAATAAGCCTATTTCCTTTGATCCTAAACCTTCACAACACTCGACTAAAACTAAAAGAAACCATTGTGTGAGAGAACACCAATGAAGACATCATGCTAAGGTTCGTGAACTTTCTTCTCACCATTTCTTCCCCAAAGACACTAAATGTTGACTTGGTCCCATTTGTCCAACCTTTGCCTAACCCTAGGGAGTAAGTTCAACCTAAATCACCAAGATTAAATATGCTTAAGAAAAATTATGGTTCATGCTCTTTTTGTGTGAGAGATCCTATTTTTATTAATCTTAATGAAGAAATGGATGATGATGTTGTTCATGCTAAAAATGTTGATTTGAATTATTCTGATGATATGTATGAGCTTGTTGATGTTGACAATGATTTATCTAAAAAAATTGAAAAGCATTAATCCTAGCTCCTAGTGACAGACACAGTGACTCATCATTAGAGCATGGTCCTTGTCTTGAACTTTCTGTAGCTCTATCTACCATGCTCAAATTTTCTCCTTACATCTTGTCCACCTTCCCAAAACAATGTTTAGCAAGATTGGGAGGCAAATAATTTTCTTGATTACCTTCATTCGTGTCATAGATTCTCTCTCCTCTCTTGCTCATAATGTGCTTCCCCTATGATGAGTTTTTCGGTTATGTTAGGTTCTCTTTAGATGACCCTTGTCACTCCATTGGTGCAAGGTAATAAAGAGGCCGAATCTATTGTGACATTGTTCTATTTGTATCTCAATTCTTCTATGTATTGTCCCTTGTGTTGTGTACTTGGGGATGATGCAAAGTATTGATATCCCTTTTTGTCACTTCCATGTTGACTCAAAAGA